>NC_089981.1:81307873-81610903 GCF_036417845.1 Apteryx mantelli | reverse complement strand
CCTGGCTAATGCTGCAGGTTACTGCTGTTCATATGGGCTGAGAAGCCTTTTGTAGTAAGGAGATAAATCAGAGGCAAGAAGTGGAAATAAATTTATTTGACCCAACATGTTTTAAAATGTTTTTAATGTCTGCCTGCTAAAATTTAGTGAGCAGCAGCCTTTCCCCCTTCATTAAAGGAGGACACAGGAGGAAAGAATATCTGTCTTTCCTTCTGTGCCTAACATCACACGCTCAGGCATACCCAGTTAGCCAGGCACCACCAAGAGATCTGGGAGGGAGAAAAGCAGCACACTGTCAGGGGAAAGGTAGAGCAGGTTTCCTTTCCCTCTAATATCTTTTCATACTAACTGAGGAAGGACGGAAGGAAGGAAAGAAAAGGAAAGATTATTTTATTTTATTTAAAAAAAAAAAAAAAGTTCCCCAAAGCCAACCTTACAGGCGCTGGGTATTTGTTAGGATTTGATGTCTATTCTGACTGTTCTGAAGCTATTTTGAAGATTGATCCTCCAAAATGTTGCAGACCCCAGTATGAATAATAGCATTCTTCTTTCACATCTAATGGGCTTGATACCCTGAAAATACAGCTGCATTGAACTCTGAATCGCATCAGGTAGATGTTCTGTACAGTTCAGAAATTAGCTCCTTGCCAGCTATTGGATTGCACAGATTAAGTCTTCAGCCTGCAGGATCTCAGCATATTCGTGGTTCTCCTGTAGGAACTGCTTCTGCCATTGACTCCCAAATCGTTTGCAAGCACTTGCAATGGAAGCTCTGCACTTTTCTGTCATGCAGAATCGGTTCATCAAGGTGAGGTTACCAAAAAGCTCATTCCTTTGTGACCGTGGCCCTCGGTCCTTTTCTTTATTCTGTAGGAAGGGAGTTACAGAATTGTTTCCCATTCTTTCATGCCTGTTCTTCCAGTGAGTTGATAGAACTGAAGTTTTACATTTCCTAATGTGTTGCCATATTAAAATGGAGTGTTTTTGCTAAAACCCCAGTTTTGGAATTGCTTACTTTTGAGTCCTGGAATTTAAAATACCAGAATTCCAGTACCCGCAACAAACCTGCGTGCATTTTCACTCTGTACAATATAATTGGAGAGAAAAGCCCCTGGAATATCTTAATAATAAGGCCAACCACTTGAAAACACCTTCTCAATGCAAATTAACAATTTTTCTAAGTTCGGTGATGCCACAAATCATTTCCAGTTGTACATTTAAGTCTTATAGTACAGGCATTAAATATTGTCAAAATTTAGTTTAGTGTGAGCATAAAGGAACATGGTCAGCTGTGACTGCAGAGAAATATTCCCATGTTGTCATTTATTTAGTCTTATGAGAATCTTTGGGAAATATATATAAATAAACTCTTCAAGATAGGGTGAAGAAACATGTAGGGTTGTATAAGAGTTTCAGCAATAACGAGCTTCTGCTGGATTCAGAGCTTGGTTCCATTTACCCCAAATGATTAGAAAGCTTTCAATTTAAAACCCCAAAGGCATTGATCTGGGTTGACCTTGTGGCCCACACACAGGCCAAGTCTTATTTTTACAGTAGCCTTATTGTTTGTTTAATATAAATTGGATATTGCTTTTCCGCCTCCCACTCAAGAAAAGTGTCTCCTCGTAGGATTCCAAGCGAGGTCAGCTGGGCAGCACAAAATTGCAGAATGGACTTTTGTGACTGTCCAAAATAATTTCATCTCACGTTTAGGACCAAATAGGAGCAATTTTAGCCCAGAAGATAATTTTGTGACAGTTGTATTGAGAGCTTCTTGTTTAACTATGCTCTCATTTTCAGGTTTATTATAAAAAAATGCTCTGTGATCTTTTTCTTTCAAATTGTACTCAGTATGTCTAATGTGAGACTTAATATAAATACGTATGCACAGTCTCTTGAACTTTAACAGCGTGCTAGCAAAAGTAGTCCTGTGTGATTTGGGCGACGAGAGGGGAGGGAAGAAACAAAGAAACAGAAAGTGTTACGGTTCTCGTTATCAGAACCTAAAGGGGCATATCCTGCTGTCAGAGCTGAGCGTGCTTGAATGCTGTGAAGTGCTCGAGTTGGTAGTCTTCAGGTTTTTCTGATTTATTTCTTTGTTTTTCCCCAGCTGAACTGATTTTCCTTTGACCCTAGTCCAGCAGGGTCTGTTTGTTGATCTGTAGTTATTTATTTATTTATGTGCATATTTGCTCCTTTTTTTTTTTTTTAATGGAAAACAAAGTGTATGTCTAATGTGTTTTAGATTACAAATGAAGTTGAGTTTTCAGTGAATATTCATTAAATGTTGAAGGAAATGGAACAAAACAAAGTTAACTTTTTCTCAGTACAGTATGGCATATGTTATTCTACCAAAACTAATACCCAAACCAGGAAAGCAGTCAAATTAAGCATTTTGTTTCTTGATGTTTGCATACATTACCAGTCCAGATAATTGGCAGTCATTAAGTTGTTATGATTGCAGTTTTTGACTATAGCTGGGTAAAGTATTGGAAAGTTATAGTAGTTTTTTATAAAACTTGAGGTACTATGTTGTTTGTTCACGTAATATTTAACAGGATCTCCATAATTAGCTTTAAATTGGCCGGTGTACTGTAACTTAGTCATTTACGTAAGTGCTATGCCATTACCCAGTGATGTTTTTGTTGTGCTGATGGATTTCAGTTTTGCCTTGCTGCATTTGTTACTAAATATAGGATGAAACATACTGAGATAACTTTTAAACGTGGCCTTGGAAGATATATGCAGAAAATTTAACTTTTTCTTCTGTTGCTGAATTTCCAATTTATTGTAAGTCAGAAACTTCTGCCCAGCATTTTCCCCTGCTTCCGATCCAACACAAAAATAGACTAAACAACCTATTTGCCATGCTTAGGATTTGCAGGGACCAAGAAAACTTGCCTGTCCTCTCTAGAGCCACAGCTCTCCGTCTCTGCTCTGATGCAGACCACTTCTTTGTGAACCAGAAAGAAGTGCTGGGGGGAAACCACTGACTTTTACTACATTTTCCTCTCCCTCCACTTTGTTTGACACTGGAAGAGAAGCCTGTGCTGCTACAGAGGTAGGAGGGGAAGGTACAGAGTAGGGGATGATGTATGTGGACCTGAGGAGCTGCAGCCCGTCTCCCGAGCGCACAGCAGCTGAAGAACCTTCCATCCTGAGCGCTTTAAAGGCACCGGTTGCTTCAGCAGCCATCCCAAACTGTGAACTGTCTGCAACCTTCCTTTTCCAACAGGACTGTCATAGCTGGGAGTGAAAGGATACAATAAAACTATTGTAGTCCACAGCATGACATGATAGGTTCGAAATCCATATTTATATTCAAAATTGATGAGCATAACCTTGTTGGATTGGCTACTGTGAGATACCTGGACACTGAATCCTTCTAAGGTCCCATGCAGAGCAGCATTATTGGGCGTATATTAATAGCCTGTTCTCCCTTTTTTCAGAAGTGATTTTAGATAAGATATTTATGTGAAAGAAATATATGCCAAATGCTGTAGTGTTCTTTTTTTAAAAAAAAGTCAGTATGTTTCATCTCATTGTTTTGAGAGCTGAAGTATGATGGTCGTGCATACAAATTTGGAAGCTGAACAAAGTGACTGGCTTATTTATTTTGTCAGGTTGCCTTTGTCTTTCTAGAGTGGTGAGACGGCAGTTTTAATAGAAAAAAGTCTTTTGCATGGATTTGATCGTGCAATAATAAAGAAACAAAATAATTTAGAATCCTAATAAAACTACTGTTGTTGAAGTTGAGCAGCACAATCATCAGATTAAAGCTATAGTTTAATCAATCAGTCAGCTGATGAATTAATAACGGAGATTAAAGTCAACAGTGAATCAAATCATTAGATGAAGAGAAGCAAGACTGAAATTATGGTATTATATAATGTATGACTGATTATTACAATACATTAAGCCTTGAAACCACGGTGAACATAGTTTGCTTTGCAGCTCTCGGAGGCAGCATCCCTTCCAGTTTGTTCTTTAGTAAGTAACTTTAACAGTTAACTCTCTGCCTGAAGGCGCTACTTAGATGAAGGTGGTTTAGACATTCGTTCTTCTTCCATTTCCTATCAAATGAACTTCGTGCAAGCAGTCTTTATTAAACAATATTGGCTTAAAAAATTGATGTGCATATATAGTATGTCTTGAAGATGTTTGCACGTTATTCATAGCTTTAAAAATATTACGGAAAAATTGATAGGAACAGAGCAGGAAAAGATTAACTCGTTTGTGTAGGTTGTTTGGGGAACGTTAGGGGCAGGAAAGCAGCTCGGGTGGGTGGTGTCGCTGATTGATGCCTGCTGTGCGTGGGCTTTCTCAGGGGATTCCCATAGCAGGCTGTAGCCTGGGAGTCTCTTCTTCTCTTTCTTGTCCTCTGGACGGCGTTTAGGAGATTAGGATCCATAATGTTGCTTGGTGATGCAGTAGTGCCAAAACTCGACCTTTATTGCTGAGCTGTTCATTTGTGATATGGACTCTGCTCCACCTCTTGAAATGTTCCCAATGCTTTGGTGAAATAAAAGCTCTGTTTTCCTCCAACCTGGTCCAATCCAAATGTGATTTTGACCTTTAGACAATTTGGAAAGTTAAAAATTGTCAGGTCTTCCTGTCAGTTTTTATATAATTTATTCTTAAGATCAGAACATGTGTGCTCCAAAAGTATGAAGAGAGGAGCTTGCTGAAGCAACTTCAGTCTCATCATGGGTTAACAGCTCAGAGTACTTATGACTAAAATTTCCTTAACTTCCTGTAGCAATAGAAGCTACACTTCATCCATCTATCTGTATTTTCATTTTTTCAGTATTTCTTAAAATATTCCTGTTCCTTTTCACCAGCAAAGAATTGAGGGAACAAAATAGTTTGTTCTAATTGGATTAGAAAAGTAACCTTAACCAAAACAGAGGTATCTGGAATAGTATACAACTAACGTAAAATATTACATTAGCACATCAAGAAAAAATGAGCTCTGTGCATACCAAACGTAAACGAATGGGCCTCTTATTGAGAAATGTGTTATAAATGTACACACATTTACTGTTTTATAGAATCCATTTACATTTATGTTGATATGTCTTTTTCAGTCAGTCTAGTATTGTGCATAGGTGGTCTGCAAACATTGTTGATCTTACTACATAATGTTCAATTTAAGAACCACAAAAATATTTTATATGGGCAAAATTTAGTTATCAGTTTTGATCTGTATTTGACACGTCCTGACGGTTTTCTTCCTTCTGAATGCTTCTGATGAGCTACAGCTCAGAATGCAGTGATGCTTTATGGCCAGCTAGGCTGTGCCATGCATTTCATGAAAATAAACCTAAATACTTATTCATCAACTCTAAAAGCATGGAATTATAATGCTTAATTCTGTTCCATTAAAAAAAGTAGAGGGAAGGGAGAGGCTGGGGAGTGAGGAAGGGAAGAAAAGAAAAAGTACTAATGAAGGATTTAAGGCCACTATTTTTTTTTCTAGCTGGTAAATTGAGTCCAGTGTAAAGTGTGGCATGTGTAAGCTGTAACAAATCATGAATTCTGTATAATGCAAAGTGCTGTCTGAGAATGGTAAAAAGGTATCGAGTGACTTATTAGCTAGAGCGGTCTTGGTTGGAAGGTGCCTATTTCTGTAAAAATAAACCTCATCTTGCTGACCTTTGCAGACCCTGGCTGCCCTTCTCTCAATCTAACCTGCAGAGATTAGGAAAGTCCTTAACATCAAAGGGAACCGTAGCCGCTATTGTCTCGGGGAGCCCCATTGTATTTTGGAGTGATTTATGGGGCCACAGCAGCCTGCCTGCTCTGGAGCCTTCACCCGCTGGCACCAGCAGTACGGCAATAGCCATGTTGCTGTTAGGTCAGACTTTCAATCTCCAAACTTTGCCTTGGAAAAACAATGCAGATCTCGTAACACGATAGATGGGAAACCTGACTCCGTGATTCATTTGCCCAAACTTGTTTTGAAGATTTGCTGTTTTCACTGAATCAACGCTTTCAGGTGCTTCCTGTATTTCATCCAGGAGTGGGGAACTAAGTCATATTTTGTTCAACTAAAGAGAATACGAATATAATTAAATAACGTAGAAAATTTGTCTTTGAGCACACAGTAATCTTCAAATTCTGGATTTTTATATATATATCTTGTGCAGAAAAAGATCTTTAAATAGCTGTTGGAGGAGAATGAAGATTTTATGCATTTATTTCTGTATCATCAGGAGAATTCACTGAGAACATTTCTGAGATTGGATGATTACTAGGATGTAGTTTTTACATTATCTTTAGGTTGCAATTTGAAATTACCACTTAAAACATAAGCAGGTCTTAAATTATGAAACACTAGAAATTCTGAGATCCAAGGCCTTGAGTGGGCGTGAAGTATAGTGTATATTCATTATTTTGTTGCTACTAAATATTAAGCCCAGTGTTTTATTAGCTTTTTAGTGAAGACCAGACACTAGAAAACTCAGCTGATGGTTCAGCATTTGCTGATAGGATTTGCGACTCATGGAAGTCCAAATCTAAGGTGTTTTTTACAGAGTACATATCAGAGGTGAGCCTCAGAAATGGATGCATTTTTGTTTAAATTACTTTCCCTCTCCTTTCAATTTCAATATCTGTTGATTTCATTTTAAAACCCATTTTAAACCAAATGAAATAGCTAAGGCTTTTTCTGTCACAATAATCAAAGCCTTTAATATCCTGCTTCTCTACAGACCATAGTTTTAAGAGCTTGTGTTTGTGGTGGTGTTGGCTGTGTGGGGACGTACCCTGTGGGAGAGGTGGTGGAGCTGAAGGTATCCCTGTTAGGCTCTAGTTTTAAATGATTTTAAAAGTTGATCAAGGTTTTCAGACTTTTATGGCAATGCTTATCTTTTACTAAAGCACACTCATGAGCGCAACGGAGCTCCTCTCGTCTATATGTAGCACTCCACATTGCAGCCTCAGAGATGTCTGGCTAGCTTCCAGTTTGAACTTCACTTAATAGGGTAAATCTGAAATGATTTAAACACTCTCTATTTACCACCATAACCAAAGGGTCAAAGTCAGGATCCTTTGAAGCACTAATATATAAGAGAGCTCTTAAAGAGGAATTTAAATATACCTACTCTAAAAATGTCATTAAGATGAGATGGGAAATGTTTTAGATAAGTGATTTCAACTGAGTCTTGTGTTAATGGATCACGGTAAGATTTTATGTACTGTGACATGTCCAGAGATGGATTTCATCCCAGTGACCTCGGTGGACTTTGGTTCACTCTGTTAAAAGGTGGAGCAATGTGTATTTTGGTATGTATACAAGCACCGCAAAGAATTGTGAGACTCAGTCCCTAATGAGGCAGATAGCAGAGTGAAAGTATGTTCTCAGTCTTTGTGCACACTTTTGGAAGGAAATGGTAAAACAATCTGCTTAAGAACATCTGAATTTTTGCCAATTTGTGTTACAGCTTTCCCTAATAAGTTCCTTAATATATTGTCCATAACTATTGCTACTATTATTTTCCTTTTTTTCCCTTTTGCCTCAGTTGTGCAATTTTTTTAAGATGGGCATCACCCTTGTGTTTAATGACCTTTTTTTCCTATAGCTCTTGTCAAGTGTATTTCACCGTTAATATCTTTCTATTTAACTTAGGCTCTTCGGTGATCTGTTGACTGTAGTCTTTTTCAAAATCTAGAAAAAGAATCTTTCATTTTGCATGAAAAGGCAAAAAATAGCTGTTTTTTTCTTTTCCTTAGGACTTCAACAGCACAAAAAAAGATTACAATAGGAAAATGGAGAAAAAAAATAATTCAGAAACCCTGAAAGATGCACACTGATAAAACTGTGGGGAACATTCACATATCTGTCATTTGGTCTCCTGAAGATCAATACTATGAGACTAATCTATGATGCTGCAGCAGTCTGTAATAACTCTAACATATTATCTTTCAGAGTATTATTACTGGAATAAAAATTGCTGTTTTTAAAATTTGAAGATATTGGGATACTCATCCTGGCATTCATTATTTCATAAAATGGATCAACAGTGTTCTCTGTGTGCACACACAGTTCAATATTCTTTCAAAATGATAGTGAAGGGTGATCATGCTGTTCCAGTGATTCTGTCCAGCGCAGTTACGCTTGGATGGATACCAAAAAAACAGAATTCAAAGCGAGCAAGATGTGACTGGTTCATATCTGATGCTTAGTCTTTACAAAAGTATCGTGTCTCTTAGTTTTGTGATGAAGGGAAGGAAGAGGAGTGTCTGTGTCATCATGTTTTTGCACAGTGAGATTCACAAAAACATCTTGAAAGTTTTTGCAGTGATTTCTGTTCTTCATAAGTTAGATTCTGGAAGTTTGTAATTTGGCTAGAAGGGAGAAGCGTGCTTAGTAATATACTTACTGCTGTACTGATAGACAAGTTATGAAGTTTAGGCTAATTATAATTTCCTGTGTCTCCATAAGTGGATTCAAAATGACTTGTTTGTTCTTGTGCTGTACTAACTTGTTTCATTTACTCTTTTTTCTTTCAAGTTGCTGAAAGCCATATTGCCTCTCAATTGGAAAAACATTAGATTTCCTTAGCCTAATCTTAGAGTCTTGTTTTTTCAATTATATTCTGAAATGTTAATGGACAGTGGTCAGTAAAAGCCAAAAAGGTAGAATTTTTATTGAGGCTGGATTTGGAAGCCTCTGTTGAACATATGATGGTAAAGCAACCCGTCCTACGAGTAGTGGAACTAATAAAGTCTGGTTTCCTGCGGATTGCCATCTTTTCCCTGGGTCATGCTCTTCCTCCCCTCCAGCAAGAGCTCCAGCTCCTGCTCCTGCAAGCAGAGCCACGTCCTCTGGATGTCGGGGCGGGACGCGCACAGCGATGGGCCAGCGGATACATGCGTGGGGCTCGGTCTCGCTTTCACCAGCAGTGGGGGGACTGCTTGGGGTCTCTCCTCCTACTTCTCATTTTCACAAAGTGCATAGGAACTTGGTTATTTTTGTGACTTCCACTTCTGTCGGAGTTTGTCGTCCCTGGCCATTTGGAGGGGTAGGAAAGGAGTGGCACAGAGAGGGATGGACTGTCAGCATGTCGTGTTGGAATTAGCTTTTCCTTACAGGGCACCTTGTGTGCATGGGCAAAGACTTGCGAATAAGGAGTGAATTTCTATTACACAGTAGCTGGTTTAACAGAACTTTTGGAGGTTTTTTTTTCCCTCTCCTACTGGAGCAATGACTACTGTGTAGTTTCCAACATTTAGAAACTGTTGTTCTTTTGAGTAATGACAAAAGGTGACTCCAAAATCACAGTTTTGCTAGGGACTGAATAATGTTTAACTCTCAAAAATGCCTGCCTTAATGTTGCCTGATGCTGGCAATGACTATGTAGGTGTGATCCATTTTATCAGCTTTGCTTGTAACTAACTGAAGGCAGTTTGTCATAACATGAGTCGCTTATTGATGACACAGTTGTCTGTGATGGATTAAAAGTGGCAGATTTATTTCAGCTTCAACTCTTTCCATTAGCATTCCTATCGACCATCTGGCGGTGGAAAACCTCACTTGTGAGATAGGCTGCGATCTTGTTAAAAAATTACAGGATTTCTTAGGGCCTTTTTTGCTAAGGTCCTGATGAGCCAGAAAGTTGTCAGTTTTAGTTTCTTGACAGTTCTTGTTGTGTGATATGGTCAAGACTGCCGTTGGGTCAGCCCGTGATTTGGTTTCAGTGTTTTTAACAGTTCTTAATTATTGCTTTGATTGCAGCAAATATTTAGTTAATGGTTATGCAGGTATCATTTTCGGGGCTTTTACCTCTTTCGTAGCATTCACTTGTTGGTTAGAATGAGTAGAAACATGTTTCTGGTTAAATGGAAGGAAAAAAACAACTTTTAAAAAAATGGCACCTACTAATAAAAACTAGAACTTTTCCTGAAGAACTTGATTATGAAAATGTCATGTCATAATCAAAATCATTTGATCATGCTTCAGATACCATAATCAAAATCATTTAAAGATAGTGTGCCAAGGAGGGATGCTGGAGGGACAACAAGTGGTTTCTAAATGAACTGTGAGGTTCCAGATTTTGGCGTTGTCTGCGTGTCCATTAAATGGTAGACACACGTACTGATAGGAGAGAAGTTCGGAGCTGTCGTTCAATGGGCAGTGACTGCTCAGGACATTTAGTGGGATTTAAGCTGACAGCACTGCGAATTACGTCACGAGCTGAAGTGCCGCAGCTGCTCTGTCCCTGGCGTCCCCTGATGAATAATAGTATATCAGGGCTATCTTTGCTAAACAGCTTTATATGGCCTTTCTGCTGCAGCGCTCGGCACCTGGGATAGTAATGCTCTCTGTGGCTTCCCACCTGCAGCATCTGCTGCTCCCCACAAATATGCGATTCAAAATAAAGGTGTGAGATCTCGTTGTTAGGACCCCTTACATCTAGATTTTATAGGGGCTGTCATAAAGATTAGTTTTATCTATGAGTTGCGGAGAGGTGAGTTAAGGACAGAGAAAACATACTGCACATTAGTTTCCCTGTATTTGCAGGCACTGATTATAACAATGCCTTTAAGCCTTTGTTAAACATACTTTTATGGGGTTTTTTTGAAACAAACATTTCCATTTCTCATAGTGTGATAGATTTCTGTCCAGGATCTCTAAAGCCTGACCTTGGTGGCTGTAAATATTTTAAATGGTTTCACGGATGTTTCAAGCTTGTGGCTTCTTGAGGTATAATACACAAGAGACTGCCTCATAAATGGGCTGCACATTGCACTTAGACTCTCACACAACCATTGCAGCAAGTGAAGGTGTTAAAAAAAATATGCATGAAGGTCAAAGTGACAAGTCTTGTTAGGAGATTACTGCAATAGTTCTCCTGAAAAATAATCTCCAACAATTTATTTTCAATTTTATATATAATTTTGCAAGTTGTGTTGAGGCAGCATAAAGATTACATAGATGGTAGTTATTTGTGCAATATTTAGCTTTAGAAAGGGACTGAATCCCTTATGTTTTTATTTTCCATCATTAGTAATGTTTATGCTGGGGTAGCATGCAATTTCTGAAAATGAAATGTTTTTGGATAGTGAGCTGGGATTATCTGAAGCACATAAATAATGTATAGTGTAATTTGTTTGAAGGTCTCCTATGTTATCTTTTTTGGTCTTAAGTAGGATAATATTGGAGTAATAATTTGGAGCAAATTTATTCAGACACTCAAAGGTACTTTGTGGAGGATTAAGATTTGTTTGTTTTAAGTATTTCTCAAAAATTCCTTCTCTTGTCCGCTATTTTAATTTGGCCATCATATCTGTAAAAGATCATTATCATATTCTTTTATATGGGCACATGTCAAAGTGTTGCTCATTTCCAACCCTCAGTAGACTCTTTAATACAACCACTTTGAAGAGAGAGTTGCTAATAAAAAAGGCGCAATCCTTCTGTGATACAGTTTCTTAAAATTTCTTACCTGCAGGTTCATTTGTCCTGCTTACTACATTTTCCTTTAGAAACAATGCCTTTTAGCAGCTCCTGTTGCATTCATACTGTTTTTTGGACAACTGACCAGGCTTACGCACAACACCATCTCAATGCGCTCCTCTGGATCACTTGCCAGTTGTCTGCTTGAACACCATCTGTTCCTGGCAGGAGTTACCTTCGAATACCTAACAAAACAGGTCATGGGAAAAAAAACAAAATTTTCCAAGAGCTAATGGTGTTAACATACCCTGCTTCTTTAACTCCATTATTATTTCCCTCATAGCACTCAGGAAGCTTGGACTTTTGAGGCAGATTCGGCAACCCCGAGATCTTTCCTTTTGAGGAGTACCATCATCTGCCCAAGCAAACACTAAGAGTGGTACTAACTTGCAAGAAGATGTTTAATGGAAAGCTAGAACAATGTGTGAAATCCAGTATTACTTCATAATGACATGGAAAACTGTGCTAATGAAATCTGCAGGAGACAATAAAGTGAGTCATGCAGCAAAGAACTCTGGAAACAGCAGTGCGAAACAGTGCCACTAAGAAAAAAAAAAGTAACTGAGAGCAGGAAATAAAAAGAGCATCTTGGAAAAAATCCAGGCTAATGCATCCAAAGAAATATAATCTGAAATGCAGACATACATGGGAGCAGAAGCTGTAAAAGCCATAAGGCTGAAAGAGATGCAGAGATAGTGGACTGCAAATTAGATATGAGCCTCTACAAAAAGGCCAATTTGGGCCGTGTGTTCAAGAAATGTCACGTGACAGATTAGGGATGCATTAGGCCTTTCTTGGAGAGCTGTTCAGTTCTGGGGATGAGAGAGAACTGGAGTCATTAGACTGGTTTCAGCAAGAAAAAAAAGGTTGTGGTCTGGAGGAAATGCTGAAATAAAGATACACAAGTTGATTATAGGAGCCTACAAATATGTGAACATGCAAACATTTAAAGCATAGATGAATGAAACAGCAGCGTGTGACATGGCAGATGATAATTTCAGTGGACTAACAGAAGAAAGACGTCTTGGTGGTGGTCAGAGTGGCGTGTCTGAAGACAGCACAGTCAGAATACAGGTTGACGGTCAAATGCAGAAATGATATAAGGGGATCTGGGCCTTTTTTGGACTGTGTCTGATTATACCAGGTCTGAATTTGTTTCTTAATCACATAATGGTTGAGGTTGGAAGGGACCTCTGGAGACCATCTAGTGCAACCCCCCTCCTCAAGCATTCATTGACAAGAAGCAGCTAAATCTTGGGATGGCTGAAGCATTTACCCACTCCTGTGGGTCTCTGGAGCTGGAGGTAAACAACCCAGCGGGCACTGGGTGTCCCGCTCACTAATTCTGGTTTAGGAAGATCAGGCTCCAGGAGAGGCAGCTGCTGGACTGCGATGTGGAGCTGCGCTGTGTCCCAGCGCAAGCTGCTCCTGCTCCAGCTCAGCACCCTCAGGCCTTTTTTCAACTAATAACACGAGTAGAAAGGAATTGAAAACGTTTTAAAAGAAGTTTGTAAATCGCTGGGGCCGATTTGTTTCTCCTAAGAGAGTTTGGCTCTTGCATGCTCTTTCGGGTGGTGCGACTGCGGCAAACTCTTGCCTGTTAACAGGGGACAACTCCTGCGAATTGCAACGGCTGCCCCGGCGTGCAGGGGAATTGTCCTGACCTTTCTGCAGCATCGCTTCTGTTGACCTTGTTGAAGTGGGTTTCATCTTAAGCAAATCTTCAACTAATTATTTCCCTGCTCCAGTTGCTGTTCTTGGAGACGTTTTTACCATTTTATGTAGTTACTTTGAGAATTTTTTTCAACGCAGCAAATGGAAGATGGAAGCAAAATCTAATTTACTGTTATCCTGGATGCAGACCAGTTTCTCGTGTAGAAAAGGTTATACAAGTTGTTTATTTGGTGATTTTGAAAGTGATTTATCATGCTGCTTAGTAAGGTTGCTTTTTCCAGAGCCTGATTGTTCAAAGTCCTTTTTTTAATATTAGTCTTGGTTCTGCTATAGAATTACCATAAAGTTGCTTATTTCTCAGTCCCTTTAAATGTGCAAGGCAGTCTCTAAACGCAGTAGACAGAACTTGTCACTTCAGCAGCCATGACTGCTTGCCAACGTCGTGTGTTTGGTAAATGCCTGCAGTCAACCTTGAGAGCTTGTGGACGTTGGCTTTCATTTCTTTCTGTCTGTCTTTCACCGTGCTGTTTAAATCAAGAATATTAAAAAGTCTATGAGATTTAGGGTGAAGTGGGGATTTGAGAAGGCACCACTGCTGCCTGCTCCCCCGGAAATGTGTCCCCCTGGCCAGCAGGAGCTTCGGCCGACCCCGCTGAAGAGCAAGGTTTCCGTGGGTCCGCACAGCTGTGTGTGTGGAGCAAGCCTGAAGCCTAATTTATGACTTTGTCTGAGAAACACAGAGGGAGCAAAAGAGCCTCCAAAGCAGCACTTTTAATAGCTCGTTTTTTTCCCCCCCTTTCAAAAGTTTTTGTTTTATTATATCTGACACCAGTCAAGGAGAGAGGAAGCTCTTATGACCTTAATGCAAATAAAACAGTAGTGCTTAAAAAAAAATTCTGTTCACTTTATATCTCTAGGCTGATGATCCTGACAGACCAGAGAATTTAAAAATAAAATTACACGTTATTTTTTTTTCTTAAGTTGTTTAGCTGTGTCAATCCGTTTGAAGCTTGATTCTTACTTAGGAGAAAAAAAAATACCTACAGCAATAAATCCATCTGTCTGTCATGCTGTTTATCTGTCTATCTATCTATCCCCTAAAGACTTTTAAATGTTGTTTTGTATTTTTATACTGTTACTGAAAATCAGTTGTGACATTTTCTGTTTAGGCTGCTAAAGGTTTTGGCAGATAGAACATGGATTTTGTCTTTTGATGGTGAATTCAATTCAGCATTTATTGTAAAGTCCTCAAGTGTTTAAGCGTGTAGTGATAGACAACTAAAACTCCTGCTGTGCTAAACTCCACCATGTCTCTTCAGTAGTTCTACTATTCAAAAAGAATTGGAACTTGTTTCATCTGTTTTTAATAACTGTGAATCTTGCATGCTATTTATATCAGAACTAAAGCCAACTGAGTGTTCCACTTTGACAAATAGAGTCTAACTTTTTAGCTCTTACTTTTAAAAACACCCACTCAATTTATTACGTTCTTATCCTTTAAAAAAAGGTAAGGGGCTTGTGCATCATCTTATATGAATTTCAGCATTACAGTTTAGATATGAAACAGAAGTAAAAAGTTGGTCTGCAAAAATGCTGTCCATAGGAAAGAATACATCTGGACCTTTTTGCTGCCAAGGTTTGGCCGATGAGGAAGCCAGCGTTTGGGGGTGATCAGCTTTGGTTGTGTCCGTGGTGCTTCTGCAAAAGCTGTTTCCTCTACCGACAGTCTGATGGTGGGTTTTTTGAGCAACAGAAAATGAGAGGAAGATGAAGTCTGGCTCAGGGTCAGGCATTAGCCTGGGGCCGCCTCTGTTGTCTTGGGCAAATGGTTTAGGCCAGGTCCACAGGAGAGGTTTGGTGAGCCCAAGCTCCTCTGCCTGTGCTCCGAGCTTCCTGGAAGTTGTAACACCGTAGGGGCGTAATGTTGTGTCTGAGCTCATGTGCATTAATTACTGTCAGCTGTTAATGGGGGGCACAGAAGTATCGCAGAGATCAGCGTAAGGCAGACAAGGGAGGACCCTTCTAGTGTGGGTCTGCCAACACACTTGTGGTGTCACCAGGAGGAATCATGGGCCAGGACCCCAGGGCACGACCACTGTGATGACGTTCACTTGGGGATTTCCACCTATTCCTTTTGTCAGGAGACAAGAGCAATCTGCACGGGGAGTTTCTGGGTGGTGCTGCCATTTGGTAAAAATATCTCACCACGTTTCTGCTGTTTCTGAAGTCTGTGTTTTTCACTTGTGTTCTCTGAGATGAATGTGGAGTTTGAATGTTTAGACTGCTTGCATGGACTTCATAATTCAATGGGAAGATGTTGATGTGGTAGTGAATGGATCAGCTTTTACCGTTGTTGGTAATTGTTAATACCTTTTTTGTAAAACAGGTTCATGTTAGAAGTGTATATTTTTTCATGAAGAAACCAGAGGTTTATGTTTCTTTCTTACTCATCTATTAAAATTTTCAAATAAGATATTAAAAATTTAGAAGCCTAGAGGTAACAAGAACCTTAGAGGTGATTCAGCTGTAATTTTCCCATGGAGGCCAGGCAAAACGCTGCACTTCTGAACACCTTCTTGCTCTAAGAATGGCTGTGCAAGTTCATCTCATATCAAAGGGCTGTAAATTGCTACCAAACTATTTTCCAAATTTAATTCTATCAAGCATATCTTTAAACTTGATTCAGTTCCTTTAAAGCAGTTTACTCTAAAAAGCATTTTCCGTTAAAATATGCACAGTGAAAAGTGATTATATCACAATGTAGCACTTATGTTACATTGCATTTGACAAAAAATATTTTATGCATCTGTTTATTTGCTTTAATATTTTACTAACCAACAAAGCAAAGTAACATAGACATTTGTAGTGCAATGCTAAAAACTCAAGTATTAGGTTGCCAAGTATTGATGTTCCCATGATATTTTGTAGATACTAAAAACTAAAGCAATCTGGAACGATGCTGTAGGGCTGGTAAGGGAAATACGGTGTATGGAGATTAAACAACTGAGAGGCAGACGTGTACTACAAATGAGTCTGTACAGACTGTTGGCTCACTGGGCCGAGCGCTTCTTAGGCATTTGTTGCATATTTTGACCAAGTACAGAATGTAGGAAATCTAAACTGAATACAAGACTTATGTTCCTTAAAAAAAAAGGGAGGGGGCTTGTTCTTTTTTAAAACTAGTTTCTTTTAGCTGATGCTTCAGAACTGGCTTTTCAAACTTAGAAAGCAAAACAAATGTGGTGGCAAAAATGAACAAAGGCAAAGTTACTCATTACGCTTAGTTAAAACTCGGTTGATCATTGATACAAATTTGCAGTATTTTCCCAGCATGACATTATTCTGCGACAGCTTCGCTCTGTGTGCTTTTGTTTCAGTTAACATTTGTTTGAATGGCAGAGCAAGTTGGCAAATTTGGTGCTACTGCTCTTTGAAGTTGAGACTTCAGCCCAAACAGCCTTCTCTTTGTGTGCGGCGGGGAACCCTTCTGCTTTGGAGAGGGATGCACGCAGCACAAAGGCGAGAAAGGGTCTGTACATATGAAGTCTCACAGTACTTTCTAGCCCTTACTTAAGTAGCTCAGGTCTTCTAGGAGTACTAGTTTATTTTCGGTGAATTTTTCCTTTATCTTGCAAGGACGTAAAGTTCAGAATGAAAAAAAAAGGAAGATTAACCTGAAAGTATTTTTTTATTGATCTTCAAGTATAGCTTAGTATGTAGAAGGATTTAAGCTGCAGTGGGAATTTGCTTTCTTTTCTGTTCAATACAATTGTTATTTCATGACATAGTTCTAGTGCAAGCTCTTTGAGGTACAAAGGAGGAAGTAGAGATTTACTTGAGATGGATAAAGTTTGTTTCATGTTTTACTCATTTTTACTAGAGTTGCACTAAAATCTGTATGTCAAAAATTGTCTGAAAAACTTGACAGAATGCAATGACAGAATATGAACTATAAGATGGGAGGGCGGAAATTATTTAAATAGGACAGTATCTAAGAACTATTTATTGTGGTATTTGCACATTTCCTGGCCAGTTGAACACCTTTTACTCTTCCACAGTCCATATCTTAATAATTATGGTAGGAAAGTAGCTTGCATGGCATATATATTGCACATCTTCCTTCTGAAAGATCTGGTTTTGTCTTTAGTTGTGCATTTCCAAGGAAGCACAGTGCTGAAAGGTGATTACAACTGTGAGAACTTTTGAGTATTTTTATGCGTACAAAGTTAAGGATGTGCATGAGCAATTTTAGGATGGGGCCTTGTAGTTGCATTAATCTTTTCAGAGCAACTTCTGTAGTACTGTTCAGCAGAGGAAGGAGCATTGTTTAGCAGGAGGAATCACTTGCTCTGCTTTTTACACCTACTTTTCTCAGAAACTGGATCTCTGATGACTGAAGAACGGAGGCCACAAGTTCTTAAGAGGGAAGGGTGAAAAAAGAGATGGGATAAGGATTTTTAAACAGATTTTGTCATGTGTGTGTTGCTGTGTTTTGTTTTGGCAAGGAATTAACTTTACTAATTGCCAACTACAGAAGGTTCAACCTTCTGAATTTTCAAGAATGAGGTCAACCCTCCACCCGTTCAGGTGAGGGCTTTGGGAGAGGGAAGACGTTGGGAGCCATCTGGATGGTCTGTAAGCCAAGGTCAGGGAAATGCGTTCCCTGCAGAAATGAACTGTGCCTGTGCCCTCCCGTGTCTCAGCTGCTTGTGACCCCTTCACACCTGCCAGCTGACCTGATTTTGTAAGTGCCCTTTAACTGATTTCAAAAACTCCAGCAATTTCAAAGAGTAATAGCAAAGACCTGTTGAGGCTGACCTGGCTTGTTTTGACTGGTGCAACCTGGGGAGCAGTGGCACCAGCAGGCCAGTGGAGCTGCAGGGTGGCGTGAGCGGTGACGGGCAGCTGGGAGACGGCTCGGAGCTGCAGCCTCTCTCCTGGCTTTTCGCGGAGCTCCTCCGTTCATGGCCCTGTGCACCTGACTGCGGGCAACACTGAGGTGTGCTTTAGAAAGGTTTTTTAATTGATCTGGTTAAATCAGTGCAAGAGACTGCAAGAGAGACATCTCCCCTGTAGTTTGAATGAGGTTCCTATTGGTTAATTTGTGTCTGTTAACACTAGTATTAAACTATATTAAAGCAAACCAACAATTAAATGAAAATGTCTGCTTTACCAGTAGCTTTCCACTATTCTAGCGAACCTAGCTTAATTAAAGCAGTGCAGCATGGACCTTACACAAGACATTGGAGAAGATGGTGCTGTCAGCACCCTACATCAGAAACGGTTTCCTCCTTTCTTGAGAGGATTTTAAAATAGCAATTAACTTTGTTTCCATTCCTAACACTTCCATTTTGAATTGTCTTTCGATAAGGAAATGCGATTACATTTTTACACTAACTTATCGTCTGTACAAAATGCATTACCAAGGAGCTATGTTTTTTATAACATGAAGGTCTTTCGGGACCCAATTTAATGATTCATTAGTACATAATAGTATGAGTGAGCAAGCACTGATAGTATGTAGCAATGTACCTTTTAAACTGGTATCACATTTAATGGTAAATGGCCATTTTCCCAGTGATTTGTACTATTTTTGTACTTTATTATTCATACATGCTTACACCCAAGACTTCCATGCAAGCATCTTCCAAGTTTGGAATAAAAGGGTATGGTTTACTTTCTGGAGCTTTATTGTATCAGTAGAGATTGGATCCAGACTTGTGAGAGACCTGTTTAAACTTGTAGATTTACAGGAACTTTGACTTGGAAGGACATTCTTCTAACAGAGCATACTAGGTTTTTGCAGAGACTTTGATTTTGAGAAGGGATGTGGGATCAACTTAATTTTAACTTTAAAAAAGGTTGTATGGAATGATGTGTTATGTTTGCACTGTATGCTAGCATCTGGCAAATTCATGTACTGGACTCAGTCTGCTGTTGCTGGTGGCTAAAATGGAGCAAGTTTGGCTATATCTATCAAGTTGCCTAGTCCTTTTGGTGTCAGCATGTCCTGGTGAGATCAGAGCAGGTATCCCACACCATCATTGTAAGGGGTAAGGAAGCCAGATGGATGCACACAGGACATTTTAGTATAAATGGTAGCAAAGCCTGGATTATCTTGTTAGGCAAAGCTGGGAGGAAGACCTGACAGACCAGTCTTACAGCTTGATTAAGGAGCCTAGTTTACACAAGACAGAAAGTAGTCAAGTGGTTACAAGACAATCACATGGCAGCCTAACTTCAACCATCAACAGAGCATAGCCATGGTTATTAGCTAAGTATTTCCATAATGTGTGTCTGTACAAGTTATAATTAGAGCCAAGCCTGCCCCTACCTAATTACAAGCTTGCTTAAAAGTAGAGCTTATATAAAGCTTTTAAAACTTTACATGGGGAAGATGTACCTCCACAGGCATAATAGGAATGACGCCTTATTTTCAAACTGAAATGTATAGATTTTGGTGTCTCTTTCTCCCTCTCTCCACAGTACTATACAGGCTTTTTTGCATCCTGAGCCAGTTTTTACCAGAAATACTGTCCAAGTTTCACCAACATCAAGGCATTGATTTTTGAGTTTTCTTTCCAGTGTTTCATTCTCACTACTGAAAGAGTAATCCAGATGTTAAGATAGCTTTGAGCTTTGTGTTTGGAGATTAATAAATAATAATTAGATCTTTCATTAAAAAAAGAAAAGGAGTTTTGAAAGTCATGAAACTTGTTGTTGAACACAAGGGCTACATGAATAATGTTTTATCTATTGAGACTAGCTGTGTGTTTGCATAGATAATGCTGCAGCTGCGTGTGTTCAGGTCAGTCCCTTAGGAATAAAGTAAAACTGGCAGCATAACCATATAACATCTCTGTCAGTGAAATTGGTAGTGCCGTGTTGTAATTCCCTTCCCACCCTGGTGCGCCATAACTGGCTCTTTTCTCATGGTCATCTGGTGCAGTGCTGCAGTCCGCCTCGCTGGGGCTCCTTTAAACCCCTAAGCAGGGATATAGAGAAGCCTTGGTGAAGAGACATGTCTTGAATCGCACGCACGGTTGTAACATGGACTAGCAAGGCTGTGCATGTAACGCAGTATTAGCTGCACCTGCATGGTCATTGCCGTGCATTACACTGAGCTCTGCATCAGCCAAGTCCGTTCTTCAGGGTGACTCTGGAGAGCTTTGCTGCAAAGGCGAGGCCAAATGGTACTGACATGGTCGCCGTAGTCCGTCCAAGGTGCTTTCTCTGTATTTTCCTATTTATTCGCTATCTTCCCTTCCCCACTTCCGAGTACTGCTCTCTCAGGAATGAAGGATGTCTGAAAGGGAAGGTAACTGGAGCCTGCAGAGCTTATGCTCTTGGCTTTTGACATCTTTGGTACAAGGAGATGCTTATGTAGCTTCCAGCTTCTTAGGAAGAAAGGCAGAGTGGAGTGCATAACCCTCATATGTGGATAAGGAAAGGAAACTTGTAGAAGAACTCCTGATGAATTGCCTGTCCTTGTTTCTGTCTAGCCATATTTGAATTTGGTATTAGTTTGATTATTCAGGTCAGATCAGATTTAGGTCAGTTGTGATGGATTTTTTCCAAGTCCAGTTCCCTTGATTCCTACTGTAAACGCTTACCAGATGACATGATGTGAAACTGGAACAGACTTGAGCTGTGTGATGACTGAGTAAAATCTCAGTGGGAACTACTTCCATGTTCCTAAGATCAGTTTCTCATGTAATAAATTCTGTATCCAAAATTGTATCAAATACTTTTCTGACAAGAGTTCATTTTTTCCTAACGGACAAATCCCAGCGGAGCTATTTATAAGAAGCCTCTCTCTTGTGTTTGCTCTCACATGTCGGTTACTCAGACCAACACTGAAGAATAAATATATGCAAAAATTTAACTCGGCGCCTGTGCCACTGCCGTTGGATCCACCTTGTTTTGTCTTGCCTGACATCCTCTGCTACATGTCTTTGGTATTCTTCTGTCAGTAAGGGTTGTCATGGGAAATCACCATTAAAGAGTTCTCCCTGAAGGAATACTCGGGGTTTATTTGGTGACACCTTTTCTTTGCAGACCGTTTCAGTGCTTTGTTCTGCCTGATCCTCTCATGGCCGTGAGGGACGGGGAGGAGTGATTCAAGTGAATGCCGTACCCATGCCAGGTGCCACACTATAGACTTAAACGTGCTAAATCCTGTACAACAGGCAGTATCTGACAGGGTGAACACCTGATACAGTGCTTGGTGGTATCCTTAAGCGTGGAAGGAGCAGGCTAGTTCGTTTTTCAAACAGGGGATCCAGTCACAGGGAAAGCTGCTTAGTTGTTTTTTTAGTATTAAATTTAGAGCTGCATTGGTTCAGCTTTAATTCATAAAATGAAATTTAAAAATTAATCAGAACTTTTAAATAGACCAACTTTTATGCACATCCTGGCATGTTAAAGGGAGGTCTTGACTCCAGACTTCCCAGAGATGCATATTGTTTCATGTATCGCAACATGTCAGTCTCTCATACATCTAATCAGGGAGGTAAGACACGTGTCTTAAGTTTTACAAAGTCTTAGTGTATCTAGGTCAGAAGAGTAGAGTGGGTTCTTCCAGTGTGCCTTCTTAGTTGCTGCCAAGTTAAATCATCATTCTTCCATTAGGCTGCTTGATTAGATGTGTTCTGTGCATACCTCAAAATATGTGATGTTTTAAAGCTATATTTGCTATTTAAATAAGAGGTTTGCCTTAATTGGCTGTTACAAATTACAAGCAAGAAGGAATGATTTATTGCTTATAATTATAAATGAGTTACGAAGAGAAATGTTGGTAATCATAAAATAAAGCTTGGAATACATTGATTTCCAGATGGCTGGCAGTGAAATTGCTCTTTAATGTATAATAGACGAGACACAAGGAAAAAAAAACCCCTATCATCCATCGTTATTCCTTGATGGATTACTTGTATGAATCTATAGTTACCTGAATTTTAAAATATTAGTTTTGGCTGCATAATCTGATGAGAGAAACTTCATTTGAACAGTGGTATATGCTATCAGAGGTAGTGGAAGAGGTGAGTTAATATTTTGCCTAGGATGATTTTTGTCCTTGTAATGTCAACAGGGAAGATCTAGTGATATATCCGGCATCACCTTTGGGTATAGCAGTCTCTGTGGATTGTTCTCGGAGACTGCCGGTTACTAAGATGTTTTTCTTTTCATCTTTTGCCTCATTAGCTGTTTTTATGAGGTCAAGATTGATCAAAACACCTGTCCAAAAGCAAATATTTATAATCCTCCTTGCTTGAGTCTAGAGAAATATATTTGTACCAAAAATAAAGACAGCAGTGCTACTGCTGAGAACTTTCTGACAGTATAACGTCTCTGTTGGATGACAATGTGTTCACTTGGCTGTTTGTATTTAATTTCTGTTGCTGCAGTTCCAAGCATGGTTTAAAAATTATTTGTGTTTACCTTATGTGGTCTGTCCTGCTAATGATTGTGCTTTCTATCGTAATAGATGCATTCTGTGCTGTGACCATTTGAAACACTGCAAGAGAGTTAGACGTATTTGGATTGTCACCATATGAGTTGTCTCACACCCACATTTTAAAAATGACACATCATTAGACTTGCTTAACTGAGACCATCCTGATTACTCATTTGCCTTCATCAAAATGCTTCATAGCGTCCCTATTTCAAGTAGCTTTCCCCAGCGAGGTGCAAATCTGCATTGCTGCCATCATTTCACCTGGAAAAATTTCCATGGTGAACGGAATAGCATATTTTAAACTAATATTTTCCTGAACTGTGGAGAGATGAGCTCATCAGTATCTTTATTGACAAGCCCAGGAAGAAGGTGTGTCGACCAGAAATATTAGATCAGTCAGCCTTTTTTGTCCTGGAGCAATTGTAATTTCCCATGGTCTGCAGCAATTTCCTTTAGAATGAGATATGTGCAGAGATTGTTTTGGATCTGCTGTTGTAGTATAATTTCATTTGGTCCCAATAAGGTGGCCTTAGATTTCATTCTTTTCATTTTTGCTGTTGAAAATCTTTTGTTTTAGTCAGTGAAAAGAACAGCAGGTTGCCGTTTTACAGCATCTAATTGCGGAATGAGTGCTACAGCTACACAGAAAAATATTACCCAGTCTGAGCTGGGTTATTGAAGACAACAGATTTCAGTAACCTGTGCTCCTCTCAGAAAAGCCTAGAGTAGGTGTTTGGTTCACCATGCATTAGCAAAGTTCATGCTTTTTAAGCTAGATGCAGAAATGTATTAGTGAATGAGATAGGTGCTTACTTCTCTGCTGACGAATATTTCCTGTAGTGAATGATAGAGGTTCTTATTTTTTGCCTGTTTACCCCTGTGCGTTCTTGGTCTCTAGGTACTTAAGTCTTGATATTTGCTAAAGAGGCCAATCTCATTAGCGCTGAAGATGTTCTCAGTGCTGCGTTGTCTGATGCTGTGCTGATGAAAGCCTAGCTCCTCTGATCCAGCATTAAAGAGGACTGAGCTGGAATCAAAAGTGGGAACAATTGCTCGTTTCACTCTATTTTTGTTGTCACTTTAACTTTGCTTTTTCTGCTTGAAGAGGCTCTTTTTGTGGTTTTGCTCGCTTGAAAACAGGAGGAAAGCACAGGATACATTGGTGTAGCCAGAGCAGTTCATGTAGGCATTTATGTTCGAGTTTGAACCAGCTGGCTCGGGCACTGCTGACGGGAAGGCCTTGCAGCACCATGTTCAATGCACCCTGTACTTGCTCCCCAGGTATCTGTTAGTATCTAATACGCTTCAGATCCTGCCTGCTGAGCCCATAAGTCACACTTGTACAACCAGCAGCACCCAGGTTAGCCAGGAGCTCACTATGTCAGCAGCTGGCGTCATTGCGGAGAGGATGCACCCTTCAGCTGGCGTCTTTTGGTCGTTACTGATGTCTCTGCAGTCATGTCACTAGAGAGAGTGATTCAGAGGAACTCCCTGAGGCGTCCACGCTGACTGTAGGGCTGGACTGTGCTATGTGGTGGTCAGCCTGGCCTTCAGAAAGCCAAAAATAACTACCTGCCTAACATTAAGCATATGCGGTTTCAAGATGTGAATGTCTTTCTTTAGAATATGATGCTTTCTGTGGCCACATCTGCCCTTCCTGGTGTGCCACGGTGCACCCTTACATCCTGACCCCTTATTCAACACGTCAGGCAGCTGCTCATCTATGGCACAACGAGCCACTGCCTTGGCCCCATGCCGCGAGGTGAGGAGAACGGCTCTTGGGAGCACCTGGGTCTTGACCTGGTGTGGTTGTAGAAGACAGTTAGGTGTGTGGGCAGAAGTGCAGACCTAACAGTTGTCCGTCACTCCAGTCTTCATCCCGGTCTTTATTTTGCCTTCTGGAAAAGAGCAGTGGTCTGAGTCCAAAGCGGTCGCTATCCTCTCTTGTACTAATAGCAAAACGGCGGCTCAGTATCTCCTGATGCTGTCATGTTTTGAACAAGAGCATTAAATCCTTGCAAAGAGGCAATTCCCAGCTTTCCGGTAAGGATAACGTTGACGATACCTAATTAAAGGGCACGTTTAGCTGGGGTAAACATTTATATTAATTTCCTTCTTGCACAGATGTCTGGTAAACTGACTTCCTGAGGCAAAACCATCTGGCCTCAGGTGGGAGGAGTAGCGCAACCAGCACGAAGAAGCTAGGCCAGTCTCTCGCTGAAGTGATTCTGAATAGCTTTTTTTTTTGTCACAGAAGCTGCATGTGCATGAAATGCCTGTGGTATGGTTATATAGGTTTTATGGGCATTTGTCTTAGATGACCTGCGTAATTATACTGCAGGCTTGTGGTTCCAGGCTCCAGAGCATCTCCTCTTCCCATCGTGTATTCTTTGTTTGCGTATAAAATTAGTATGTGTGGTAAGCAGCAATAAGACGTTCCCTGCTTGGATGGATTAAATTAAAATTCAGTAAGAAACAGAGCTTTGGGTGAGTTTCCAAATTACTTTCAGGATTTCGCTGAAGAGATTGTTGTGGTATCATAAACCTTTTGGTGGGTGAACGGCCTAATATAAGTTACATCTTTTCATTGCCTCGTAGTGCTCTTTCTGTTTTGTGTACTGTGCCATGTAATCTTCTGTTATTAAATAATAAGCAAAATAAAAACAGTTGTTTGTCACAGCCAGCTTGTTTTTCAAAGAATTTGTTCACTTTGAAAGTTCAGTCTGTGTGATCTTCAGCCCTGTCAGAATCTATTATATCGAATCTTCTTTTAAATTGTTAAGCTGGAGGACGAAGCCAGACGTTACCGTGCACATCTCAATTGCGGGTGGAGCAGGAGCAGAGCAGCTTCGGCAGCGAGCAGCCTCCGATGCCACATACTGTGCCATGATTTTTTGTCGAGACCGTGTCAAGATTATCTGCTTCCAGTGTAACATGTGTTGGCTGATGTGAGCATTAGAGGATTCGCGTAATTTTTGAAGTAGTTTCAAACGTGGATATTACACTTAGGGCAGTGTGAATCCTTTTTTTTCCTTTCTGTAGATCACTTTGCCATTGAGAAAGCTGCTTATTTTGTTGCTCCCTCCCACAAGGTACTGTAGTAAGTTGCAAAGTTCATAATGAACGTGCCCCAACTAGAAATCATCGAAAATGGTGAACGATTACTGCAACATTTAGGAAGACCAGCAGCACAACATTACATTTTAAAGAGGGACTGTTGGAAGGTTTTGGCTTATATTGGGTTGTATCTTCATGCAGGAGGTGGTGTTTATTTGTGGGGCTTGACAACCCCGAATTCAAAGCGGACTTTGATGGACAGAAATCAACTAGTCTGCTTGGTCCGGATTTTTTCCCTTACAGTGTGTGTGCCCATGTGTATCTTGATAGTGTTTTACTGATGGGGTTGCGCAATGCTTGTTAAAAATTAGATAAGATACTTCAGATACCCATTTTTGAAGCTGCTTCTTTGCTCATTAATACCCAGACCTTCCCCAGCCTCGAAAGAGTCGTGCTTTTCCGTGAGGGCACACAGCACTTGTTTCTCACCCTCTCTGCTGCAGTCAGACAGCAGAAGCTGTAGCCGTGGCAGCCAGTAATTTAATGTCCCATATGGCTGGTGTGGCAGCAGCTGCTCCGGTTTAAGGAGGTCAGGGCATCAGGGCATTTAAGAAACAAAACAAAACCGAAGCCCCACTATAAAACCTTCCTCAATCATTTTGTACAGTAATAATAGGGTTTTCCATGGACACGGTGATGTGATCAGCCAAGGGAGAGAAATCACCTGGTTTTTTTTTTTTTAATTTTGATCAAAGGCATTATTTTAGGGGGAAAATAAGTTTCGTTTCTATCTTTGTGATGGTTTTAAGTTTTTTCATCTTTCATTGCTCGTGTTTGTTGGTAGCACACATTAATTAGGTGCAGTAAGCTGGACTGTTCTGTCTACATTGCGAGTAAACCCTTCCGGAGGCACTGCAGTGCAACGGGTGCCAGCCTGGCAGGAGCAAAAGGAGAATCCGGCCCAGTGTCTTTGAATGCATGAGATATTATGCTGAAAGAGAAACAATATTATGCAAACTGAATGGCAGCACTGTATTTCAAGTAATGAAGTGAAAAAGTATGGTTTGTGAACAATTAACGTAGACTAGAAATACAGCTTTAATTTCAGTATCGGTGTGAAAGTTGCTCGGTGCTGAAAAATGGTATAGAGTGGCTCTTGGATTTAGCATTAAAGTTTACAAATAGGCTTTTCATAAGCGTGAATCTTTTTATTTTCATTAGGGGACCATTTTAATTAAAATGAAACTGGAATGTTTACTCTTTGCTTCCTGTAGCTGTGATTGTTTTCTTCACTGTGTGAGCACATGTATAATTTGCTCTGAAAGACATGTCAGCAGTTTCTGATTACCTTGTGAGTCTTACTCAACAGCTTGATTCTAACTGGGGGGAGGAAAGATTTCAGGGTGCTCTCAGGAGGTCTGATGTCTGCCAGCAGCGTGAGGCAATAGGTACTATCTTTGGTACAATGCTAATTGCAATAATCACTACCACTGTTTTAAAATAAAGGTCCTTCATTTCTTACCCCTGTTGATTTTTCAGTCATGTCAATGCAATAAAACCTGTTTCATAATTAGCATCCTTCAGCTTCATAACCTTTTGACATTGCTGCATTCTCATTTTTGTAAGCATCCAAACAAGGCGACTTGGCAAACGGTGATTGACAGTATAATGCAGGTAGTCTCAAATTTTAGGAAAGCTCTATAACTCAGGTTAGACAGGGAAAAGAGAAGACCAAAAGCCTAGGTGGAAGTGTGTCTGCCTTCAAATACATTTTCTCTAAGCCCAAAAGTCCACCAGGAGTTGTAAGTAATAGATAATTCATGTGGGTCAAGAGTATCTCTTTCTTGAAATTTTTGATAATCATGCAATGTGACAAGTATTGTCGGTAGCAGAATAATGTGTTCCAGATCATTCAGCAGTAGAGCTCCTGAAGCGTTCCTGTAACATCTTTTTGTTTAGATCTACTGTAAACAGTCACCTTGGACTAGTTTGATTGCTGAAATGCCTTTGAGGTCTTACAAAGCATTCCAGAAATGATGATTTTCAGAACATATTTGGAGCTTAGCCAGTATCTTGAATTTTAATACTGTCTTCTCCATCAGAGTTAATGATCTAAGATCTCCCCTCCTCATTCTCTGGGGTTTTGTTTTCTATTGCTGATTATTTGAAATAAATAAATAAATAGGAAAACAACTAGTATCTGCGTGCTAATGGGGAAGGAATGACTAATAGAAAAATGAGAGGAAAGAGACTGCTTATCATGAAAGAAAGTATATCTCTGGAGATGTAAATTGGTATTCATTAAGTTGTTTGCCTAGACTTAGTTAAAAGACATACTTGAGGAGCTGTCTGAGCAGAATTTCAGTAGAAAACAAGTCATCCTTTTCATAACTAGATACATCTGGATGAGGAGGAGAAACCAGAAAGCAACACTAAATAGGTGGATTAAGAACAGCCTTCCTAGCAGTAAGGATACAGCAGGCTATAAAATGTTTTTCAGAAATGAATGGTCCTTAATGCCTAATATATAATAACAGAGATCCATCTTTTCTCTCCAAAAATGCAAGTCTTTGTATCTGATGCAGAATTTTTAAAAATGTTCGATTTCTGTCATTTCTCTTTCAAGGTATCTTGGGTCCTCTTGTTTTCGATAATATTTTCTGTAGCTTGAGATTAGAATTTACTCTGTGATGATTATAATACCCTATGTATATAATCTTACTTGTATCCTGCATATATCATTAAAATAAAGGGAAGTCATTGCAGAGCAACACTGGTGTAATTACAAAGCAAATGTGGCTTGTTCGCGGTGTCTGCTGTCTGTGTTGCTCTGAAAAACCAGCTGCTGTGCCCAAAGCCTGACTGCCCCGTCACGTGCCTAATCCCGCTTTCTGGCGGGCAGCTTGTGAACACGGGTTCCCTTCGGCTCGGAAATGCTGTGGCCGCTCTTGCCGGCCTGCAGCCCGTGTACAGGGCAGCCGGGTTGGGAAGGCAGCCTCTCACCATGCAACAGAGAGAGGGATGAAGCACTGCTGTGGGGCGTGCTTGCTTCTCTTCACCACTAGCTTGAGTCTTTTGGCCCTTGTAGTATGTGACAAAATCATGAGTTGCACAGGACCTTGGGGATGAGCTGAGGCTGCAGTCTGAGTTGAGGTTTTGCTACTGTACTTACTGACTGGCAGGTTTTCTTACTATCCCAAACTGGAGCAGATGCTTACAAGGCATATGCATTTTAATTATCGTGGAGTATGTGGCTCTCCTCTGTTGACCTTATTTTATATCTTTAAAAAAACAAGTGCACAGCATGATAACACTAGCAAAATGCTTTCATTGTTTGGAGTCTGAGTGATTCTCAGTGTCAAACTTTTTTGTGCGTGGTATAACATTTTTGATGTTCACCATTTCTTCTTTTCTTCTTTCCAGATTAAGACCCTTGATTTCTACGCAACTAGCTAAAAAGGCTGCTACTGAAGAGGTATGTAAGGTCTAGCACCTCCCCCAGGGCAACAGTTAGAGTTTGGAAATTCCCACAAGCCTTTCTCAGCCTGGCCGTGGTTATGTGGTGATTTCCATTCAAAAGAAATGAGAAACTTGTGTCAGTGAGCAGACCAGGAGCTGGTTACTGTGAACACTGCAAAGCTGAGGTTACCTGTTCTTTAATCAAGGTTTGCCCTTGCATTAATCCATCAGTAACCTTAGCACAGCCTCTTGTTCAGCGTATCTAGCAAGAATCACTGTTTAGGCAGAAAAAGAGAAAAAAAAAATGCAAGCATCTAGAACATATCAAACAAGTGGGTAGGAGGAATAGGAGAAGCAGAGCTTGTGTGTGTTTCTCAGCAGCCGACCTGTCCCCCCAGAGAAGGGGGACGATGCAAAATGCTGCTTCTGGGGAGCAAGTGGTGACTCAGGAAAGTGCTCTGCTCCTGGGGACTGCTTCAGGAAAGTGGTGGGGAAACACAAAGTGACAGCTTGCCCTAAAGACTTGCTCTTTTTGAATTTGGTTTGAAAATACAGTAGCGCCACAGAAAAGTTAGTGCTAGAAAGTGTGTCCACCATCATAAGCCTTCCTTGGGTAGCTTTGCGCATGTGTATTTTCTGCTGGAGGGATCATGATTATTAGCAGAGTCACAGCAATAACTGCTTTTCCTCACTATTATATTCACACTGTACAAAATAGACATATGCATTTTGCATATGATAAAATAACTGTCTACTGTGTATCTCAAAACTGTTGCTAATATACCAAAGGAATCTGCCATTCCTGTTTTTCACATGAATGTGTGACACTGACACCCTTTTGAAAGTGTACTAGTTAACTTTGATTGATAGTTTAACATGCTTTCGCAATCATCTATGCTTACATAAAGATATATGCCAAACTGAAGTCCAAGTTGTCTGGAAGTAAATTCAGGAAATTCTGTTTAAAGGCATTGTTTGACAGCCTTATTTTAAAATGACTAAAACCCATTGATTTCCAGAAACAGTTTGATATCCTGCCTGGGGAAATACATTTTCACTTCTTATGCTGTGCTCATTAGAAAACCCTGCACATTTATAGAACTATAGCAGTCTGGAAGTGGACATGATAATTAGATGAAGGTCATATTTTAATTAGCATGGTGCAATTTTAAAAAATAATGACTCAATCTTAGCTCCTTTATATTCACCCACTTTTTCAGAGCAGATGGATACTTTAAGCATAAAAATTGATATATTTGCTGATGCTGATTCTTCTCAAACTTGTGTCTATTTCTGCTATACCTAAAACCTAGGTGGACTCAATTTGATCACTCTGGAGGCAAAGCAATGGTAGGAAATATATAATAAACTGTAGGGAAGTTCCTCTAAATAATATGATTAATTTCAACATAAAAAAAAGAGATGAAAACCTGTCTCTGAGTGATCTGAATACCTAAATACTTGATTTTCTGTTAAAATTAATGGGTGTCTTTTGCCCTATTAATGAGCTATTGGAGCAAACCCTTAGGTGACTTTGAAAGTCTCAGGCAGTTTCTTTAGGTTGACTGGCACATAGTATCTGACAAGTTTGAAAACAGCTTTGATGTTTGAATAATTAGACTATCAGCTTTCTGGTTTAGGGACTTTCTCTTACAGTGTCTCTAAAGTGTCTATAATTGCAGGGATTCTGGGAGTTACTGCATCGCGAATAAATAAGGTAGGAATTACAACACCAAATCAGAACTTGTTGCCGACAGAAATGAAGAAAATGCAGCAGGCCTACAATCTCTGTAGTTAAAGTAGGGTTTAAACCCTAAAGCAGTAATGATTTTTCTTGTGTTGGGGAACAGAGAATGTAGACTTTCCTGGTCTCCTTTAGACCATTCATTATTATGAAACCCCTACCACTGTCCTTCCCAAGTAAACAATCCCAGTTTTTTCAATCTCTCCTAGTATGAGAGATGATGAGTCAGTGCTGATAACTGATGACTAGTGACAGGTAATGTTACAAGCGTTCTCAATTCTCAAAATTGCTTATGTGACGAAGCAGCGTTAATGATTAATCTTTAATCTTCTCCAAATTCCTGCTCATGGGATGTCCTTTTTGGGCCGCAGGCTTTAGTGCATAAAACTGAAATAGTCCAAGTACAAAATTGAGGTGAAAAGTACCTTATTATACAGCTGGTGAAGACAGCAAAGCTCCTGTGATGTTTCTTCCCTGAATGTGAAAGGGAGGTAGTTGCCTACATTGAGCATGCCATGGAAATAAGGGCTCCTGGGTGCCAGCTCTGAGTCCTTTTTGTACCCTGGGTCACGCTGGAGCAGACAACATTGCTTCGGGAGCCAGGGCTGGCTTCTTCTGGTTGCCACATTCCCCTTAGCTCAGTCAGTGAACTGGACGCAGGATTGCCTTGCACTTTCAAGTTCATCTCTGTCTCCTTGCTGTGTTTGCCTTTCTCTCCTTACCTGCTATGCCTGTCTCTCTTCCTCCCTCTCTTCCACCTTTGCAGATACTCCCTCATTTCCTCCTCTCACACTGCCCCGGTGCTTGGACTTCTGTCCTCCAGGAAGTCTTTCCAGCTGAGACTTTTCTGCCTAGTAGACCCTGTCCAGCCGTCCCCTTCCCTCCATATCTGCTCACTCCTCTCCTCACAGCTTGCACTGCTGCTCTATGTTTGAAGGCAGCTCCTGAGCTCTTGACCCTTCTGTAAGGTCAAGCTTACAAGCTTAAGCACTCAGGCCCTAAGGTAGCAAGCATTCAAGGACATGCCTAGCCTTGGAGCATATGGGTAGATGGACGTATGGAATGTGTCCCAGCAGTGATTGATTCCCAAGCTAGTGCTTGGAAATGATTATTCTGATGAATTATATAGATGATGTTGTAGGTGCTGGTGTGTATTATCAGCCTCGTGTTCTACCAAAATATTAAGTACTGTCTAAAGAGTGCTGTTTGTTCCACAGCTCATTCTGCCTCCAAATAAATCCAACCATAGCTGCCAAAACTAATACATGTTGGGTTTCCTCTGATGTGAAGAGCACATTTTTGCTATCATTAAAGTGTCGATAGCATTGTTATTATGTGGTAGGCCTTGTAAGAGTCAAACACAATGAGGAAAAGGTTGTAAGATTTCCCACAGAGCTCTGCTGAGGAACCTTCACTCCCAGTTTAGCCTTACCTTGTGCTTGCAGGAGGATCCTGTTCTACTGGCACTGTCTCTGGATATTTCAGCCACCTGGCTCTGAAATACGTGAAGCCTGTGGATATTTATCCCTGACTTTCATTCAGGCAACATTTCACTGAGCATCTCAAATGTTTCCTAGAATAACTAAGCCTCTAGGATTGGATGTGGGCTTCCAGCTGTCCTGTCCCTGCCATTTGGAAGCTACTAACATTTTTCTACAAATGTTGCATATAAGGAAGGGCTACTCTACTGTCCCCTCTCTTTTTTGAAGGTGACCTTTCCGAATGCACAAGCAGAAGTCTCTGACTTAGAAAAACCGGCAGCTGTGCTAGTGGAGAGTGGCCCAGTAGCTTATAACCCTGATGAGGAGGTGGAAGAGGAAGAAATAGAAGAAGATGATGATCACTGCATGAGCGCATTGCAATTAATGGGAGGAAATGGTAAGTGGGGATGTTGTCTAAATTGTTGCCTGCTATTTCTTTACTGGTGCTGTGGACTTTGTTGTTGCAGGGCTTGGGACTGACAGGATTCCCCTGCTTGTCCCTGCCTGTTAGCAGTTCACCCCATCCAGAGTTCCTGCTGCTTTTGCAGCATTGCTTGCTCCTGTGGGAAAACTGAGGTCACCCTTTGCCCGCGGCATGGACCTTCTTAGAGACTCCCCCTAAGAACATTTTGCAGTTCTAGCTTTAGGCTAAAAGGGCTTCTCAAGAATAAATTGATGTTATGCCTTATTCAGAATTACGTTCATTAGTGCGGATCTACTGAAGGGAATTAGCGGGACAGTAACCGCTCCGTGAGCAGTGCTTGGGGCTCTTTGCCTCATGATTCAGCCCGCCCTGCTCCTGCCTGGCTCCCCAGTTTCGGCTTCAGCTCTGTCCAGTTCGTGCATGAGCCTTATGGACCTGGCTGTGCAGCTCAGAACAAAATGAATGAGCACACTCCATTTGTGGGGTAAATGTTAGGAGGAATGAGTTCTTCACCAAATACACTGATAACGTATGGTGTGCTGTATGGTACACAGATGTGTGTTAATTTCTTTGGGTTACCCAGCAAAGCCACACATTTAGTTAGGTTTCTGTGCTGGCAGGAAAAGGCAGTATCCTCTCTGCTGTGTTTTTTTTTCCTAGCTGGACACATCTACGTTTATCCTTTATTAAAAACTTCCCCTTAGAAGTTAAGCTTTGAAAATATACAGAAATATTTTTAAAATGAGAGCTGCTAATTCTGGATTGTGGAAAAGCAAAATGGCAATAAGTTTCCTACTGGAATGGTATTTACTGCAGAAATCTTTCCAGTACTCTTAACTTAGCTTTTGTGGATAATATGTATACATTTCATAAAAATGTGTGTTGCTCTTAAATTGATTTCTCCACTGGAAAATAATTGCTGAACTGTAGGAAAAACACTTTGTTGCCTGCATGTATTATTAGAATAATGTTCCCAAGAAAGTGCACCCATGCGGGGGAGGGTGGGTCTGTGTTTATTAATAGCCCCCCCCACAAAAATAGAATAAAGGTCACTGAGCTTTTTTTCTTTGTAAATGTTACTGTTTTTAAACCATTCTGAGAACATTCCACTACTCCCTGTCTGGTCTGGACAACAGCTGAAAAATCAGAGTTTAAAAAAAATAAAAAGGAAGGGAGTGTTCCCAGAATTCAAATGCAGGTGTGCAAAGCTGTTCAGCCAAACAACTAACTGTTTTCTAACTGCTTTGTTCATGGATTTTAGACCTGTCTGTCTGGAATAACTGCAGGAATTAAAGATGGTGAGCTTCACCCATTCTGCGCAAATTACTTTAGATTACACTTGATTCTGCTGCAAAGCATTTGTTTGAGTCTTTGGATTAAATGTTGCACTACATTGAATTTGGAATATAAAGATTAACTTTACTGAATGGTCATTTGTTATTGTTATCCTTAGGTTCCACTTTGCAACAGAAAAGATCTGTGTCAGCTTCATTCAGGAACTACATAAAAAAGAAATCGATGCATTAGAAACGCGCAGACACGTCTTCTCTCTGACACACACACAACACAGTCTTTGCAATCAGCATCATTTTAGGAAAAAAAACCCTGGGTAATGCCTGGGCAAAATTTTAAGTTGTTCCTCTAGAAGTAGGTATGGGAGATCTGAATCAGTTGTATTGGTCACAATTCACTGCAAGACTTCTTGGGAATCTTTTGACACTGATGGGAACGCTACCTCTGAGCTTTTGCCGTTTCAGCTTATAAATCCATGAGTGATATAAACAAGCTAGCTTTTTTCTTGATGTTCGTGTCTAGTAAGAATCATGCCTACTTGTAAATGTATGCTGCTCCTTATCAGCCACCATGTTCCAAATTACTTTTGACAATCAGGCTTGATCACCTTAACCTCTAAATTAAACTGAGTATTTCACATATCCATGTGCCAAATATCCTTGAGCGAGGGTCGACTGTATTTAAACATACGTGCTTACAAGTAATTTTATTTCATTAAGGAAAGCGCATGTGAGAACTTTGTCTTTAGCCGTAAGAAAATACATGTTTTCTTATTGCTTGCTAAAATCTAAACTTACCATCTAGTTACACAGCAGGGAAACAACACAAAAGTAATAATATTTTCATTGTATCTTTCATCTACCCAAGAATATTTGCATTTTTATATGCATTTGTCTTTGTGTGTTTCAGATTATGGCTGTGATCTGGAGGATGATGATGGCTACTAGTCCCATTTACTTCCAAAGGACGTGGGCTGTGTCTTGTTCCCAGCAGATCTTCAAGCTGTATGAATGGTGAAAGAAGCTGTCTTTGGTCAGCAAATGTAGTAGAACAATCCTTACTTTTGTAAAGCGAATTTTAGTCTGGCATCGACTCTGGTTAGTTTACATTGACCCATAACCCAGCAATAAAGTTTGGGTTTGTACTTGAATTTTTTTTTTTTTAGTTCAGTGGATCATGTTTTGAGGATGGAACTAATGAGAGGAACATTTCCAGAGAACAAAAGAAAATAGACTGTGTATAAAGCATGTGCAGCTGGAAGCAACACATCCCGTATTTATCTGACTCTGCTTTAGGTGTGCTGTTGAAAGGGAGCGTATAGAAGGACAGGTGAAAAAGAGAAGCCCCCCTGTTGATTATTTGAGTACACTTGAATTAATTTGCTTACAATGCTACAACTGAAAAGAAAATATTTCCAACTTTTATTGTAGACATGACCTTGTTACTGTATACAAGCTTCCTTACCCAAGCCTATCAAAATTAATGACAAATTATATATTTGTAGGGCAGTATCTGTTCCTCTGAAATGAAGTAAATACTTCTTTATATTAATCAATTCACAGATTTCTTAGAAGGTATTACAACAGAAGGCAATGTTGCCACTGGAGTTGTCTTCTGCTGTGAGTCGGGTGCTATTCTAATGGAAAGAGGGAGAAAGTCTGGGAGAGGCAAGAAGCATACAGGGAAAGCAGGAGATAGATAATGCCTTGGTCACGTGGCTTTCCTGGGTGTCCCTAGGGACAGCTATGTGTTGTAGGGGCTGGTATTGCTTCAGGAGAGTGACTCTGACTATCCCTATTGACCTGCTCTTGTTCGACTGACTTAAGAGTGCAGGCCTGCTCCCAAGAGCTGCCTTTCGAAAGAAAGAAAAAACGGAGCTTTTTAATAAATAAGCTAGCATCTGCTTTGGCTGAATTTAATTTAATGTAATTTATTTAACTTTCTGTGGGTAAATTAAAGGTCACCATACAGCAGCCTGACTTTCATGGCTTAAATCCCCCCTTTGAATAACCGCTGTTACTTGTATAATGCTAGAACTGCAGCCTTGTGAGCCCCTAAATGTCAACAGGCTGCTGCTTCTCATCCAGAAGCCAGCCTTTGCAGTGCTGGAGGACCGGGGATCACAGATGGAGCTGTATTGCCGGATCCCACTCTGTTGCCTCTGACCTGCCTTTCCCTGCCACTGCTAGGGCCCAAGGCTCTCCATTCAGTGAAAAGTGCAGTACACGTTGGATCGAGGTCTTGACGGCTGCAACTGCAGGAGCTAAGGTGTTTTCGTCTCCCTCCCTTGACTAGCGAAATCAAGAAAGCTGTACTGTGTTGTAGACTTATCTTACACCAGGAAAAAAATGGATGTTTATCTTACTGATGTGGCTTCTGTTAAGCTCTTTTTCCTGGCTGGCTCGTCCTTCCTACCCTTTTTGAGGAGCACTCATCAAAAAAGCACCATTCATTGCCCCCTGGCCCCATGGAGGGTGGATAGTGGCGGTTCCTTCAGGGAGGAGTAGAAGCTGATTTGGGAAAATGTCCTGACTGCTGCCAGCTGGAGCGACAGAGGTAGGAACGGAGAGTACTCGTACCTGTAGCAGTCGCCAAAGAGGGGAAGGGGCATACAACCTTCCATACCTCTTCTGACCCTCTCGGAAGCATGCGTAAGAGGGGATGTGTAAGTAGAGCAAGAGTGAGCGCTTTTTTTAGGAACAGATTTGGTATTATTTGGCTGGTAAATGTAGTCTGTCGCTAGGTTGTATTTGCTAGATATTTCTGAGCCCTGGATAGGAATATTTCTGCAGTGGCTCTGTTAACACCGGAACTTGGTAACAAAAATGGTGTGGTGAGGCTAATGGAAAGTAAAGCTCTTCTGAACCAGATTTCAGTTATTTAATTTGTAGATCTTAGAGGCGACTCCATATAATTCTTAGGGGGAAAGCTGGCATTTTCACCAAAAAGCTATAGATTTTTTCCTGATACTTTATAAATGCTGCATGGAAAATTACATTGAGGAGATAAATCTTTCTACCTCTCTTTTATCTACACCATGAATTCAAAATCATGCTATAAGCAGACAATTAGAAAAAATGGCTTTTTATTATCAAAATGCATGGTCTGCAAGTCTTTGGGACAGCTGAGTGTCTGCATTTGGTTTGAAGCAATCTGCCAATAGCACTATTACAAATACCCGTGCTCTCAGGATATTCTCAAAGCTTGGGTTTTATTCCAAGGTACACATTATGCTCTATGCAGGAAATAAACATGCATAAATAAACATGCTTATGACTCATGTAGGTTGAGTGCTTTTCTCAAATGCATAATGTTGGCTCTTAAGGAAGCCGCTAAGATGAGTTCTTTATTGCTAAGGGTCTTTCCTGCAGTTTTCTGTGTAGATTTGCATTGGTTTGTTCCCCCAACAGAATACCAAGCCTGCTGCCAACGTAGTGACATTATGCGCGAGAGCTGAGAGTCCCCTTAAATACCTACTGCTAGTAAACTTGAATTTCAGTAACACATTCAGCTTCTGGGAACACTGTTTCCTGCACTGGAAGTCGAGGATGCTTCTCTGTTGAGGACAGGGTAAAAACTTGCAGGTTTTGAATGCTCTCGTGTGATTCGGTTAGAAAAGGCTATCGCATAGTCTGCTAGAAGGGCACTTGGAGAGCACAAAAAGATCCGCAATTCCATAGCATCTCAGTACTGCCGGTGAATTTAATGGCGTGGGTTTCTGTACAGGGGCCCTGAAGGAAAAGGCCATGGTATCAGATAAGGCGATTTCACTCTGAGCATTGTAAGGATTCTCAAACTGTAGTGGTTACGTACATTTTTAATTTATTGGTGACTTACTGGGATTTTTATAAAGTTCATTCCTCCTTGATTTAACTAAGCTCAGGAAATGTAAACAGATTAGAACATGCTAGTTTCTGTTTTTATAGCTAATCATTAAAATGTAAAAAGATTAACACCGCATTAACTCTATTTACTACTGTTGATGTATCTGGACAATTTTGTTTTTTGTAAGTGAGCCTAAATTCACTTGGAGTAATTTGGACCCTGCTTTTTTCAGGATTCTGATTATAATGAAGAGAGATTAGAAGGCTTCAACATTTGTTGTTCTTAGATCTTCTTACCAGAACCCACAAAAGCTGTATATCATAGGTTTTCCTGCATAAAGCATGTCTCTTGCTGCAAGTCACTTTGTTTGACAGGCAAAACCCTCCAGCTGTTGCATCCAGCTTGTCTGCCATTGCAGCCTTTTAACACTCTTCTGTTGTGGAAATAAAATATGAAAGAAATAATGAAAATAATGGGATTCTTCACTGTGGTGAGTGCATTTTCAGTGTCTTAATCATCTATGACATTTCTTTAAAATCAATGTGTTCAGTACAGCAGCTCTTAAATGGTGCCAGACAGCCCTGTCTTGAGGGTTAAACATGTTCGTCTAAAAAGTTCTTGCCATCCTGATGGCTTGTTTGTATTCTCTTTGGATTGCATTGAAACTCTGGTCACAGATGTATACAGTTAGTGTAGAATTTGCCTAATAAATGTTCTGTTTCTTATTTTTGTGTTGAATTCATGCATTTTGTTCAGTTAGTGCCAAGGAAATTAAACCTGTTTGATGTAAGCATATGTATTGTCCTTACCCAACCATAATATGAGCCATGTTAAGCTTTTTTACTGTAATATATTTGCTGTAAATAAAAAGTAAAACCCTTGCATATCCCATCTTTTATGATGCTCTCTTGCTAATTTCTGATTCTTTCATCTCCATTCTTCTGAATGCTTGTTTTTGATTGCTGCATGATTGATTGATAGTGGACAAAATTTGTCATCTGGAGCTTTCTTTCGTCTCTAAAAGGGAAGACATGTCTAATCAGGCAAGTGTGTTTTACAAAATATTGTTCCACTGATAAACGTAGATACTTTCTGTAAACTGCATAACATTAACAAGGTTTTTCCACCAAGCTATGCAATTAACTGAATGTGGGTACCATATGTAGTACGTGTGCTTGGTGGAACTGTTCCAGTGCTTCTTTCTGAAAGGTTGTACCTTGACAAAGAAGGCGTGCACTGAATTTAAAATCATGTTATTTTACCAACATCTGGATACCACAGTTTGGAGGCCAAAATCCACATCTACCCTTTGCACACTTTGGTGTTTGCTCATTCTATTTTTTTTCTGGAAGCGGAACTACTGTTGGATTCTCAGGAATGTCTACTGCAAAGTTTTAGCATAAAGTAGGACAATTAACAGTAGTTTTGATAAAGGATTAAGTATATCTCATTCCAGGAATTACTTCACAATGTGTCAAATCTAGTGAAGCTTTATTTTAGCTTCATTTGTCATCAATAGATCATAGCGTGCTTATTCTTAGGTTCATGTATTTTATAACGGAAGAGACAATTGTAATTGTCTGATGCAGTCATGTGTGTAAGAAGAATTATAGCATATTATTCCTTTGCCAACCCTGAAACCTGGCTGTGGTCTTGATGAGTGGTGTTTGTTCACTGAGCGAGATGAAGTGCTCAAGAAGTCAAGCTGGGTTAAAATGCATGACTTAGAGCATAATAAATTTATTTGGTGAGTTCCCTTATCTTATTTGTTTTATTCTTTGGGGAGTTTTGCATTTTCTTGGAAATGAGGGAGGCATATCCATTTCATAAAAATGCGTGCTGAAATTCCCGTCTTGCCATGTGACTCTATGAGCAAAGGATTTAATGACTTCTAGTCTGAATCTTATATTTGTTATTGTATGAGTTGGCAGTGGTCTAAGTGGCATTGCATGGTACACTAGGATGGCAGTCATTTTATTATGTCTGTATTGCAAAATTGCAACAAGAATGCTTTTTCACTGCTCTTAGTGCTCTGAGTAAGGTTTCTCAGTTCTTCAAAACCAGAAAAATACAGCAAATTAGAGGAATTTGAACAAAGCAATGAAAAGCAACACAACCAGCACTCTGCTTAGCAGGTAATTTTTCTTCTCTGCTCTTCTGTGGGGAATGTAAAAGGTATTTATGCAGGGAGATTAACAGGTGGAAAAGTTACATCTTGGCAGCAACAGAGGTGAGGAAGTAGTGTTCATTTTGCACACACAAGTTCCTGACTCCTTTTGTTTCATGGTATATCCTGCACCGTCTTCATCATTTATAGACTAGTGGCCCAGTCCACTGAGCGATATTAAAAGTGATTTCTAATTCTATCCTCAGATGTCAGCTGCCCACAGAGTTGTACTTCAGTTTAATAGATCACAGCATTCCCCACCATGGGCTCGGCACATGCATTACCTGTTTTGTGCAGACATTTCCTGCTCTCCCCCTGCCTACAGTGAGTTATTCCAGAAGAAGAAACTGCTAGGCTTTCAGGAAAAAAGGGACATGTTTGTTTCTCAACTCTGAATTTTTATAGCCATGACAAAAAAATAGACCAAACCATTGATTGTAAAGCCCAAGCTGGCTTTGTGGTACCACCTTACTACAGAGTAGTAGCACACATTGGAAGATAATACTCAAGGCTGATGCAGACATGGTCAAGCAGCCTGGTGTGTGTTGTAGCCAGCAAATTCTCTCAGACCCTCCTCTTTACTGATGTGGGTCTCCTTAGTAGAGTAACTGAAGAAAGGATCAGGCAGACCACGTGGCCTTTCTTGCAGAGGTGCTAATCCTGGTATTGGTTAAGTACCCTTGTGCACACAAGGATTTTGGAGCAAACATTTTGAGTAGAAGTCTCATGTGAAGAGTGTGATCTGTGCCCTAAGCAGTTGTCTTTTGATAGTGAGGGATCTTAGGTTCCTAAAAATGCAATGGAATAATTTAAAAAATAGGGCTGCATAAAAATATTCATGATAGATATTACAGTTGCTGTAAATTCATACAGTTCCTGCGACGTTGCATCAGGCAATAAGAGCTTTGCTGGTTTACAGCAGTTGAGGATCTGTGCCATTAATGGCAGTCCCCAGAGATGATAGCGGTAGGAGAGGAAAGGAGGAAAGTGCTCTGGGGTAAAAGTAGTTTCTGATATTGTGGTACATTGCCCAAAGCCAAACTGTACTGCTGCTTACTGTTTGTCAAGCGCATCCTACTGCCTTTCCTAATTAACTAGGAGAATGGAGTTACCTATTCTGCTGAATTTAAAATAAATGAGAGAAGGAACTTCTGCGGTGATACAACTACAGTGCACAGTGCATAATGCATTCCGCTTTAGCTCTACATGAGAATGGCTGCGGCTGTCAAAACTATCTCTCTCTAGTTGGTAATAGACTACACTGACATGTATCTAATTGAATAATGATTCTTCAGAGCAGCATCGTGTCTGGGAAACAGGCTTAATCCCTATATGTGCTTTGATTCCTCCCTGTATTCAAAGAGCTCACCAAAGGAGAGTCTACACATACATACCAGAGCAATTCAAGTAAGATTCATGGGTTGTCACAGGATAAAATATAGCTAAAGCAAATGGTTTCAAAACTGTAGTCACTGTTTTCAAGCAAACTCTTATGCAAGGCCACTGGGAAATTGTTTGCTACTGCTGCATGGTGCATTAAATCAGTAGGACCTACCATAAGCTCTGTGGTTTCCAACAGCAAATTAGTGCAATGTGAATCATTGTGTTTTCTTTCTGGACTATCTGGCACCAAGAGGAAAAGTCTGAGTGAATTTTGCTGCGTGCAGGTAAGATGCAGGATTTTCCATCTTGTCGATCGTCCCTATATATTTCATATTGATTCAGAGGAGCTGGCTGAATTGTGTTAATAAAATGCCATCTAAAAAACTGTTAGCCACTGTGCTTGGCTCCCACGCAAGCATGGATTTTCAGATCTCTCCTGGCCACTTGAGAAGCCAGAGGTCTCAATACACAGGAGCAGTGCCAACCCCTGTAAAGCAGCCCAGCATGAACTCCAAGTATTGTCATTGCCTGTGGGTATAATAATAGTGTGAGGGGGCTACATCTCAGGTGGTTGTGCTTGATGGGGTACAGCTATTATTACATTATATTTGCCCCAGCCTGCTGCAGACATGAGTGGGGAAAAGCAGTTGTATTAATACTGTTGTGTAGAGGTAGGTTGGGGGTCCCTAGGGCTGTGTTCAGCCCACTGATCAGTCCCATCAATTTAGCCATCTCGACTGCTACAGCACCTGTGCTCAGAAGGATGATTAGCAGTAGAGACCATCTGTGTGCCCAGCTGCTGGACCTCATCCTCCTGTAGAGCTGATTGAGAACAGTCTCTGACACCTGAAGTGAACATAAAAGTAGGTGGAGTACAGCACAATTGCTAGCTAAGATTTGGAGAAAAGGCTGTGGCTCTTCCAGTATCATTTCAAGTTCTGCTTTCCCAGCAAAGGTTAGCTATGATTGAGATCTTGGATTGACTGGAGGAACGGGGTGGCTTCTAAACCAAGAAAGTGAGGTTTTTTTGGTTTGGGCTTTTTTTTTTTCTTTAAGTTACTCCCTCCATTATTGTTAATGGCAGTGACTGTGCCAGGGATTGCAGCTTTCCTGTTAAGCAGTCCTCAGTGCCCAGCAGGAGTGAGTAATCACTACTGAAGAACAGAGATGTTAAATGGTTCAAGAAAGGGGGGGAGAGGGGGGGAAACAGCACAGATGGAGAACTGTGGTGAGACTTGGAGCATGAAAACACCAGTTGCTCCAGGTTACTGAGCCAGGGATGTCCCATATTGCAGGTGGTGGAGCAAGCAGTTAACGCAATGGAGGAGACAGGTCTGGTAAGCTGTGCCCTGAAATTCCTCCATCCCAGACGGCTCCCTCAAGCGGCTCCCTGTGCCTTCCCTTATTCTTCACACAGGCATGAAGCCAACTTGCTCTTCCCTTGCTAGTGACTATAACACACTCGCTGCCAGGTCTGGCCCAGATCTGAGGCTCCATGGGCAAAGGGAGTTGGATGACACAGAAGCAGCTCCTTTCCCTTGAGAGAGAGCAGTACAGCTGTTCTGGGTTTTCACCCACATCTGATCACTGCCACTTTTCTCTCTCTGTTTTATATATCTTACCTAGATTTCTTATTTCTTGTATATTATATATATATTTCTTGGGTTTCTTGTTGGTAATTTAAGGAACCTAACTAGCATGGGAGCTGAGGGAACCCAGACCTGCTATGGACTTTTGGCAAATTGGGAAAGGGTTGCTAAACTCTCTTTACCTTTAGACCCTTAATGCCTGTCTGTGTTTTCCGACCCTCTCTGTAACGTACCAATCACTGGCATTTTTGGAACAGAAGGACATTGTGAAATAATTCCTGGAAATACTACTTTCTGTTTCTGTGTGTTAGTCAATATTGCAAATATTGTGATACCAGTCCAGAGAGGAGCAACATCCCTGTCCCAGTAACATCTAGGAGTACTAAAAAAGGCAACCATAAAGAAGAGGACAGCCCATGCACCCCAGGGTGCAACATGTGAGAAAGGGTTGAGCTGGGAGCGTGACATAGCTATAGGGAGAGACAAGTTCAACTGGAAAGCAGGAGTGACAGGTACTCACTTCCTCACCAGTGCCAGGGGAGAGATTTAGGGACAAGAGCAGATTTTGCTTCTGGATGGCAGCTCATCAAAACCTCGGGCTGCATTCTCAGCTGGTGCCAGTCATTGCTGCTCGGTGAGACTGAATCTGGTGCCACAGAGTCATCTTTATGGCTAGGTGGAAGTCCTACTTCGTGGTCACCCCCTCTGCCAGTAAAAAGAGAAAATGTCTCTAGAGGAAGCAAAATTACACATTGCAATCCCTGGAATCTGTAATAAATATTTGAGGTGTAAAATGTTAACAAAATGGAATGGAGTTAGGCATGAAAATGAAATCTTTATTTTTTAACTTGAAAACAGTGTGATATCAGCAATACTACAGTATCTGTGAGCAGTCTGAATAAAAATATGGATGCATTTAGGAATTACGAGATTTATACAAGAAATGTTCAAAGGGCTGAAGTCTTGAGTCTCTTTAATTAGTCATGGGAGTGAACATCATTGGCTTTAAGTGAAAGAACAGCAGATTGTTGCCATTCTGTCTTTCTAAATACATGTCCTGTGTTCCCCTTAATATATTTCATTATAAAATACAATATTAAAGCTTTTAAAAAATCTTTATTAGCTAGCAGATGGTTTTTCAAGTCATTTTAATGAGATGAAGAAAAGTTTAATGGCAGGCTTTTAAAGTTATGCTTCAGCAGACTATCGCCTTCGGAAAATCTTGGAGAAGTTTTCTCCTTGTTTTGGTGGAGCTTGGCACCAGATTACATGTACAAGGAAATAGAACGGACTGATTTATGCCAGCTGGCTCTCTCCTGAGAGTGATTTTACATCAGTGTAACATCATTGAGTTCCATAGTCACTCCATGATTTACAGAGGTGCAAAGGGAGAATGAAATGTCATTAACTTGATGCAGTTCAGGAGAAATATTACATTTCTTGTAAACTTCCCTCATTCCGTTGTCATGGTCAAGAGACTTTTTGGAAAGTTTATGGGCAGTTCTTCTGCAGGCAGGATCAGTGAATGCCTACACTTTTTGACCATCTCTCTTTCTGGATGTCAGCATCAGCAGTGTGTTGGGATAAGAAAAAGAAGACATTAGACCCCTGAGACCCTGTCCTTATAGGACCTCCCTGTGAGTCTTGGCTTTCTTCTCCTACCCTTGCTAAATTTGCTGAGGTGTAAGATGCTTATGCTGAAGGCAGGTAGGAACACGGTCATTGACAAACCAACCCGTCAAGGCCTTGGTGGTTCTTATAGGTCTGCGTTTCTTTCGCTAGCTATCAGTACCACATTCTTCAAAGGCGTGAGCTGTCTCATAATGTATACACTCATATCTGGAACATCCAGTTAAGGACAGAAGGGTTTACATCCCTTTAAATATGCAGGTACTTGTTTGCTGGTTTTTAAGTGGATGCTCATATTCAGACTTGCTTCCTCCAAGGGTTTGTTTTGGCTGTGCTGGGTCTTGGCCTCATTGGAGCAGGGAGTGGGGATCATGTGGTGATTTAGTTGCACAGCCAGAGGATTTGGCTGTCCCTGAACATATTGAAAGATGAATCAAGCTTGACAAAAGCAACAAAAAATGCCTATTAAATGAGCAAGTACTGGCTACCTTGTTAGTCTTTCCAACTCTTTGTTCCTCCCCTGGACTGCTTACCTTGTTACACTTGATCAAACTTCAACATCGGCTTTTTGTGCTGCTGGAGACCTTTGTCCTTCTAGGTTTTCTGGATCTAGCTGATCTAATCTCAAAAGTCGTTCTTCAGAATTGGAAGTCTTGCAGATGTATGCACTATACAGATAATTAAGGAAAAGCCTTCGCCTTTCTCTCTGGATAGAGCATGTAGGATCACATACAGACCATCAAGAAATAATGTGCATTAGCATAACTAGGAGCTATAGTAATGGACATGCTAGAAATGCCCTTTTGTTGTCAGTAGAGCAATGTATAGCAGAGATTATAGGAAAGTTTCCTGGGACATTAACACTCAGCAGAGCAGATTTTCTCTAGTTCTGAGACCCACGGATCCTAACAGTTGCTCTGAAAAGCCCTGTGAGCTCCAAAGACTTGACATGAACATGGTTTCTTCCTCTAACAGCAGTGTATTTCCCTGTCCCACTGCTCAGGAGCTCTGAAATGAGGTTGAGGACAACTGTCCTTTAGGGTCCAATAGCAAAGGTTCCTCTGTATTGAAGGAAGTACTAGCCCTTCAGCTTCTCCTGTGCTTTGCAATACTAATGTTAAAGAGCAGATGGGGACATTCATTGTCATTTTGTCACCATCCCTACAGTCCTCTCCATCAGCTCTTGGGCTACTCTTTGGTAATAAAGACTTTTGCCATGTTTTGCTGCTCAATGGGGATAGGCAGTAAAACACAGCTGTGCTTTCTTTGTCTCAGAGCAGGTATTTCTGTGGAGGCCTGTCCTGAAGGGAAGGGCATTTACCAAGAGAAAACAATTCCTCCATTTATAAGGGACAGAAGAGAAGCATCTCCACACCCAGAGGCAGCAGATGCACTGTGTGATGAGAACATCCCTTAAGCCTTGGCACGGGCACTTCTCACAGTCATGGGGCCAATGAGTGGCAAATTGCCAGTCACAGTGTTGTGAGTCTTTCAGAAGGAAAGTTAGCTCACTTCTGCTGGGTCTGCCAGGGTTGTAACTGCAGAGGTTGCAGTGCTGAATTCTTTTCCTGCTCTCTCAAATTACAGTATTGACTTATGTGATGGCGAAGTGGGCAGAGGGGCAAGATGGACCTCTACTATTTCAGATGGATGAAGAAAGATCATACCAGTTGGGCTGGCTTCTAGGCCTCATTGTTCTGGGAACAGACAAATACACGTTTCCATGGCCTCCAACTCGTGCAAAAGCTTACAGGGTCTCACTTAGCTTCTTGTTCTATTTTGACTATATACCTTTACTCTGTCCTATTTATCACACTGACCTCCAAATTTACTGCTCTGTGCCCTGGGATCTAGCAGGGCCAGCCATGGCCATATAAATACATGTAAGCCCCTACACTGTAGAGCACTAGACTCTCTAGGAACATTTTGCCTCGTTTAAAGTAGTTATTTTTGCTTAATGCCTCCCTAGAGTTGTCTGTTTCCCCTCCACTGAATATAAAGGGAGCTGAGGGTGAGTTGTGGGGACAGAGCTGTCTGCCTGGTTGGCACCTTGCGCTGGGTAAGGAAATCCCACTTCTCATGTGTCTCAACCTCTGTTTTAAGACCTGCTTGTTTCCAACTGAGTGCCTCCCTCCTGCTATTAACCAGCCATCATGTGCCAAAAAACAACACAAAAGAGCTTTTAATGTATAGCCAGGCTGACTTGGCATTGCAAAATGTTGGCTCATAAATATCTTAGATTAATAATTTGTTTATTTGCCACTTCACAATAGGCAGGGCAAATGCTTCTAAGGCTGTCAAGCAGCACTCACTGCAGCTAAATTTGGTGTTTAAAATGTGCTCGTGCAACAGGCATCACAAAAATTTGTGAGTAATGAAGATGATTTAAAATGTTTGAAGCACATGCAAGAATAAGTTGCAGCTGGCCTATTTGCCCTGCACATTAATTGCTACTACTACCTTAGTTCTCTGGCATTGCCTACACTGGAGTTTTATTACTAAAGTATTCCTTGTGTTGGCATGTCCTGATGTGCGTCCGTGTTTATTTTGGGTTACATCAGTATAATCTGAAGTTCGTACAAGCGGAGTTAAACCACACCCCGAATGATATGAATCTCCTCCCATTCCTGGCCCATTGCTGTAATGCCTGTTTCGATGTGGTGTTTGGGGACTCGCCAAAAATCCCCCTGGGTGCTCTGATCCTTCCTGAAGTGACTGCTGTAACTGCAATTGAGCGCTCTTGTGACCCACAGTGGCAGTGACCAGGGCCGTCCTCCATTCTGTAAAATTAAATTATTTTTTGGAATGAGTCCCTTCCTGTGAGAGCATGTGGATTATCACGTCACGCAGAGGACAAGATCTGTGGGATAAAGAGTCATGCTAAATTCTGGTACCCCACAGAGAGGCAAGGGGAAAAATTCAAGCCATCCTGCAAAGGTGCCTTTGCTTTGTGACGAGAGATCCATAGCGTGACACTTTGCGGGACCGACGGCTGTCATTGGGGCGTCCCCGGCAGCGCTGGCACCTGGCAGCTTTGCTGAGAATAGAGATGCAGAGGATGGAGATGAAAAGCCAGGAATGCTTTCGGGCCCAGGCTGAACGGATGGTGCTGAGACTGGAGTCAGTGCACAGTGAAGAAGGTCAGGGAAGCCTGCTACTGCACATGACTTCTTATTTTTCTCCCCATTTTTTCAAACTCAGCCTCACCCTCCCACCTCGGCATCCCTTTCTCAAGGCTGAAACTGAGCACCACGGGAGAAGGGGCACAGGAGCTGCCCTTTGCAGAAGTCCATTTTATGCAACCTCTCCTGACAGCCCTTGGCAGAAAAGAAGGCATTGCCAAAGTCAAGTGGTATGGGCAGGTGAAAGAGCAAGGCCAAGAAAACTGAACAAAGAGTTCAATCCCACCCAAAACCGTGCTTCCGAAGAGCTATGTGCGGGACGTGAGATGGTGAGCTTGGGCTGCCGCCCTGTTTGTGGCTGAGGCGAGGTAAGAAGGGAGGCGTCCCTGGGATGTGGCAGGCTGGGGGGACACGGGTGAGCCCCGGTGCGAGCCCAAGGCCCAGGCTGCTGTGCACAGCACCGTGTTAATCCAATGCAGCATCTCGGCCCGCCCTATGCAAATTTTTAGGGGGAGACATCCCAGACCTTTGAGTCAGGCGGGAGCTATCATCAGCTTGCACTTTGTTTTTACACAGCTCTTGTGGTTTGAGACATTTCCCTGTTTATATTTGCTCAATAAGGCTGGATTTTTTTTGGGGGGGGGGGAGGGGAAAAGATGACTGTTTATTCTCACAGGAGAGACAAATGTCCCCATCCAAGCTGTACAGTATGCTAATATTTCATTTAAAATTCATGTACCTATTTGTTTATGAAGCGAGGCAAACGCATGTCAGAGCCTGTCAAGACTGTCATTTATGCCTCCCTTAATGTGCAGCCCCCACCTTGCCCCTGCAAGTCGAAGCCTTGTTTCCAGCCTCCTTTGTCTGCCCTCCTCTCCTCCCCACACCTCCACGTGGGGAACGTTTTCCCCTTTGCTTCCTGCAGATTGCTTAAAATACAATGCACGGTGATACCAAGGGAATACCAGACTCGAGATCCCCCGAAGACTTGTCTTAGCATCCTTCTGGGCTCTGGTGCAGACACCGGTGGCCTGGCTACCAGGCACAGCCACCTGCCTTCTGCTGCCTGGTGGGAGGCTGTGCAGAGAGGCAGCCTGGGTGTGCGTGGTCTCTAGTGAAACTGCAGTTTGCGCTGGCCCAACTGCTCCCAGTTAAACTTGTTAAGATAGCCGCGGCCTGCATTTCCAAATGGGCAACTTTTATCCACTTCATGCTACGCTCAGGTCCAGAGTGAAGCTGCAGTAGAAATTCCCACGGGAATTAGTGCAGAGCCAGACTGGGAGAGTCTTAAAGCTCCTTGCACTCTTCTCCAGAGCAGCATGGGGAGACGATGGAATGTCAACCTTAAACTGGAATTTCCTGTAACTTGTCACGTTTTCACAATTCCTCAATTATTAAAATGAGATTTTTCTCCTTTTGCTTTGCATTTGCTGGATGCCATGAATCAGAAAGTGGTTGGAACAGTTATCTTGCTCCAGCGTAATTTGATTCTTCCCCCCACCCCTCCCTTAGTATTTGATGAGAAACCTTTGTATTTTCATGCTTTAATACAATCTGGCACATAATTACAAATGACTCATAGATAATCTCAGTCATGGAGCTCTCTGAAATTAGATGATAATTTAGCCTGGAATTTCTGTAGAAATAACGAAGGAAAAGACAATTATAATTATTCTAATCAAGATATCTTTTTCTTTGCCTGGGGTATTGCTCTGTGAACTGCCAGAGGCCTGAAAGTATTTAGACCATTTCTGCCGCTCACTGTTTCCCAGACAAACACTACTGATCACTGCGTATTTGCATCAATGTAAAATTTCAGTAAGTGCCACTGACAGAGAGAAAAGATGCAACGTGAGAGCAGAAGTGCAGAGCTGTTTGCTGCTGGGGTACAAGAGCGCAGCAGCAACGGAAAAGAAACGATCCTGGGAGCTTCGTTCAAACATATGTGGCTTCCCACAGGGACAGACAGTTGGGAGGGACCAAACTCCGCACAGCAGCAAAGGGACGTTTAGTGTCATTTGCCCCCAATTCATGCACCGTGGATTGAGGCATTGCAGCTCTCAAAGGAAGAGGACTGGATTTCCTGATCCCGGCCACTGAATCTCGTGTATCTTCAGTTCCTCTGCTTTGCCTGTGCAAGCAGGTGCTTTCCTGTGCAAGTAGGTGCTCACAGTCAAGCACAGTGAGCCAGGCTGTGTGGAAAGCGCTACTTGTGCGTCTCTTGTCCCGTGCGAGTGGCTGGACATCCCTGGGTCGCAGTCCTCATGGCAAAGGTGGGCCAGGGGCATTCACCTGCCCTTGCGACTTGATTGAAACTCTCCTGAGTGAGAACCGGCAGGCAACTACAACTAGATCTCAAATGGGCCTTGCGTTCAGTCCTGGTCACCCCTGTAATAAAGGAAATGAGAACAGACTGGTAGGAAAGTAGAAAATCTATCTTTGGAGAAGACTCCTAAGACTGTGGCTTGTCTTCTCTAGCAGAGGCAAGGAGGGGATCCGAGTTCAATCTATAAATACTTCAAAGGGGCAAGCACCAGGGAAGGGAAAAAGCAATGAGAACAAGGTTGCATAAGAAAAAATAAGAATAAATTAACTATGAAGAATCTAGACTGAAAAATAGAAGGTTTGTCAGTATTCTGTAAAGTTTCTCTCAGTTTTATGTTCTATTTATTCAGGAGAGGGAGATGCAAGCTGCCCCATTCATCCCAGAGGGTTAATCTGAAATGTAATGACCAGCCGGTTCCATGCCAACATCTTTAGCAGTCCTGCTGATGATTGTTTCTGGCAGCAGCATAAAATTAATGTGCTCACGAATGTTCCCAAGCCCTCCCTTGTGCCCCTGTAAAGGCCAGCACCTTCTTCTCATTGCCACCTCTGTGGCTGTCTGAGGCTGACTCCTGACAGTTCCTCAGATAGGGTCAGGCACCGGGGATACAAAAATCCTGGGCTAGTTAGAAATCAAGAGATGTGAGGCCAATAGAAAAGTCAATTAAACCGAATAGAAAAATGTCATAGGAAGACCGGCCTGGTGATGGGAGGGATGGGCTTGTGCTGATTTACATGATCAGTCTTGGCATTTAATTGAATAAAAACTAGTTTTCAATTTGTGTGGTGGCTGCAGGATTCCCAGCCAGCTGCCTGAGGGTGCAACAGCATCTGGGCTCCGTGCGAGCCGGGTGCAACAGGCTGGAGGGACCCTCACCCCTTTCTCTTCTCGCTGTTCTTCTGACCTTTGACGAGGGTTTTGCCCTCTGCCCTTTCATGAATGCACATCGCTCCCTTTCGCCCAGTGGCAGCGTGCGCAATGCGATGTTAGGTGTGAGACGCGGTGCGTGGAGGCTGGCTCCCATGCTGTTGCACCCAACCATCGTCCAGCCGCTGCCGGTCAAAGCAAGCCTGAGTGTGCAACCTCTCCTCCGTGAGCTCTGCTGTGTCTGGGCTATGGGAGAGGTCAAGGAAAGAAAACACCATTTTCCCTTCCGGAGGCTTAAACTCTGGCTAAGATAACAAGGCGGCAGGGTCAGACTGACAGCAGAGGAGCCAGCTACTGACCCCGTTTGGCCAGTGCCCTGCTCCCATGCGGGCTGGCCAACACCTGGTCTGCAACTGGTGTCCTGAGAGCCCAAGCCTGCAGGTAAGCACAACGGCACCAGCCCTCTGGAGCATGGGGGCAGGAGGGTTTCTGGCACGTGTCTCCTTCGCAGCAACCTTCCCGTTGCCAACACGTGAGTTTTAGATCGATTCCCTGCTCGCCGGAGGGGCGAGGGCTTGTGAGGTGACCTGCGAAGGAAGGGACCGTGCTCCCTGCCTTCGCGCAGCGGGTGCCAAGTGCTGCTCTCGCTGATGAAGCTATGTGTTAACAGCTGAAATCTCACCTCATTTTTTTTTCCCTGCACCTTTATAGCTCCCAGCTTTTCCCCCGCCAGCTGTTTCCCACTTCCTAGCACACGTCGTGTTGCAGGGTCAAACCAGCCACCGCTCACCTGGTGAACAGACCCACCGGCAGAGGAATCTGCCGAAAGTCTCCTTAAAAAGCGTCTAACCAGTTTGGCATGTGCGTGCATGCATACATTTATTTATTTATTTATTTATTTATATGTATTTTCCTCCTTAAAGTAAGAGCTCTCCCTTGGCTCAGCGTCTCCCTTGCATCCCGGGTACGGCGGCCTTTTCAGCGCATCGCGTGCCGGGACGCGGCGTTGGCAGAGCTGGCAAACGAAAACAGAGTGACCCACGGCGGATGAAGGGCAGGAGCCGCGCCACCAATGTGCTGCGAAAGCCACTCGGAGGCCGGGGAAGGTGATAACGTTTAGTTAACGCTGTGTGCTGGTTTTGCAGCTGTGTCCTTGGCTGCGGTTCAGGCCCTGCCAGCAGCTCCCTCCCGGCTGGCTCTCTCCCTCCCCGCGCCGCGGCCACCTCCATGAGGGGAAAGGCTCAACAGGGTTTGCGGCAAGTGAAGGGGGGGGGGGTGGCCAAAATCATGCTGAAGGCCTCCTGCCGAAATGTGGTCGGGGGTGCTTCCCCCCGTCCCGTCCCGCCCCTCGCGATGGCGTGCGTGGCCCTGGGGTGCCATTTCCGCCGCTCCCGTTTCGCTGTGGCGCTGCGCTGCCAGCAAGCGGGAGGCTGAGGGGAGCGAACGGCGGCCGGTGTCACGTTTCCCCTCCGTGTTTACGGAGAGCGCGGGCTGCGATGACAGGAGGGCGCCCTGGCTCAGGGGCCGCGCGCTCTGGCCGGCCGCTCGGCCGGATGGCGGCTTGCAGGCGCCCAGAGGCCCTGAGAGCGCGGCGAGGCCTGGCAGTCCCTCCAGCCTGCCTGGGCTGGTTTGGCAAAAAACGGAACAGGGAGAGAGGGGGCAAACTGCAGAGGCAGGTGCTGGGGCTGGCGGTGGCCACGCTCCCCAGCCGTGAGGCAACATGGACGCCCGCCTGCCGGTGGCACCGTGGCAGGGGCTGGTGGGCACCCGGCTCCCCGAGGCCTGGGCTGCCGGCACGGGGCTCGGCCTGGGTTTGGGCCCGGCACCGGGCGCCCAGGGAGCGCTCTCTGGCCGGAAAGCCCCGGAGGGGGCGGCAGGAGCGCGCGGGCGGCCGGAGGGGAGCGCTCCTGGATGCCCCCCGCGCTTCTGGCAGGGCCGGCGAGGGGCGAGGAGAGGCCTTGCCCCGGGGGCAGAGGTGCCGGCAAACCGCGCTGGTTTCCACGCTTGCCTCCTTCGGGGAGATGGTGCGCTTTGTTTTCACCTGCCTGCAAACCCTCGTTACCTCAAACGGCCCAACCGACCCCCTGGAAAGCAGCATGCGGGAGGACGGCCCGTGCTGCCGGGGGCTGCCCCCCTTCCCGTAGCCTCCGGTGTCAAGACGCTGCAGAAGCAGCAGGAGACTAAAGTCTCCGATAGATGCAAAAAGAGCAAGATCAGAGAGAAACGAGATGGGCTTCAGCCGCCGGGGAGCAGGGGCGGCGCGGCAGCCCGCAACATGCTGCGCACCCAGCGTCGGTGCATCGCGCCAGCGACAGCTCCGGTGCAGTAGGATCGTTTTAGGTTCGTTTTAACCACAGAGGACTGATCCTGCCAGGTGAACGCACAGCCGGGATCCGATTGAACTCGTTTTCATGGGCGCGTGTTTTTTCTGCCCTTTGGCGGTGGCTCTAGGGTTTGCCGGGGCTGATTTCCTCGTGGTGTGTGGGAGGTGGGCTCTACGGGAAGCCACCGCCTCTGACAGCCGTGTGGAGACACGATATCTCTTAGCTCAGACAGGACAGAGGAATAAGCAGGGCAGCGATGGATGTTTAGATTTGCCAGCTGAACTAAAACACCAAAGGGGGGGAAAAAACCACCCCTGCAATTCTAAACATTTTGCTCAGCCTAAGTCCAGATATCTTATTTCATTTCAAATAAGCTGCATATTTTCTTCATATTTATCCCCCCCCCACATACTTAAATGTAAGTTACTGTAAATACAGATCAAATGTAGATTAAATGTAAGGGGCTGGACATCATAAACTTCTGAAACACTGGTTCAAAAAGAAGGTCTAAAAAAATTTTTTTTTTTTTTAAGTATTATAACAGAACTTTGCACTGTCAGACATTCCTTTGGGTTCCCTCTTGGCTTGACCAGTTTGACGCAGACTTGTGAATTCTTTGGGTCCGTCTGAATCTGCATTTTCTATTGAATAAGTGCTGAACAAAGCGGGTTCCTAACTACGTTGGAGAAAGCTATTCTGCTTCATCTGTTCACGACATAGTCACCTGCCCCTGCTCTCCTCACGCCTTTTGTTCTTGGCTGGGAAGTGTTTGCATCGCTGCTTTGGTCCAGCAGCAATTTTGGAGTGTAAAATAAAAAGGCATCGTTCTGTATTGATGCACTCGGCATTTGTGAGGCTGGGGCCTTGCCGTGTTCCTGGTTGTGCTCTTGTCTCTCTGTAGGGATAGTTTCAGCCTGTTCCTCCTGCTGATTTCTGAAGGAGAAAATTAGTAGGCATAAAGCCAGCAGCTTGAGAAAGGTGGGACTTCCTGACAGAAAGGGACTTTTGCAGTGCTGTGAAAGGAAAATTATTTCTATACAATTTAACATAAATAAGCGTCTCCTGAAGATTAAAAAAGAAACCCAAGGAACAAAAAAGAAAATATGTTTGCTTCTAGCACCACGGTGGTGGTGCTACTCAGGAGTGGACACTGGAGACTGATGTTTTCTCTACTGACGCAGCATGAACAGCCGGGCTGGGAGCAACTTGGACCTCTGCCAGCAGATGGTGTTCGCCTGGGACAAGGTGAGCCCGGTGACACGACTACAGCTGAGGTGGGCACAAGGCCCGATCCTGCGCGGACCCAGAGCGGCTGCCCTGTACCTCTACGGTGTGGTCTGTGAGACCTTCCTGAGCACTGACCACCGCAGAGCCGTGGAAGGGCAGCGGTCACTTGGTCCTTCTGCATCTGATGGCTGAGTTCACCTGTCTGCAGACATCCGCAAGGAGCCCCCTGCAGCAGAGATGCCACAGCTCCCCTAGGAGACCTCACCCCAGTGTTCACTGCTCCCTTGGTCAAGCGGCGGCTCAGAAAACTGGTATCGTAGCACCATCTGCTCCTCTTGCCAGCGTGGCTCAGCGCAGATTCATGGGCAAACTTCAGAAGTTTGTTGGCAGTGAAAAAGTTTTACAACGTTGTGGACCCAATTATGTAATGTGCAGCAGACATGCACCAGGTGCCAGCTGTCCATCCTGCTTAGCTCTTCTAAAACTATCCTCCGATTCCTCTAATTAATTAGCTTTTCCTATGAAGAATCTATCCAGAATGTTGTAAGCTAGGAATAGGAAAGTAATTGCTCATAGATATGTATCTAAATTGCTGAACTGGTACCAACCAAATAACAAATGTGATTTTGACAAATGTTCCTACTGCATCCAGAAGCTACAACCCTTTGAGGAGTGGAAGACTGGAGACGACTGGAGAACTAATGTTTGACTTTTGATTTCAAACTTAGTTTGAGATAATACGCCACTTGCATTTTACTTACCCTTGCACCTGCCTGCTGGGGGACTCTTGCATATCAAGGGCCTTCCTCCCACGCAGTGCGCAAAGCCCTTGTGTTACAGCTTCGTCCAGAGGATGCGGAAAGCACCACGGCTGCATTGTCACGCTTAGTCCTTGTGTTGCAGGACCAGCCGTGGAGGGACACGTTTCGGAGGGAGGAGAGCACGGCTGAGCAGATACGGTATGTTCAGAGACAGAGAAAGATTTTCTTTTGAATTTGATGTATGATAAGTGGGGAAAGGGTGGGACTTCCCAAAGCAGCTCAGGGAATTAGGTGCCTGATTCCCATTGATTTCCCTCTGACAGAGATTAATGTACTGTTTTCCACTTTGTGATGCAGCCAGATGCGTTGGCAGGGGAGGATAATATATCAATCAGTGGATAATATGGCTGCTTGCTAACTTCGATGAATGGTAGAGAGATATTTCGCATTAGATTCTGAATCAAGCTTTTGGCTGTTCATCATGTTTTGGGTTGTTTTTTTTTGTGGTGATTGCAAGATATGTTTGCAAGGGTTTATGGGATACTGCACCAACAGCAGGTAAGGCTGAAGTGTGGAGAACGTTTCATGGGGGGGAGGCAGCAGCAGGTTTTAAAAAGGCAAAAACTCTGGTTTGTTTTCATTTCCCCCAAATTCACAGGCAAATGCAGGAGGAATAATTTGACTAAATGATATTTTCCAACCACCTTAGGCATTTTGCTGAGGCTGCATTTGCATGACAGAGCTTTTTATTTTCCACCTTCTGATACTCAGCAGGAGAGGGACGTTATTGTCACTAGAATATTCCCGATTCAGTGAAATTTGAGTGGGCTAATTAAATAATGTAAGAACCTTGCCAAAGCCCAACAGTTTTGTGTGAAAGGAAACGGCACGGCGTCCCCTCTCTTTATATAAATGGGAGGAGAGGAAATATGGGAGTCTAATGAACTCTGTAAGTTCCTGTGGCTTATTCTGAGCAAAGCAACCTTTAGCACTATTTGCATTATTAATATCCCAGATGGGCAAACTGGCTGACATTTGACACCAGATAAAAATCACATGAAAAACTTTATTAACTTCTTCCTGCTGTCTTCTTTGGATTCCTTCTCGGTCTTGGGGAGTGAATACCACTCCTTGGAAATGTGCTGGAAATGGTGTGCACTTTCTGTCTGTTCTCTGTATTAATTTCATATTCTGTTTATTTAAGGACTGAAAGCTTCTGCCTGGAAGTCAATACCTGGCTGCCATTTGTGACAGTTGACTTTGGATGAGGAATATGTTACACTAGGTCAAAAGAAAGAGAGAGGGCTATGGACTTCCATCTAAAGAAAGCGGAAAATGGGGAGTGCTCTTTGGCTGTTCGTTCTTCAGCGATAACCCTTTCTTCCGTGGCTCAGTGCAGAATGAAGCAGCCAGGCCTCAGTTCCCACAGGAGATCCACACTTTCTGCTTTTAGGGAAATTTGAAGTGTTTGCATGCTCCTCAGTGTCTCCAGCACCTCTTGCTTACCCTGAGCAACTGTTGGACTAATGGTCTAACCAGGGCCTTGAGCTGCTCAGCGGCACTGGTGGGTCTTGGCATCTGGATGTGACAGAAACACGGGTGCGATTTGTGGCTGCGCCTGGAACAGATCACCATGCCCTCCTCTGCTGAGGATTTCTTGTCTCTGAATACTGAGCCCCTAAAATAATCCAGGTTAAAAATACTCTTCTTTGATATGTGCCCTTTTAGCCCCAGGTTAGATACCCAGCCAAACCCTGAATCATTTCAGCGGTCCAGTTTATAGCCTGGCTCCTTACAGCCTCTTTGAATGTTACCGAGATGGCAATAAGCTGTGGCAAGGGGTGGGAGTTGGTGGCTGTGAGTTCAGCTGGGAAGGAGGAAACTCTTAAACTGGATTTACCACCAAAACTAGGGGTTCAAGAAGCTTCACCCCCTCAGCCACAGTTGTACCACAGAAGGTGCCTTTGGACTGCTGTGGGGCCTCTAGGAATACTGTATTATGTCTAGGGGAGAACTGTAGAAGAAACCTCAAGAAAAATCTTGCAAATAGCCAACACAGATCCCAGGCTTTCCAGGAGTGGAACTGTGGTAAGATCCCCCTCCCCTGCCACGTCTGGTGTCCCTGCAGAGGGTTGATGTGCCTTGTTCTCAGGAGCTTTGGATTGTCAAAATGGAACCTGAAAAGTTAGATTTGTGCTAGGAGGATGGTCTTATGTATTTTTTCCTGTATGACAGCTGAGACATGGTGAGAAGAAATGCTCAGATCGTTTTGTGCCCAGATTGCTGTTGTAAGTGAATGCCTAAGGCTAAATGTTTCTGAATGATTTCACTGTCCACTCAGGACTGTTGATTCAGCTCCATCAGGTGCTGGCAGCTTGCTGTATGTGTTAAGAATTGCTGGGCTTTTAAAATGCCTTAAATATATACACTGCCTTTGCCAGTGCTCAGAGAAACTTGGTAAGGTCCCCAAAAGGTCAGAGAGACCTTGGAATTGTCCCAAAAGATTTGCTGGAATAAAAGCTCCTCTTCTTGGTTCTCTGCCCTGTGGAAGTAAGCACTGCATCCACCTGCCAGCCCCTCTGAGATCTGCAAGCAGCAAAGTGCAGAAGCATGTGCTTCCCTTAAACAAGTGAATAATATCATTAAAGCTGATAAGGCCAATCATGTGCCTAGTATTAGGTTTGTTTTATGCTGTGTTCAGTTAGGGCTTGACGTTTTATCAACTTCCTTTCAAGCTTCTGCAAACTCATCTCTGCTCTGGTGTCTGCTCCAAGTCCCCATCCGCTGCACGGCTTTCCCACCTCACTGACTGCAGCTCACTCCCGGCGTTACTCCCTCACTTTGGCATCAGCATGTTTCCCCTCCTCTCCTTGCCTTGCTGCAGAGGCATTGCATGCAGCATATGGGAAGAACATTACCGCTGTTGTTTCCAAGCTCCAGCCAGTGGCCCCATAATTCAGCAGCCAGAGAATGGATGATGCTGCAATTACAATCAGGCAGGAGGCGATGAACTGAAGAAAAGCGTTATTAAAACTGCAGCAGCTTCAGGTTGATCTGTGCATGAGGGTTTGCTGCAGGCATGCTTTCTGTCTCCTCCTGACACAGGCAAAGGCTCTTTGGTTTCTGGTGCAAGCACACAGGAGGCGAGACAGAGCCATCATCATCATCGTCATCATTCCCTGCCTGACCCCCAGCAGGGAATTCAGAAGGACTCTTTCTCTTCTGAGGCTGTTCTTGGAGTAATTTGAAACCACCTTGTTTTTTCTTCCATCCAGCAGGCCAGTCAGCCTGGATAATGGATCAAAGATCTATTGAGATACAACTCTGCTCTCTCTCTCTCTTTCTCTTTCTTCTGGGGAGGAAGAGAGCAGCATGTGGCCCACACGCTGTCTCGATAGGGTTACATTTGTCACACTCTTGCATTGCCTTCTTTCTTCTATGGATGAAGCTCCTGCTGCCCAAGCTGTAATCTACAGACCTTGAGAGCTCCTCTTCTGCAGGATGTGAAACAGTGCCACGTGGAGTTATGGGGTGGGGGAAGGCCCTTCTGCTGGGCTGGATGAGAGTGTACGTCCCTCGGCACAGCATGGAGCGGTGGCCTGCAGAGCGGGAGAGCGGCCCCATGTGAGGATGGCTGCCAGTGTCCGAGGTGGATATGTGAGCCTGTTGGGTATGTTTTGTGCTTTTAAAAGATGAGACTTCACAGGGCTAAATCTGGCTCTTGGGCCCCGCCAAATTGTGCCAAGGCACATGCGATATGGGAGACCAGCTCAGCTCTGGAGATGAGCACCTGTGGTCACGGGCAGTAGGTGTCACGTTGAAGAGGAGTTGTGGTGTGTCCCCCCAGGCCATGGGTTACAGACACTTCTTGGCATCTTGTAACACACTGAGACTTGTCAAAGAGACCAAATGCAGCAGGAAGGGTGCAGGGGAGACTGGGAGGATCTGCAGTGCCTAAGTCCTTGCAAAAAGGATTTTTGGCATAAACCCCCCCAGGAAGCTACCTGTGTTCCCATGCAAGAAGGCAAGAAAGTCCTTGCAGTCCCTGCCAGTTTGATCGCTTGAGCCTGGTGACAGGTTTAATGACAACACACTTGGAGGCTGGAGGAAAACTTCATGTCCTAAAGCTCACTTCAGTGCTTCTCTTCAGTTCTCTTCTTGTTACTTTATGTGCTTCTCTGCTTTCTATTTTTACCTGGTGCAAAGGTTTGCTGAGCAAGAGTGCCCTCAGTCACTCCTAATCAGATGCCTCCCCAGTCATGCCTGAATAAATAGAAGTGTAACATATGCCCCAAATAGCAGAAGAACTGAAAACCTTCTTCAGTGACTAATCACTGAGAAAAGGTGCACCACAGACCACCAGAGTAATTTCTGTTAAGCTCAGGCTAAAAATCCCAGGACAGATGCCATTTATGTTGCACAGAGCTTCAGAGGCAGTACTGCAAGAAAGCAGATAGACAGAAATGAAGGTCAGTCCAGGCCTTTTAAACACTACATTACTTAAATGGCTTTTTCTGCCTCAGCTGTCTTGCTCTGAGATTAGCCCAGCTCCAAATGAGGAAGATTTTTTTCCCTGCTATAGTAAATCACATGCACATTTCAATGCTAGTTCTGAGACTGGAAGATAGGGAGTGATCCTACACATTTGCAAACAATTGCTCGAGCTGATTGCCTGGCTGGGAGATCCCATCTAAAATAGTTAACAATTGGAACATATTCCCAAATTGCATCAAACCTTTGATCTGCTTTGTGTTTAAAAGACCCACAACTCATTTTCTAAATTGCTGTCAAGTCTTTAATTTTTTAGATACATAAAGCTGACATGTGAGTACGCCCTTGTCTATAGCATAACCTTGGCTTCTCCAAAGTTATGAGAAGCTTTGAAAAGTTTGAATGTCTGAGTTACTAAAATAACTTTCAATGTAATTAACATACATTGCCTTTCCAGGTACTAGGGAAATTGGATAATTGAAGTGCAGGTGATGGAGGTTGCATGGCTCTTTGTAATAGCATCGAGCGTCCTCTGTACATTTTTGAAACAACTTCATTAAAATCAATAGAGCAGCATAACAAAATATTGTATAGTTTATGTTTTGGGAATAGCTACTACTCTTCTCTTGTCATTTTTTTCTGTTAGACTGGCTGTAAAACTGGTCTGCTGCTCCTGAATGAGGGTTAGATCTTGGAAGATGCTGCATTCAGCAAGCTCTGTAAATGCTGCAATTATTATCTGAAGTATTTGTACCTTCTGACACTTTGCAGAGGCACAAGGCCAGACTCTGCATTTTCAAAGCAAGTGTAAATCCAGATTTAGCACTCTGTGGGTTACAGATTTAATCCTGTATAACAGAGAGCAGCATGTGGCCCATACTTCAGAGCTATCAGTGGTTATAGAGTAATAAAGCAGTGGCTCAGATCTGAATGCCTCAGAAAACATCTTTTCCTAACTATGACCCCACCCTGACAACTGCATGTTGCAGGAATGCTTGTGCCATGGATTAAATTTGCATTTACTAACATAAAAGTTAACTCAGCACTGCTGTAGCATTTCTAATTTGAGTGGCTCGTCTATCAAGCCATTTGCATGTAAAGGCCTCTCTCTAACTAAATTAATATGTCCTTGACCCATTGCTATTTAGTTAGATTGCAAGATTATAAGGTTGCTTCTCTTTTCCTATGTTGCTTTGAAGGCCTGCATGTGAGCTGCCTCTCAGTCAGCTGAGTGAAGCATCCAGCTGGACTTCGTGCCAGGCTCTCAGCAGCCTCAGGAAAATGCCTCTGCGTCAGCTGCATTTATTTCATGTTTTGAAGTTTTTCCTTGGAAATGTAATAGCTGAGGTTTTCTAAGACATGTGAGGCACCTGCCTGAGCCCTGCTTCCATGCTCTGAACAGGACTGGGGAAGGCTGGGGGCACTGGCTCTCCCTTTCCTGAGATATCAGAGGAGCCAAAGATCTTTTGGCTTCAGGTGTCCATCTGAATATATTAGAACTGTACAAATACTGGATTGTTTTTTGTTCATTGACCAGGCTGAAAAACTGAAAAGGAAGTTCAAGTAAGATCAGTATGAACTAGATGTTTTGAAACTATTTTTGCAAGGTAAAGCATTAAGAAAAATGGTTTGTTTTACCAAGAACATAATATTTAACTGGTAAGATACTAAGTTCTTTTCTTTTTTCCTTGTGAAGTCTGGTTAATTTTGAAACAAAGCCATGGTTTTAAAAAGCAAGCCCGAATGTCCATGAATTCCACTCCCCTATTTTTCTGATTTGGAACAAAACCAAAAAATTCAGTCCAAGCTCATAAAATTTGACCATCTTGAAAACTTCATTTTTTGGTAAATTCATGTTTCTCCTTAATGTTTCTGGCCAGTTTTCCTACAAGGAGCACCCAGTCAGAGTCCCCTGAGCCCTGCTCCCTGGCACCAGACCCCATGTGAAAGCCCTGGGTGCACTGATGTTTTATATTTTTAAGCTTTTGGCTTTGGCGTCGATAAAAACAGGTTCTCGAGGAGGGAGTCTCCAGTGACAACTTTGGGCAGCTTCATAGGGATCTGGAGCTTTCTGAGCAAAGAAGGAATAGAAATGTTGTACCCAGAAGTGTAAAACCAATAATTAAGTAAAATGGCAATGACTGGATTTTTCTCATCTAAATATTCTTCAGCGTAAAATCTCCTGTCTGTATGTGGATGAAAGGATTTCTTTCATCTTTGCATAAAAACCAAAGATGTTAAAAATGCTATAAACAAATTAAAAAACAAATTACAAAAGCTATAAATGTACCTTTCAGCTGCAAGAGTCATGTTGCATTGAATTGGCAATTCTTTTGCAGTTGAAGTAAAAAGGTGTTGAATGTTATTATATTGTAGCGTACACATTAGTAGAATATTATCCAAAAACTTACAATGTTCGCTCTTCTCTGTTAAATAGAGGTATATACACTTTTAAATAGGCACTTTCGGAGTCTGCATCATGACTCGGGTTTATTGCACCAATATTTTATTTATTTATTGCATGCTTATTTTTACTGCTGACAAATATTTTCTGTGTAGTTTGAAATTCAAAAGAAATTGTCATGAACAGTCATTAATGTTTAAAGTCACAGGATATTATTTAGTGTGGTGCTAGTTATATTATACATTATGCATTAAATACTTTTTGGTGGTACACTTATTAAATACAAATTGAGGAAAACCAATCCCTCAGTGGGAATAGACCTGCCAAATAACTATTTTCTTTTTACTTTCAATCTGACATACAAATGAAGATCTTTTGGATTTCAAAGCTGGTGCTGTTTTCCTCCCTGCTCTGTTTTCAGTGTGAATTTCCAGGGCTATGGGGACTTGTTAAGGAAAGATCAAACATTATATGTATGTATGTGTATATATATATATATATATATATATATATATATATAAATGCATGAAACAGATAGATATATTTACCCCCCAGGGGCACTGAGAATTAATTAGTCGCTGATTAGAAAGCAGTGGAAAATGAAAACCACAGTATAAGCAGTTGATACTATTTTTCCTTTGAATCTGCAGCTGAATATGAAGCCAGTTAGAGACTGTGTCTTGAGAAAAATCTGCCGTTTTTGAGAAATGGTCTCAGGCGCGGTGTCCTGTCAGCTCCGGCTAGCAGCAGGGCTGCCTTCATAGGCATGCTTGGTGAAGGCTATCTGATTGAATTTTTAAAGCAGGTTTGTTAAACTGCTTTAAGCCTTTGTAGGAACACTTTTAATGAAATCAGTCCATGCCTCGAGCATCTGCCTGTGTTGTTGAGCGTCCCCAAATGAGCTTCACGGTGGAGTCGTGTCTCCGTTTTAAATTGACAGTATTGCTTGATTTGGATAAACTGAGGAATGGCCATACCGCGTCAGCCCAAAGGCCCTCTAGCTGGCTCTCGTGCTTCTGATCATGGCCACGCAGGTGCTGAGGGAAGAGCGCAAAACCAGAACAAATATGGGATAATGGTTCCCCTGAGTAATGATCTCCCAGCCTCTACCAATTTTCAGCTCAGGGACTTCCTGAGCCAGCTGCGGTGTCCATCCTCGAGGGATTTATTTTCTATGAACACGCTCAGTGTTCCCAGGAGCTGTGTAAGCTGTCAGTGTCCGTAGTGCCTGCTGCAAGGAGCTTCACAGCTTCTAGAGGGTTGACACGCTGTGCAAAAAAACTCCTTTTGTTTGTTCTTAACCTGCCAGCCCTTAGTTTCTCTTGATGCCACCTAGCTCTTGTGTTAGGGAGCGACCATTCCCTGTTCCATATTACTCCTGAGTTTATAGACCTTATCATCTCTCCCCTCAGTTATTTCTCTTCCAACTCGAAAAGCAAGTCAAAGCCTAATTAGTAGTTTCTTGTATGGGTTAATTTTCCTGAGCTCTCCTCTAAGGAAAAGGCTCATTGAACCACTGACTGTGCATGGAAATTGTGGTAAAAATGAAGTCACAAATGATGGGTTTTTCTAGACCGCCTCTGGGAAGAGGTATGTTCTCATCGTGCTGGAAGGGGAAGAGGAGGGAAAAAGGAGATGGAGTTAGAAAGGAGTTTTTTGCAGTTAGCTTAGTGTGTGAATTACTGTTCCTGTGTGAATTTTTGTTTCTGAATGCTGCTGCAGGTATTAGTATATTGGGATTGTAATTAGGAGGCAGGACAACCAGGGCCTTTGTGTAAGTGTCTTTTGTTATTTAAATCTTATACAAATATTCAAAGCGAGATCCCTAGATGTCTGCGCTGGCTGTCCACATCACGTCTAACCCGAGTAAAACTCAGCTGGCATTTAAATAATGGAGACTGAGTCAGGTCTCCCAGCTGTCACAGCTCCGGGCTCAAATGGGGGAACAGAAAAAGCCTCTCTCCCACCTCTAGGACAGAGTTCAGCTAACGTGGCTGGGGTGTGCATGAGGGATATAGAGCTCGCGCACGGTTGCAGGGAAGTCGCCAGCGTTGAGAGCATCTGCAGAGGGTCGTCTGGGCAGGCCTGGCCCTCTTGCGGGCAGCCCCGTGCTCCCGGGGAGCATTTCTCAACCGTGGCTCCTGATCTTCTCTGGAGGGCACAGAAGATCGCAAAAGTTGAAAAAATGCAACCAAACAAAGAAAAACACTGAAAGAAAAATGATAAAACCAGATTGTGATGATTTTGTGAAATAAGAAACATGTTTTTCAAGGCAACCTTTAACCCTTTAATTCACAGCTAATGCCCTCAGAGATTGTTCTCAGACATGAGCCGAAAGCGGGGCTGACTTTGAGAAACACAGTGCTAGGTGATTTCTTGTGGTCTCTTCCAGCCCTGAAGACTTCAGCTGAAACACAGGGCTGCTCGCTGGTCACTCAGCCTCTCAGAACAGCTGTACCTGACCACAGTTTTTGGCCCTTCCTTTGCAAAGCAGCCGTGTACCATGGCGGTGGCCACCTCCTATCACAAGTTGGTTTCTTCTTGCCCAGCTGTAGAGAACACCACACACTTTCAAAACTCACTTTTAAAGAGCCATGTTCAAATATGCTCTGAACTTCACCAGCTTTCCTTGACACGAAGTTTTTCCTTCCCTCGGGGGCATATGAAAGCACCCATATAAAAGCGTCAATCTGCTTCTGTAGTGTGGGCTGAGGATCGTTGCGGGAGAGTGTGTATATGCAAGTGTGTGACTCCAGGAGTGAGTTGTCAGGGCACTTAATTGCTGTTGTTTGGACAAGGCGCGGTTAATTTTAGACAGGATTCTTTGGACACAACGGACACGCATCTTGTGGCACACAGGCAGCATCTCCCAATATTGGTCTTTCTGCTTCAGCAGTATATGGATGGAGCAGAGACTAATTCTTTTTTCTCAAAAGCAGGCTAAGCCCCGATGCATGAATTCCTCATTAAACAAGCTGTGTTGTGAACAGCAAAATTACTGCCATCTAGTTTCCTATAGATTTTGCCTTAGCCTCCTACCCGCTGCGCATCCAATCTTGTCAGCTCCCTGTTTGGATGGCTAATAGTAGTACACGCTGTGATTTATTCAGAGCAATGCATGCTGTTTGGCTGGCCAGTGCACGCGTGCTGCCTTGCCAGCTGACTACTGTCTTTAACAATAGTTAAGGGCCTGAGTTATAACAACCTTTTTTTATGGTAGCGGCATACCTCCTTTTACCGAAATCTTTTAGAAACTTAATGACTTTGGTTGCATCGAATTAAAAAGTCATGAGAGAAGACAGACAGGTAAATGGATAGGCAGGAGTAGAGACCAACAGAGACTGATTGCTGAGAGAACTAGGATAAAAATATACAAAATAGGAAACAAGGCTAAAAAAAGCATCAATTTTTGGAGCCACAGGTTCCTCTGCAGGCTCTATAGAAATTGAAGGACATCATGCCTCTGTGGAGAGAGTCACAAAGCTGTTAAGACTGTCTCTAACCGTATGAAAACAGGGGAGGAAGCCACTAAGGTTTTTTGCCTGCTGCCTAAGCCCACAGTTGAGAAGAAAGAGGACAACAGATAAACAGCTTCTGCCAGAAGGCGGGATGAAGTGCTGGGAAAAAGCCCAGGAGAACCAGGTGCGCTCTTCCTGCTACCAGAGAAAAGTTGCAAGGATAAAAGCAGTGTTTGCTGTTGTTATTCCAACATCGGTGGGAGCAGCAGCAACTCCAGCTGCCTGCGCCTCACCCCGTGGCGAGGCTGGTTGTGCAGGCAGGGTGCATTGGTTGCTGTCTCGTCTCGCTGGGAAAAGGTCTTGGGAGAGGAGGGAGCTGCGGCCCTGCTGCTAGCCTGGCAGCTGCTTGCTCTGCCCATGGCTGAATTTGGCCCTGCTTCTGACCGGGCCAGGGAGAGCTGAGATCAGGCTCTTGTCACTGGGAATTGGCAGAGGTGTCAATGTCAGTCTGGGCACTGTCTGGAAGAATCCATGAGAAAAGAACAACATCATGATTTAGAAAAGAGCCTGTTTACATCTTTGATAGAGTGGGTAAAAGCATAAAACCAGCCGTATTTATTTTAGCAAACATTTTATGGACTGTCGGGAATTTTCATTAAAGGATTATTTTTAATTTTTCTTTTTGTCCTTCTGAAGCAGGGAAGAATGCAAAGCCAAGGAGACCCTCCTGAGACCTGGTACAGAGATTCTGACAGGGTAATTAACCCACGTTCTCTAAGAAACTCTCCTTCAAGTCTCACAACTTCAAAGAAAAAAAACCCACAGTACCTCTGGCTGCAGGGTGTCTGTGTCTTGCTGTCTGACATTTGATGCAAAGGGGATTCATTCTCCCACAACCAAGCTGAAATTCCCCAGGTACTAATCAGCTATTTCAGATTTTCAGCTTGAAACGATTTGTGTGAAAGCCATTAGACGCTAGGAAGTGGGGTCTATGAGAGAGGAGCTCACTAGGTCTTTCCAAAGAGGAAGTCATTTTTTATTTGCATTCCTTGATCGGTGACATTTAAGATGTTTGCCCCTAAATTTTAAGCTGTAGAAGGAACTAGACCACCCTGTGCTTCAACATTGACAGAAACAAAATCTGGCTGTTGAATATTTGTGTGTTGTCTTAAACCTGAGCTTTCTTGCCGTGATATCTTCTTTAGTGGAAATTAAATAACATACAGTTGCCCCTGTCTACAAGGCTCATTACTATCTGTCAGTTCTGACCATTATATCCACTTAAAATACCACAGGGAGAGGTTATTGGGATTCTTCTGATATAGTATTCCTCAAAAAGTCAATCAAAAACCAATCTAGTGCACTTAGAGCTTTTACTGCTTTGCTGAAGACAATCTCCCAGTATCAGCTAATCTGCACAGTCTACTCTGGTAGCACAATGATTTTTAAGGGCATGTGAGAAGAGATTACCTATCTGTTTGTAAATGATAATAACGGCTCACTTTCAGTGGGGTGCAGGTGTACGATTAGAGGTGACAAATGCAATTACACCTGCTTCTCTCCAGGCTGCGGGAGAAAAAAAACCCAAGCACAACGTGCTTGTTTGGCCTGCATCTTAAAATCTGTGGGGAGCTGCTTGGTGGGAGAAAATCCTCAGGGGGATCAGGGAGGTGAATGGCTGGCAATGGAGCAGAGTTATTTTACTGACGTGGAGCTGGTATGTGGAGCAGAATCTAGAGTGGTAGGGGAAAGGTTTGTTTTAGTCCCCAGGGGTCTTGGAGCCCTGTGAATTGCGTTGCTCTGTGTTACAGGCAGGGCAATGGAGAAGCAGAGGCAAAGCTACACTGCAGCGTTTCTGGATTAACGCTAAAGGGACATCCAGCGTGTTGCTAGCCATGATTTTTAGTGTAATTTTATGTATTAGAAGCATTATTCTTGAAAAGGTCCTCTTTTAACTAAGCTCAGGCTTCTGCTGTGCTAGGTGCTGTTTGGACAGAAAGGGACAGCGCGTTCTCCAAAGAAATTATAGCCCGAGCGAGCATAGAGGCAGGACAAGCTCCCTGAGCAGCCTGTGCACAATGCTTCCTGCAATGGATGGATGGATGGATAGGTAGATGACAGCTAGATACAGCACTGTGCAGTTAGAGTGCCAGAAATGTTAAGAAAATACTGTGTCCGTAAAGAGGGTCTCTTGAAGTACAGAGGCAGACCATCATCTTTCCCTTCACAAAGATGGGGAAACTGAGGCACAGAAAGCTTAAGCAATTAGCACAGATAATTTCGGTAAACCCAGGAACAGAACAGAGGTCTCCTTGCTCCCTGTCCTGCTTTAACAAAAAAGGTGTCTCTGTTACCTCAATTTAAAAGTAAATTTTGTTTCTACAGTTTTCAAGACACGCAGTGTCTCTGAGGGCTGTTGCATTGAAAGTCTGTGTCACTCTGGCTTTCTGATGGCACAGAAAGCCTTCATGGATACACAAGCCATCCATGACTTAGGGCATTCATTGCTCTACTGGCTCCTTTAACCCACCCTCAAGGGCTCAAATGCTTCCAGGGGAAGACTGCTCATGCTCTTTGCCCATTCAGTTCTTGCCCTCTTGTAGAGCCGGTGCCTTCTTTTTGTGCCAAAACTGCCAAGTCAAGTGCCAATTTATGCATATTTCATGCGTAATTGAGGTATCTTTTGCACTGTTGTACTGGGCAGTCTGAACTTTGAGGCAGATTGCCCCTGGTACAGCTCATGCAAAGACAGAGGAGAGCAGTGGTGGGGCTTAGGGCAGCCTGAGCACTGGTATCCCATGCATATAGCAATAGAGCATTGTCATTTGCTCATTAGAAACGACTAGTGGCTCTCACAAACTCCTTGGGGCTCCTTGGGATTCAGGTTTGCTCCTTACTGTTTTACTGCACGCCAAACAGTTTCCCTGATCTGACTGAACAACAAAAGACACTTCTTCCTTTCCTGACCCCTGTTACGCCAACTTTCATGCCAGCTTGTGCATTTACTCTGCTGATGCTCTGGAGTACCCTTTGGATAGCCTAGAGGTCGTGTTAGGGAGCTGGGCACTTGTTATGATGTTCCAGAACCCCATTTTTAATATACAGGGCTTAATGTCTCAGTTAGTTTCTAGTAATATCTCCCGCAGGAATCTGGAATCACCCTCTATTAACTCAAGCTGGAGTTTCCTTACCTAAGGTGGTAACTGTAGGAGAGGGGAAGGCACAGAAAAAATGCAATGCCATTCAAAGTTAAAATGGTCTGGGCTTGCCTATGCCCTCCATAAGAGTCGTTCCTTGTCTATTTGCAGAAGTGGGGTTCCTGAGACCATGGTAGATGGTGGTGCCAGAGAGGGATGGAGTCACCTTACCTTCTCCTCGCTCTTCCCAGAGGTTTGTTGATTAATATTTCTTTTCTATGCCATAACTAGTGCAGTCTGAACATCAAGTTACTTGTCTAACTCCTTTCTGAAGATACACTGGTTAAACTTGGTACATTATAATATGAAAATATTAAATGCACAGTCTTTTATGAGATTTAGATGTGATCCTATTCTGGAAGCATGAAAAAGAGGTTACTGTACCACACGCGGTTAAATTGGGAATAGGGTTCTTAATTTGAATAACATCTCTCAGCCCTTGTAAAGATTTGCACTTACAGGCTTGTGCTCTGGGATGCCCCATCACAGCAGGCCTAACAGCAATTGCCCGTGAACAGATGCAGCCCAGTCTGCGCTTACAGCTCAGTGCTGGGGACCTAGTGCCTTCGGTGGAGAAAACAGAGCAACAGTGGTTCCCCCTGCCTCCGCAGCCTGGAGGAAAGAGCCCTTTTCTAAAGCTAGTAAAGGGAAAGAAACAATCAGTACCGTCTTGCTGATTATTCAGAAGCTGAGACTGCCTTTCTAAGCTTGCGCTTTTACATGTCCCTGCACAGTCACAGCCTCTGACAGCACGGCAGAGTTTGATGTGTTTGTCCTCAGCACTCTGGGGCACAGAAAAGTGCATTCCCCTCTTCTCCCTCTGCTTTACGGATGAGGAGCTGGAGCAGAAATACTACAGCTCAGCCTGTCTTGCCCATGGTCGCAGAAGAAATCCACAGCAAAGACAGGAACCCGTCACTAGGATTTCTCTGGCATGTCGCAGAGCTCGGGGCAGCGCTGCCCCGGCTAACGCAGCCACAGCGAGCGCCAGGCAGGCACCGGCCAGGTCTGGGAGCCTCCTCCCGCCTGGACAGCCCCGTGCTCATCACGGGGCAGAGTGACCACCTGGCTGTGTGCAACCAGGACCAGCCCTGGCAAGTCTGCTCTGTAGCCACACTCACAGGTTCCCGCGCCCCTGGTTCGCGTCCTTGCTGTTCCCATCTCTGTCCCTCCATCTGGAATAGATAATGACCTCGTTACTTTCTTTCAGAGGGGCCATTTTAAACACATGTCATGGAGGAAAGCAATCCTCCTGCTCTGTGCATGGTGTGGCAAAGCCTGGATTCTGTAAAAGCTTAACTAGGCTTAATGGGACAGTTACATGTTGTTTTTTGAACTGCTAAAGGCTGCATTTTCAGTTTAAAGCTCAAATAGTGTAAAAATTGTAAAGTGATTCATAAAATGACTAACATGACATCTATATAGACTTCATGAGATATTCTCTACCCTTTTCATATGCAATCACAGCTTAATTCATCAATTTGATAAAATAAAAAGTAATTAATATATTTCTGTCATGTATCTCCTTGCAGTCAGAATGATAAAATATTCACAAGAGAGGTGGCTTGGAAACATGAATTTGATGAAGATGATTTAAAAAGAAAGAAACTTTAATTAAAGTCTAGAAAGGTCATTGAGTCCTACCATCAGATAATGGTGAAATTATAAAACAGATGGCAAATGTCCCCAAGAAGAAGAGAAGCAGTGGTCTGGAAAAAAAGAAAGAGATACTGTTAGCAAAGTAAAACTGCACTTAGCAGAGGCATTGCTCTAACAGTCTAAAGAGCAGGGAGAGTGGTCAGACATTTTGGAGCTGCAGAACTAGAGATTGTGATTACTGTTAAAAAAGTTAAACTTTTGGAGAAGAATATTGTATTTGGGTTTGTCTCAGTCATTTTACTGATTTCTTTTTTTAGCTGTGTTACAGTAGTGAAAGACCCTCTAGTGTCTCCAAAGATAGTAAACCTGAGTGGTGATTTGAAGGCTCTTTCCTGAGTCAATGTAAAGGTGGGCACTAACTGACCCTGCTATGCCTGGATAACTGTTCAGACCTGAAGCTTGGAGTCAGAAGGTCCCGTTGGTGACAGACATTTGCGTGTCTTAATCCCATTAGCTGAATAAGCTGGGTATGCTTGGGGAGGGCTGTGGTTTGGACTGCGGCTCTGTCATCCCAGAGTTAGACGCCCATTGTATTAGAAGCTGAAAACACACACAGAGTATTTCTGCACTCTTGCTGTGACTATTAAATCCAGCTAGAGCTGGAAATGGAAATAGTAAAATGCACTGGTGGAGGTTTTAAATCAAGCTAGCAGTCTGACTGCATGCTTTGGTGGATCTGTACTCGTGAAAACAGGCAATGTCATTCTGCCGTGGTATCAGTGCATGGGGCCCTCCGTTGTGAGTGCTGTGGGCAGCTCTAAACATACCCACCTCAAAAAAATAGATATGCAGAATCAGAAACATTGTAGGGACGAGGAGCGGTTTGGATTGGCTTCTTTGTGAGGTGCCCCTGGCTAGAGAAGAGGTTTCAGCCTGGGTGGGAGTCTGGAAGATGGAAATCTTCAGCTATCCTCTCACAATGGGATAGGAGGCTACAAAATCAGGAGTGCCCAATGGCTTAGCTTTTATCATTCATGTAGCAGAACTATGTGACCTGTTGTAATGCAATATTTGTGGTGAGGAATCATGCAGTGCCTGTGGGAACTTTGGGCTATCAAGGTCCTGTGTCATTTCTGCCCGTGTTTGAGGGAAGTAAGAAGAACCTTGAGCCTCCCCTTGCCCCTGCCAAAACCTGGAATATATTTAGCTGCCTTTTCCACATCACTGTGGTTACTGTCCTGCTCAGTGTGGGCTGCTACATGCTGCTTCCCTACAAATCCTACTGCTGAATGTTTTTTAGCAGCTGTTGTGAGCCAGGGCAGTGCCTGCTGGTTCCTGCCATGCTGGAGAAAGGGCTTCTTTAAGTCACTTCAATGGCCATGAAAAACTCTGGCTACTGCATCTATGAATATTCCATTTATAAGTATCCAGCCCCACTTTCAGGAAGCCTGCACAGGTCTCAGTGTCAGGGAAGACCAGACTCAAGGTTGCTCAAGCAACTCTAATTCACCGTGATCTCATCTTCACTTACCCTGTCACATGCTATTTTTTCCACTAAACCCTATGTCAGTTAATGCAATGAACTGGTGGTGCTCACTTACTGAGCAGCTATTTGAGACACTTTTCTCCTCATTGTTCAATGTACAGCCCCAGGCCTGAGCTACTGTGTGTTCTTAAAGCCCTCTTGGGTTTTTCTTGCAGCGCCCATTGCTGCAAGAGAGTGAATGCTGAAGCATAGAGATATTAAGAGCAAATGCTCCCATGGAGGCTGAGTTCCCAGCCTGCCACCTCTTACAGCACCCAGTACGTCCTGTTGCATCCAGGGGTACTCAGCCCTGGTTACCAGCAGACCTCTGTGGACTGAGCCATGCACACAGAAAATGCAAAAAGCATCATGAGTGACTGGAGAGGGAAGTGCTTGGGATCACACTGTGATTCCTGGGTAAAACAAATGGGTTTTCCTTCTGTTCCCAGCCATTATGCTCCCTTCTAACCTTGTGGGCAGATAAGGCAGTAGCACTACAGATAGTAAATGCTCTCCTTTGCTACTCAGCATTGACTCACACCTTAAGCACATTCATTTTAGTGAGGCAGTGCTGTTGTGGAAGAAATGCCAAGTGGCTACGTAATGAAATACTGTCAGCAAAATATATATACCAGATGACTTCCCAGGCCCTCAAAATGCCTCACAAACCAAACAGTAGGGCACTTTGCAAAGAAAACTCATTGATTTCAACATAGGACAGGTTTCTCTCATTATCTGAGTCTGCCTCGATGTTACTATCAAACAATGTCCTTGGCATCTGTCTCACACTCTCAACAGGGATATATGCAATTTGAAATGATGGTCTCAGACATTTAAATCACGGATCCTGTCCTTAATCATAGATAAAAGAAGGTAAAGACAGGCAAAATGAAGAGCTTTGACACATGCTAGCTGGCAGGGTAAGCTGAGGTAGATGAACCAGATTCTGCCCCCAGCTACCGGCACTGCTTCTCTGCCAGCTGTTACCCATCCTTGAGCCGGGTCAGCCAACCAGGGTGTTTGTCCCTGAGCCACCACACTTTTCAGGTATTTCTTTAATAATTAAAAGTGTTAACAAAGACAACCAGCAATTTTCAAAGGTATGGTGGATTGTAAACTGTGACAGATGAGACCTACACTCTGGTAGACAGCACAAGGAGGTACATACCTTTGCTGCTACAACAAAATTGGTCTGTGAACCTCAGCTGGGGTCTGGTTCGTAAAACAGTCTTCAAATGCCAACCGCTGAACTCTCTATCCTCTGACCTAGTATCTGCTCTGCTGTTGAGTCATTTCTGTGCTTCAGCCTTGCCTCTTGTCTGAGGCAGCTCAAAGTCCAAGCCAATTTTTATGTGCAGTGTTTTATTTGTACCGCTTGCATATGAAAGATCAAAGGTGGTCTAAGAGGGCTGTTGCCTTCCCTAACATCTTCAGCAATCTTTTGGCTAGTTGAGATATTAAATATAATGACGATTTCGGTGACAACAGCATAGACCAAACTCTATTGGTTATCTTTTGGGTGCATGTTGGATGGACTGAGGCAGACAGAAACCAGATCTACATGCCTCTTTCTTCTTTCTTTTTGAAGGAAAATCCTGCATCCAGGGAACAGGGATCTTAAACACCAGATCTGACCATTTTTTGTTTTTTGTGGCAATTAGTTGAGTTCCTTTTGGTTTGCCTTTTATCTGTTAACGCGTCTACTATGTTTTCCAGAAAGCTTCTTTGATTTGCAGCGCATCACAGATTCTTAAAGAAACAACTCTCCTTCCCTTTGCCTGTTTAAATTGGTTAATGTGTTTAAACATTTTCTCCTCCTGCCAAAGGCAGTATAAAAGAAAGGCTTCTGCAGTGGAGTCCTCTGGGTAACTCACTGCTTTTGTATGCATACCCAAGTTTACATAGTTTCCCTCCATCAGTTAAAACATCCCATCATTCAGGAATGGAGTGATTTAGGTATACATCTTTGCCAAAAGAAAATTTGAAGGCTCCAGGGATTTTCTTTTGTCATTTTACTGCATGGCTAATGTTCTTAAAAAACAAAACAAAACAAACCATTGTTATGTTATTGAAATCTAAAACCAAGTTCTGGTTTCATAATAAGAGCTAAGCAGGATGTGCCAGAAATGTTGAGATTTTGAGGAAGAAAAGTTGAAAATGAGGACATTTTTGTAAATTTGGGGGAATGGAAACATTATATTTTGATTATTTCAGAATGCTTCAAGTGGATTTTAACTTTTAAAACATTTTAAACTGTAAATCAAATGAACTAATGGTGTTGTTTATGATAGACACCCAAAGGAAATGTGGAGGCTCACTCTCCTGCAGGTGTTCACAGCTGAAGCAAGCTTTTTCACTGGTGTAAAAGTGATTCAGCTGCAGCAAAACAGGAGCTTTTCACAGTATTTCTCTCAGGTAGGACTGGGGGTCAGTCATTCCAAAAGCCATTTGCATCCTAAAGGGATTGATTTCAGCTGGGTCCGGTTCTCAGTCAAGAGGCCTTTGGGAGCTCCATACATTAACATATGTGCATGTTTGGAGAAAGGCTAGAGCTGGGAATTTGCATGTTTGTGTGACATGTAAGGCAGACAGAAGGACTTCCCGCTGAGGGCTGCATAGCACCTGCCCAGGTAGAAAAGATCAGTTTATCTCTTAGTAGTTGAATGATTTGCTAATGGGCCTTTCAGGAACAGGAGATGGCTGCACCTGGCCAGCCAACTGGATATTAGCATTTCCAAAGAGAGGAGAGCTTGCCTTAGCCCCGAGGGAAAATTGGTGAAATTACCTCCCCCTGGAGTGGGGGTCAATGCATCCTTGATGCAATGGCTGAAGGCAGTTTTGAATTTAAGGAGGCAAAGTAATATGCTTCATTAATCCAGCTCTCCCCCACCATGAATGCAGAAATGGTGTCCTAAGACCAAGCTCCTGGTGAGGTAAGTGTCTCTAGGCTGCCAACTGACCACAGTGGAAAAATTTTCCTGTTGGTTTTGATCTTACAATAGCTATATTAAAAATCCTTTCCTTTCTGCTAGGGGTGTTCTTATAAACCTCTGAAATGTTATGGTCTGTTTTGGATTTTTTGTTTTACTAGGCTTTTCCTTAACTTAGCTTGTGTTAAGTGTGATTTCAAAGTGATGGACTAAAACCAGGGTATTCATTTCTATGGAATGGCAATCCTTGATACCAGGCAGTGTGAAGTCTTGCAGAGCTCTGAACCCGATATATTTCTCTCCAGAGAAATGCGCAGGTAACTCCTGGACAGCAGCAGTAGAAGACACTTGAATCCTGAGGGGGCTGAGGAAGTTTGTAATAAGAGAGGCGCATAGATATGCACAAAGTCACATGTGCTTGAGAGGACTGTGGATAAAATGTAGCCATGATTGTACATGCAGTGTGTGCCAAATAAATACATGTATGTCTACAAAGAGTATAATACATTGGTCAGGAGCAAGGGCTGGCAACATCTATATCACGTTTATGGAAATTTCATGACTAACCTGATGGTTCTCCTGTAAGAGAAGGGGAGCTGAGTCTGTAAGAGTTCCTACGTGGTCTCTATTTTGCTGTCTTCTTGCTTCTGGTAGTGCCTAGGGTGCCCAAAGGACAGCTTGTCTACACCTGTATGTGGAGGTGCACTGAAGTGTAACTTTTTTTTTGATTGTATTAGCACGTCAGGAAAGTGATAACACAGACAGCTATGCGACAGCAGGAGACTTGATGCAGTTCACAGTAACCTTAAAATATCAGTTTCTATTTTAAAGCCCTTCCTGAATTTGGGTGGACACTGATATCCCCATTTTGTAGTGGGGAAACTGCGGCACAGGAGCTTGCTAAGGTCTCATGCAAAATCAATTAAGACAAGTGAGGTTTCTGAGTCCCTGCACTACTGAAAAACCTAGCATACAGAGTAGCTGATTCAAATGAAAGCGGCCCATCTACTTTACTGATCTACACAACCATCTGTGACCCTGATGCTGTAGACAGATGATACTATTACTACCCCATGGTAAAGGGATATTATAAAGACTTTGTCAGGCTCATTTTGGTCCGATCCCTTACTTGGGACCAACCAAGCCAGAAGTAATTCATAATTTGTTCCTTCTAGGCAACTGGCCTTCCAGGCCAGTAAAATCTTTACATCTTGTTCCTTTCTGTGAGAAGGTCTGGATATGCAGTGTATTTCTCAGAAAAGCTATTCTGAAGCTTTTTCAGAAGATTTGATTCTCCCCCCCAACCTGCTTTCCTAAAGAGATGAGGCACATACAGTTGCAGGAGCCATCCACCTGCAGTCTCTGTGTCTTCCCATTGACCTTTAATAAGGGTGAACCTCTCAGTTGATTCTGACTAGGGTTGACAGAGGAGGAGATCTCAAAGATACTTGGTTCTTGTGAGAATGGCAGTAGGAGGAAGCCCTGTGGGGCCACCAGCAGCAGACTCCAGCGTGATCTCCCCATGGGTGGGCATGGTGGGATGGTTGATTTGGGTGGACCTGAGGCTTCCTGGGGGTGGGAGGGAATGTGGCCTATTGCAAAGGGGTATATCAGAATCCAGGGCACACGTGAAAAGCAAACACCAGTAGTTCTGCCCTCATGGACTGCCCTGTTCCCTCTCTAAATTCCTCTGTGGTTCCCTTGAGCTCTCCTGGCATCATGAAATCCAGTTGTCTGAGGTGGGGGAAAAATGTCAAACAAACCTGAAACCTACTCGAAATTGCCTGGCATCTTATCAAGACTTTAACGTGCCACAGCTCAGGGATTCTGATGATGTAGAACAAATGCTGCATGTTCTGGGACTTGAGTTTTTCCCTTCCCTGTGATGTGATGCCTTTTCCACAATGTAAACCCCTGGGAATTTGTTAGCTTCAACAAGGCCATGCCAACTTCCTCCTCCTTGTATGAAATCTTATGTGATGCCGGCTGTGAAGTCTATCACTGGTTGAGGACTGAGTGCAGCTCCTGGGAAGGGCCCAGCTAAAGAAGTGACCACAATAACCTGCATCACAGCTACATTGGGTCCCAGTCCCAAATGAGATGCATTGGTAGATAAATGTCTTCCTCTTGTCACCTTGCACTCACCGCCATGCAAAACGTAACTAACCTTTAACACGTGCAGGTTATTCTCTCCTGGATGGAAGTGGGCAATTGGTTGTGGGGCAGACAGTGTTTCGGTTTTGTTATCAAAAACAGAAGGAGCAGCAGGGAAACTCCCTCCGTTGGACTCTGTTTGGGGCTGTTCCCTGAGCGCTGTAAGGAGAAGGCTCTTTTACCTATGGAAGCCCTAGTTTGGGCTCTGGAAAGAGTACAGCCTGGCTGAGATGACCTGGGCTCATAAGGAATTGTGTGTGTGTGTGGGGGGGGGGGGGGGGCTTGCGGCTTCCCAGCTTACTGCATGGTCACTACAGTACGTGAGTGGTGCATTAGCCAGCGTCAAGAACCTAATGCTTTCCAAGAGAAGTTGATATATCTGCTAAGCAAAGCTGAGACGCTCTTAAATGACTAGTAAAGCAGTTGAGGTGCTGCTTGAATTACGCTGACTTGGCCTCCCGATTTTGCCCTCTTTTCTTTTTTTACCCAGCGCATTTTCCTGGGATGAAAGCCAGTAAGTGACACTCTCAGCTGCTATCAACTGTTTCTAATATGGACTCTTCTGAGGGAGGCCAAACCCCACCTCTTCTCCCAAGGTCATTAGCTGACAACTGTAGCCTGTTTGAGAATTGCTTGTACTCTGTGCTAACTGGTCTACCAGTCCTGTTTGTTTGTTAATTTGATGCCATTAGGTGACTGGCACATGTCTGCAGCAGACAGAATAAGGTAGGAATCGGGGCTGTGGTTTTGGTCTCGTTCTCAGATGCTTTGAGAGGACCTGACACAGGGCATTTCTGCTCTCTCCCTGCCAGGAGGGACCATCCCTATGGGCTGCAGATGCTGTAGAGACATTCTCCAGGCTGTGTCATGCTCCCGCTGGGTGGTACAGAATCTGGACTTTGGGGTGGAGCGGACAGGCTGAACAAATAAACTGCTTCAGGCTGGCCCCAAATTGACTGGTTTTGGACTTGCAAAGTGGAAAGAAAAAAAGATATTTCAAGGTTAAATGAGTGCTTTATCTGACAAAAAAATGTATTATTTATAACTCCTATAAATAAGAGCAAAGAGGTTTGACTCTCAGAACAGGAACGGACACCTGCCCATTTTTTTTTTTACACCACACAGCTCCTTGGTTATGAGATGAAAACCTGGAATGAGGAGACGGGTATCCCTCACTGACCCTCTGGGAAGGTGCCTGAAACATGGGCTGCTTTCCACCTCTCCTGCTGTTTGTGTGAAATGCTAAAGACTGAGGGGAGGATGAGACATACTGACTCTATCCTCAGTTTGGTGAGGCCAAGCCTAGGAGGAAAATGCAGATCCCAGTTTATGGAGATATCTAGTACAACTGTGCCCACCCCAAGTATGCCCTATCGCCTGATGGTTGGGCTATTTTTGGAGGAGAAAGACCTTGAATTAAACAGGGAGGGGATGTGAACTGAGATTAGTGTCTGAGGTGCTGCAATAGAAGAGACATCAGCTGTTTCACTCAGTCTGTGGAAGGTGCCAAATGCCCTGAAACTATTCATACATTTAAAAGTATTTGATAAGTGCAACCCAGACTGTTTCAGGTTGGCTGAAACAGCATATTTTAGCAACTTCATTGCATGCCTCACTGCCTCTTTCAGCCTGCTCCACCACTGTGTCAAGTAGAAACACAGCCCATCTGCAAACAAGCTCCAGTGCTACAGGCTGAGGGTATCTGTGTGTTAAGGATCTGCTCTTTTGGCAAACAGCAGCCATAATTTTCTTGGCATGGAGAAGGAAAATCAACCAGTGCTTCTTTAGCAGAAGTGCAGAAAGAGGGCATTTGTACTCACCATTTGGGTCTTGGGTCCCAGGCAGGGCTCTTCCCTGTCAGGGAAAAGTCTCACCAGTTATCTGGGTTGACTAATAATAGCGCAGGGCTCTTCTGCAAGGTGCTTGGATTGCTGGAAACTTTGCCAAGGACAGGGCCTGGGGGCCTGGTTCCGTTGCGGGGAGCCTATGAGAGATGTGCCTTGCTGCTGCACTCGGGCTCCCTGCTCAGCTGGTGCCTGGGGCTGCAGGGTCCTGCTGGGAAAGGAGGCTCCGCTTCCACCCCGGGTGTATCCTGAGGGATGGGGAGCTCTGGCCCAGCTGTGCAATGCAGGACGGCCCGCATGCAGTGAGGGTCCCGCGGGGCTCTGGAAACGCTTGCTGGCCAGGTGGCCCATGCGCTGGGCCTTTGCTCTGAGCAACTCATGCTGTGGCAAGACCTAGTGGTTCAGCTAGGTCTCTGTCCCCGCTCTGCCTCACTCCAGTGCAGGCCCTTTACCTCTGTGCCCTGAAAACAGCCCCTAGGACCAGCTACCACATTGCTCCAGTCCCACAGGGCCACCCACCGGCCTCCTTGACCTTTCCTTATTGTTGCCTCTGTCCTTATTCCCAAGGAGAAAGGGACCACCTCAGCCTAAAACTGAGCACCTTAAAATCGCCTGCTATTTTCCACTGAGCGTGTTTGAACCCTGCCGTTCACTGCCGCACAAATCGGGGCTCCCTGAGCTCCCTTATAGTCGCAGCAGCTTAGGAGACAAAGGGGAAGGATTACAGCAAGGTGCGGGAGCGCGAACCTCCCCTCCTTCGCCTCGGCAAAGGGCTTTATTGATGGGAGGTGAGCACAAAAGGATGTCTTGTCAGCAAGAACAATGGCAGGGACTTAAAAAGCCAAGTTTAGAGCGGTTCTGCTTCTTTGAACTTGGGTAGAAAAAATTATCCTGTTGTTACAGGTCATTCTCATTTCCTGGCTCTCGCTGGGTGAACTTTGCTACCTAGCCCTGGTGCTTTTTTACCCCCTGCAAGCAAGAAAACAGCATTTTTGTGTGGGATCCAGGTACTGGGCCCAGTGATTGCAGCTGTTTCGGGGAGCACCACCTCCAGGAGCAGGGACAGAGATGGGAAGCGATTCCTGCCTCAGCTGCAGCCTTGTGCCAGAGCTATGTCCGGGTTGGCTTTGGTAAAGCAGGTGAATGGGAAACCAGCCGACTGCCCTGGGAAGGACACAGCTTTGACTGGCTGGCCTGCACTTCGGTGCTGTAGAAGGAAAACAAGCAAAAACCCATATAATTCCCCCCAGAGTGGGGCTTTTGCCAGCACAGCTATGTTAGTTGCAAATCACACCTCATCACACCCAACAGTTGCAGCCAGGCTGGAAAAAGCTTGTCATCTTGACCTGGCTTAAAAAGCAGGAGGATTTAGCAGCTTCTTCCTTGCTGTGTTCTGAGAATTTCTTGAGAGGAGAGAAGAAGGGGGGGGGAATGTCCTTCTGTGGGTGATTTCACAGGTTGGGAGAAAAGCAGCTGTTGGCGGTTCACAGCTCAGATTTCCTTGAGAAGTGTAAAGTCTCAGCTGGTCACCATGATGATAGATTTTATAGATTTTTTTTTTTTTCCCCCCTCCTTCCACATCTACTAGGCAGTTAAACCCAACAGTAAGCCACAGTGCCTTTCTCTGTGTTTAACTTCTCCTTGAGATAATCCATTTGCCTCTGTTCTTTGAAAACTTACTGAATAAGCCACTTGTTTCACACTGGTGGGGAAATAACACTTTGGGGGCCCCTTTTGTGCCTGTCTTATGTATAACAGAAGCGTGGAGTTTTATAAAGTCTAATAAATACCCAGCTCTGCCAGATGTTAGCTTTTCTTTTCTTTTTCTACTAGAAAGGAGGTCAGAATTTGAGTTCCAGACTTTAGTTGACTGCAAATAAGACGAGACTGTTTCTAAGAGACATGTTATGACAGTGTAAATTATCACATTTTAGATGGTGTTAAATATAGAAATGCCACTTAAGTGGGGATGCATTTTGTTCAGTGTCTGATATTTGTCTCCTCGAGACATCCTTGTGCGATGGTGTCTGTTTATTATCTTCCCACCTTTTCACTCTGTTCCGCTCTGTTTAGCGACAACGGTTAATGATGAAGTTACGGTCTCTTCTGAGTTTTGCAGCCCTTGAGGGAAGGGGGACAGGTCATTGCATAGCCTGTGCAGACCAGGTCCAAATTAGGGTAAGGTGGTGAAATTCCCACTTACAAGGTCTGCCCCTTCCTCCCTGTGAGAAACCTCTGGGTTAAAGGCAGGGAGCAGAGGTGAGTAAAAGATGCAAAAAGGACGTGCAAACCTACAGCCTGGCAGCTGCAGCCCAAGAAGAAGGGGTAGAGGCTGGGGAGAAGGGCCTGGGCAGGCGATGTGATATAGCCCAATTTGGGAAAGCTGAGGTGAGGAAGGAAACCATTTCCCTTAGACTGGAACGGACAAAATTCACCAAAAAGTGAACAGTTTGGAAGTTTGTTCTGTTATTTTGGCTAAACCTGGCTCGTTGATGGCTCTATTTCCTTCTCCCATTGGAAAAGCATGTGTTTGGTCTCATTTATAAAATTAAAAAGTGCCATTTTCTTTATGGTGTATGCTCTCTGTTGCTTCAAAACAGAGTGGTAATTGCATGGAAACTTGCACCGTTTATACCTAAAGGAATCTTAATTTTAATACATACAAAATTACACCTATTTAAGCCTCATTTAGTTAGAAGCAGTGCAGTTTTCCATCAAATGCCTCTCCAAACAGAAGCTGTTCTTGCACTTAAAGTGGATTCTCAGTTGTAACTTTATCTTCCCCACCTTGGTCTCGGCTCCATTAAACTTAATCACCATCATATACTATTACCGCTCAGCTAATGAAAAATAGTTTTCTCCAAAGGTAAAGTGTTATAATTAAGAGTTCTGCATAGCCACAATAGCTTCTGTGCCTTCAACGTTTTTTTTCATTTTAAAAATTGGTTCATTTTGTGCAGAGCAGAGGCCAGAAGTGCTTATGGGGCAAAGTAATGCTGCTCAGACAATGTGAAAAATAATCACGTAGGATTACAAGGCCACAGATAAAAATTTGCAAGAGGTTCTTGTCCCTGCCATGGATCATCAGACAGATTTGATAAAGCTCGTAATAAGTGGGCCAGTGTTGCCCCATAAATTAGTAGCAAAGGTGGTTCTATTCAGAATGATGCCAGGCTGCTTTTAAAGTAATAATCATGATGACATACGTGTTTTGGCCAGGGAGCCCGGCCCATGGAGGAGAATTAGTCCATCCTTCAATCTACAGCTCCTGTGGATACATCAGTAATTCGGAGAGGTGAGGGTTCAAGCCCAACCGAGCTAAAGTGAAATAGTTTGTTTGGATATTCACAATATCAAATTGAAGAGATTGACAAAATTATTATTTTTTGCTTCTGGACTAAGTGCATTTTGTATTCTCCTCCTAATCCCTTAAATGAAAAAATCCTACATGGAAAATTCCTGATCTGTGCTAGTAAAAATATGTTCTTGTGTATATTTTTATGATGCACTTCCAGCTATACAAATAGGGATGATTTGTAGCCATACACAAATAAAGCGGGATTTTCAAAAGCAGTCTAACTACTCCCAGCCTAAACTACTTGGAGTAAAAGCAGGGAGTTTATAATTAAATTCACTAGGAGCTGAGCTAGTCCCCTGCTGAGTGCTTTTAAACATTCCTCTCCATAGGCTCTACTGGGAGAAAAATATACTGTATTTATAGCCATCTTGTTTCAATATAAACATGTCAAACTGTAAATTATAGCTAGACACAGAGATGGGCTCAAGCTGAAAAATTCAGATCCAGATTTCCAATAGTCTCTACTTCAGACTAATTTTTCTGTGGGCTTTGAGTTTGAGGATCTGGGACTAGTCTTTAGTTCAGGTTCAGCTTCCTTCCTTATGTTTGGAGGCAGTTAGGTGTGGGTACATGAGGGGACCTTATGTGACCCATGGTTCCCATTATACTGTGTCCTGAGTGAGTTACTAGTTGCTGCTGGCTCCAAGGTGCGATCCAGGAGTGAAACGCCCTGTGTGTTTCATCAGGTACGTTGGTTATAAGCTTGCTCCTGTTCGGAATATGGTAACCTGCCGTCTTTATAACGGGAGCAACACGTTTCAGGCTTTGGTTTGCATTTCTGTTTCGCATGGCCCTACGTCTTTCCTTCTGTGCCCCGTACAGATAAGAACCGAATAATTCAACAGCAAACAAGATTAGTAGCGTAACTATTATTAACGTTGGAGAGGGTTTGTGCTGGGAATTGACTGGTCTGCGCAATGGGCCGTGCGCCGTAGGACGGACCTGTTCTCCTTCTCTGATAGGAGCCAGAGACTGGAGAGGGGAGAACACTAAGTAAAACCAAGTGAACTTTGGCTAATTTGGAAAACATCAGCAGCAATTGGTATGTTGACAATCCCAAGCTTGTTTAAGCATTAGATCTGAGGGAGAAAGGGGGGGAGGAAAAAAATGTTACCATAACGACTGACACACGAATGTTGTTAGCGTTCCCGGGAGGTGCGGGCACGTGTTCGAGATGCACGCATCTCCAAAAAAGGTGTGTGTACTTTGCAGGTGTCTTCTCGAGCAGGAGATGTCCTAATAAGCAGGTACGTTGTTCCACATGTTTAATCATGAACGGCAATGAATGGCTGCTTCAGTTCTCCTGACCCTTTTTTCTTCCCTCTTGACCTTTTCCTTTCCTAGCCTGTCACAAATGAAGAATGATTATTAAAAAAAGAAGAAGGAGGGGAAAAAAAAAGAAAGTAAAAAGATTATGCTTGAGAGAGAAGGGGGATTTGGGAACATAAAGGCGAGTGGAAGTGTGTTATGTAGCATTTGTTTTCTCTGCTGCCATTTTATTGCTTTTCTGGGAGCCCTGCCAGAAAAATGGCGAGTAGCACTTTAATTAAAGAAGGCTCTGTGTGCGCTCCAGCTGTTCCTCATGTGACCGGCCTGTCTACGGGCAAAGCAAAGGATGCTCCCGCCAGCTCGCCCAAATCAATGTTAACCTAATTCCCGACCGCACGCTGTCAAGCGTTCGTGCAAACCTGCAGCATTTGGGGCATTGTCTGCGAGCCAGGCCGGCCGCGCCGCTCTGGATTCCTGGTATCGCACGTATCTGCAGGCGGGATCTGGCGGCGGGATCGCCTGGGGTGAACGAGTGCACGGCGGAGGCGTGGCTTCGCTTTAACCATTTTTCTCTGCCTGCGGAAATGTTTGTTACCCATAAACAGACCCTGCTGCCTGGAAGTAAGGGCATTTTGGGGTTGGTAGTGGAAGACTGGGCCCCCGCTGAAGTTTCTGGGAAAGCAGAAACTGGCTGTAAACAAAGACGACTAATTTTTCAGCAGTAACCTAGATCTGAAATGCCTTGGGCTCAGGGAAGAGCAGTGTGTTGTTTTTGCTGGCTTTGGAGAAAAACAAATTTATCTGGGAAAGAAGCAGCTGGCTATGCTGATACACCTAAGCTGAAAGTTGAGATGCGAGTCCAAAAGGTGCTGTATGGATTCAACAGAAATGTTAAGAAAATATGAATAAAACAAAGTTCCATAATGGGATGGAAATTGTCATGATGACCCTTTAAGAAAACTGCCATGTGAACTTATAGCTTTTTTTATATATATATATATATATATATATATATATATATATATATTTAAAAAAAAAAAAATTTTTTTTTAAATGAAGTTTCTCATGAAACTGCCTTCTGAACACTATCTACTACACTAATGTAGGCTATGTAGTCCCTTAAGACAATACTTTGGATCTAGTTCTTGTTTATGCTACAGGTCCCCTTTTCAGCCCTCTGCCGGTGTGAAGGGCATTAAGATGAATGTGATGTTGTTTATGACCACTATAAGACCATTTTCCATTGCCAGGCAGATGTAAAGGGGCCTTTTTGTGAGAGGCAAACCTTTGATTTCCACAGAGAGCTAATGTAATAAAACCGTGTGCTTGTGCTACAGCTGCTTGGTGGCATTACCGCAGTTGTGAATGTCACTTCTGACGTACTAATTTAGGTGCGACATGAAACATCTGAGTGTAGCCTAACAGGTTTCAAAACAGAAGTGTTTTATTGTACTTTCGTGTACCTCACCTACTGGTAACATAAAGCCTTTTCCTTTCCCACCAGTACAGAGCCCATATAAGATATTTTTGGGAACTTTCCAAGCTATTTTTTTTATTTTTTTTTTCCTTTCATATCCTGATAATTGTTCCTTCTTTGTTATTTGTCTATCTTACTGCATGCCTAAGTATTCACATGGTTTACTACAGTAATGATGAATTGATTATAATATATTGAGGACATCCAAGAGTGAGCTATTACACTTTGGAAAGTCAGCTCCAGAGTGTGCAAGGGCTCATGGGACCTTGCCAGGAGGGTGGCTGTGGGGTCGGAGGAGTATTTCTGGGACTTGCTGTAGAGGTAAGGCAGGAGCTTGCTGTCCTCTGGAAGATGCTTGGCCACAGAGGTGGACAGGAAGATGTGGTCAACAGCTCCTCCAGGCTGATGAGAGAAGTCACCTGCTTGTCTCCCAAGGGCACTGGTGGGCTGCCCTCACAGGACAGGATGACAGGCACAAAAAGTACAAAATGAAGGAGGAGAAGCTGTATGTGTAGGGACCTTACCTGCAGAGGAGGGAAAGTGGTGGGACCTGTGGGAGCTGGGAGTAGTGAAGACAGGCTTTGCTTTTTCCACAAAGGGAGAAATGGAGGCAAAATCTGATAAGGGGGAGATATTATCTGAACATGGCAGAAAGACAGAATTCTGGGTGAAAGCTCAGTGTGCAGATGGGAGGCAAGAGCTCTATCTGCAACACGTTGTCCAGCCTTAATGTGCTTGCAGAAGTCCTCATGGTGATTGATTGGCTGTTAATATATATTAATAAAATTTAGAAAAGGGTCAGCTCTGTTCTTGCTGGTGGAAAAGCCATGTTGCCAGCTGCGGATAGTTTCTGACCAGTAGCTGGAGTCTTTTGTGCAATGCTCCTTTGTGTATTTCCTGTTTACTGTGAAACCCAAGTGATGCTCTGGGCTCTCCGCTTCCACACCCAGCAAGCTGTCACTGTCAGATTTTGGGCTCCATCAAATAAAGCAATGTGTTTTCCTCAGATATGGAGATACGTGTGCGTGCTGCATTTACACAGGCCCTGGTGTTGGAGTGGCTCATAGTTTTGCCATTGTAATCTCCTCCGCTTGTGAACTGGCTACACGCTCTTCTGTTGGCTGGAAATCTGAGAGTGCAGAGCCTTTTTCTTTCACACTCAAAGGCTGATCTCCTTTCAGTGACACCATCTGTTCATTTGCACCTCAGCTCTTTTCTCTGAAGTGATTTATCTGTTTTCTGCAGTCCAGTTTCTCTTTGGGTGATGCAGTTACTGGAGTCTTGCATTTCTCTGGTCCTGTCATTCAGCTCAATACCAGATTGTGTCCTCCATCCATACAAGCTTTTTTGCAAGAAAGTTCATAAATTATTTTTCCCTTCCCTAGGTTTGTGTGTGTGTGTGTGTTTTTTTTTTTTTTTTTTTTTTTTTTTTGCGGGGGGGGCACTTGCTAGGCAATTTGCCTTCTCTTCACATGCATCTGAATGAGGTTTGATTGTCCTGGCTTCTTTGAAGTGCAGTCTCAAGCAGCAAAAACTTCACGAGCTAAACAGAGCTGGGCAAGGTTTGCAGCTTATATAAGCTGCAGAACAGCACCTTGCTGTTCTGTGTATCAGGTGCTGGGGAGTAATATGACAGAGACTTTCTTCTCTTACAATGGCGGGCTACTTATTAGGAGAACTATTTCCAAAGTGTATCTAGAAGTAGTGTTTATAGCACCCTGGTTTACTTCTGATGCTTCTAACAAACTCTTCCCTTCTGCAGCTTAGGTTCCTCTTCCAGTTACACGTGGCTTACTGTGTTTTTCAGCAATTTTTTTTTTTTTTTTTTTGTCCAAATGGTTGATTTCCTGGAGCCATGTGGTTATCAGTATGTAGGCCACCCTAAGGACACAGCTTTTACTGTCACCCTGTTGTGGTCTAGCAGGCATCCTCATGGTATTTTGAGCTTTGAACCAGGGTTGTCATCTCTGCATAATTGTTATTGGCAGGAGATCTGTTCCCAATGTCTAACTGCTTCTGTTGTGTGAGGTGTTCTCTCAATGGTCCTCCTTTGACTCCCTGACATGCAGACACCAGCAGCTGAGCTGCTTTCTTGGTCCAAGCCCTGCTCCTCTTGCCATCCCTGTGGGCTCTGTCCCCTACTCTAGTCATCAACAGCCTTATCTCCATTTCTGTCCTGAGTTGTAGCTAATTCATACTATGTGTGATTCCCACCACGGCTTGGGCTGTTGCCCTTTGCCATTGTTTCAAATAGCATTTGATGACCAGATGCAGACATGCCCATATAGGCATAGTGGTCTCTGGTCTATGGCATTTATTGTAGCTAGCGGCTTGGCTTGGCACTCTCTTAACTCTTTCCTCAGTCTTCTGTTGGGCTAAGGCAAACTACCCTGCATGGGAAGCAGAGACTTTGTTTTGAGACTTGTAAATCAATTTTCCGTGCCTGGGTTTTCTTTCAGTGGAAAGATGGGTGTTGTAGGAACATGGATAAACAGGTTTCATTCCAGCAAAAAGTCAGGATGTGGCCAAGGTACCTGCCCAGCCTGGTAGCTTCAGCACACCCAGTCCTACTCTTTCAGCGTAACTATGGTTTCTTCTCTGCTTTGTGTCTCTTTAGGCTGACTGTGGTCATCTCATTTCATGCGCCTTGTGAGGAATGACAGTGTGAAAGGATGCAAGGCTATAAAGCTTATGGATCAGTATTGACAGACCTAGAAATGCTGCAGCCTAAGGTAATGTTATAGTGATGTACAAACAGGCCTGTAACTGAAACAGTTCCTGTCTAGGAGAGGATACCTAGGAAAACACCAGCAAGGGAATAAGTAGTCTACTTACAGTCAGACGTCGTAGCGAGATCAGGCTGGGGCCTAGGGAGACAGCTCATGAGTAGGTAAGGGAGTGCTGCATGGTGAATTACTCATCACAGCTGGAGGAAGAGGGACAGTCCTTGGCACTGATAATGACATTTGAAAAAGACTGAGCAGGCAGAGATGACCCAATTTCAACTCTGCTTATCCGGCTGAGGTTGCCATTTAAAGTATGTCAAGGCAGGATTGTGGCCGTAGCTGGCTGAGGGCATGCCTGCGTTGGGTCAACCTCACTGAGGTGCTTCTGAGCAGGCTGGCATGTCCATTCAGCACAGTGTCACACAGTGACACTAGCTTGGTCCTGGAAGCGGGCAGTGGGGTCATGCCTGGTTTTGGGATGGCCCAGTTAGCAGGGAAGGGTTTTGCTAGTGCAGCTCAGCACTGCTGTGACTGTGCTGCTCCAGTTCGTCCCTCGCTGGTCCCACGGGAGCAGGAATCTCTTCATGGGGCTGCACTCCACCACACAGTGTAGCCCTAACACCCTCCCCACTGTTCCTCCAGAGCAACTCTGGCTGCTATGCATCCTGAGATCGAGATGGCAGCGTTATTTCAAAACAAGTATATGGAGCACAAACCACCTGGGCTGACCATGCAAAACGGGTTGAGCAGCCACCTCTGGTCTTTCCAGCTCCAAAATGAGGAATATCCACTGGCCAATCATGGCCTTGGGCAGCTTGGCAAAATTGAAAGCAGGCCTAGTGCTGACGCTGAAAAGATCAGTTTAGAGCTTGGTTGCCACTCAATTCTGTGAGCATTGAAATATGTCTGACGTTATGATACTAACATACTGTGCATCATAAATATTAGAGCACTGTTTTGCACACAGCCTAAAGTAACTCCTAAATGACTTCCTGCACAGGAATGGTGATACTGCAAGTATGGTGAAGTGGCTCATAAAAACCCACGCATGCTGCACGTTCCTTCAAATCTAATAAAACATTACTTTAGCTTTAGGAAAATAATACCTTTCTCAAGCAGGACAAGGCAGCTGACTGCATTCCCATGTAGAAGGTGTCTTGGATACTTGTAAAGTGCTAATAGGATACAGGATCTTTGCCTATCTGTCAGCACATTGAGTGCAGTGCAGATGGGTATGACTGCAATGTCCACTGTGGTACCAATCCAGTGCTGGTGGACTTGGCGGAGTTGCCTAGGGGCAGTGGTCTGTCTGGGCTGAAGTGCTTAGGGATTGGATGAAGCTGATAAAATAAGAAGTGTCTTAAAGTTCTTTCAAGAGCTGAATTAAGAGAGTCAATTAAAAAATTACTTTATCTGAATTCTGCATTGTCACGTTTCAGTTTTCAGGTGGAAGCTGAAATGCTTCATTAGACCATAGCAAGGTTGAAGAGATCATACATTTCCAGGAGTCCTGATTAAATGTGTGATGATGATAATACATCTATCTTAACCCAGTCAGGGCTTGTGGTGCCATGTGCTGTACTAACAAAGAACAAATATCAGGCCCTGCCCTATGGTGGTTGCAATCTAAATATAGGATTAGAAACAGCAGGCAGGTATATACAGATGGAGTAGCACAGAGAAGCAGTGCTGTGATGCCAGCCAAGAGAGTAGGTTGTGGTGGCAGCTTTGCAGCAGCTTAGCCAGGTTTTGGGGGTGTCACAGCAAAGGAAAATATGGATCAGCTCAGCTCACAGAGCAGGATGTGGAAAGCATCAGGGTGCCTGTTTGAAAGTGTGGCAGCAAAAATGTCATCCCAGGCTGACCTCTTGGAGGTGGCCTCTTGACCCAGAGATAATAGGTAGTGGGGAGAGTGGGAGGAAAATAAGAGGAAAAATAGTCTCTGTTGGAGTCAGTACTGTGGAGGGAGTTTTGGGGGATGTATAGGTGTGAACAGCCAGCGATGGGTTTGTGCAGCAGTGTTCAGAGTGGCTCTGAAGGGGCAAAGATTATATTTGTGAGTGGCAGAAAATACGGTATTGCTGTAACTGAGACACTGAGAATTTGGCCGCACTGTTGACTGTGCAGAAAAACAAGAAGGGCTGTATCTGAGTGGTGTCACATGTTTCTGAGTGGTGTCACATGTAATGAACCTGCAAGATTTAGCATGGAAGTGCTGAACTTTGGGAAGATTCAAGTTGGAAGCGGCCCCCAGAAGGGTGATCCTGCTGGGCTCTGGAAAGGAAAAAGAGGAAGGCTGCAGTCTGTCTCATGGACTTGATCTAGGCTCACATGGAGAGACAATGCAAGGTTTTAAGCAGGTCTGGAGCTGGGATTGAACTGGGAGTTGCAAGCTCAGTTCTCACATCTGTGTGAGCATCTGTGGTGGAGGCAGCCCAGAGGTAAGATGCACTGGGAGAAGAAGGTGGCATCAAGGGCAAAATGCAGTGGAACCCTCTTAGCTGGGGATAAGGAAGATGTGGTGGATCTTCAGAGAGGTTTTGAGGGAGGTAACAAGACAGAAAAGTATCATGGAAACAAGACAGAAAAGTATCATGGAAACCAAAGGAAAATGAGTTCTCAGAAAGGTGAGATGACTGAGTGAGCACGGGGGGAGTACAAGGAGGATGGAGGTGGAGAGCTGGTCTGAGATCATGGAGAGAACTGTCTGGAAACCGGGGATTCTGTATGGCCAGAAATTTTGGTTTGAGTGTTGTCTTTTGATCTCAGTATGAACATTACTAAAATATTTCCATTTTTCTGGCAAAGGAGGTGTCCCTAGACTCTGCAGCTGCTCAGTGAATTTAGCTTTCTTATCAGGATGGTGGCCAACATTGCAATGACAGTATACAGCTGTTTGGGGCCCCTGCTGTCTTGACTGTATTCACCACCTGCCTTAGGACTGGTCCCAGCTCTTGTTGCTGACTGACTGGAAACCTCTGCCTTGTGCTGAGCGAATGTTTATCAAACTTGAGATGCTTTGAGTAAAATAATTTCAGTTCTAGTGAACTCAGATATTTCAACAAAACTTTGGTCTCATCCCCAAATCTCCCAGCAGCTCCAGCCATCACTGACTTTGGCAACTGTGATTTGAGCTGAGCGCAAGGTGGAGAAGGTGCAATATTTCTTTAGTCAGTGCCAGGTTATCATGATGACTGATGCAATGTTTTGGCATCTAAACCATAGCAATGAAGGTTTGTGTTGCAGGACTTGGTTCTAACAGGAACTTTAAAGCCTTACTTTTTAAAAAACACCTCACTGAAATGGCAAAAAGCCAAAGCATAGTACATAACCTCTGAGCACTCCAGGAGTTTTTCGTAGCAGCTGGATGAGAAATGAGTTGGTAGAGACAGAGCAGGAGGAGTTCAAAGTGCAGCCCTTCTGATGATTTTTCACTGTGCTGGATTGTCTCTGTGCTCCTCTGGCAAGAAATCTAACCCATACTGAACCCCCTCTCCTTGGCTGCCTCCTCACCGCTGAGCTGCCAATCTCTCTCTGTACCGGGGAGAGGGGTGTGAGGGAGAAGTGTTTGCACTTTTCATCCAGTGGGGAAGCAGGGAACACGAGCATGGACACTTCAGACTGTAATATGATAACAGATTTGCCCCCATTACTCTCTTCTAGCGCTACTAATAAAGCAAGAGAGGGAAATTCCTCAGGCGCGCAAGTTCTCTGAGCTGCGGAGGAAACCACAGTCCTGGTCTTCCCTTCTTCTTTGTTCAAGTCAATGGGCAAATTGCTGCTGGTAAAACAGACTAATGCCATGAGGCTGACCTAGATGATGGAGGATACGCTGGATACACCCAGAAGAGGCAAATGTACTGGGGAGGCTGAGAGGTGAGGGCTGTGAAGTCTTGCTTCTCTTTTAGTACTGCCTGGTGTCATGTGGTTCCATGGCCTGGGGTAGAAGAGCAACAGGGCACAAAATCCCCATCCCCAGTGTGGCCGTGTCTCACCAGGGGCAGGGAAATAATCCCCTAAATGCATGGGAAGGTGACAGATCATGGTGGGTGAGTTTACTGGACTTAGAGGGCTTCCTACTTTTCTGGGAGTAGGAAAACTTATTTTCAGGGTTTTAAGATTTAGTCTTGGAAGGACAGATTTTGCTACCAGCTGTCACTAGGGGTGGGAAAAACACCCTCTCACAGTATTGCCAGCAGAATTTGATAGATATGCCAAGGAACCTATGAGTTTAAGATCTCCCTTTGCTTTCCCTCTGTCTCCTACTTTCCCCACTGGCACATTGTGTATTGCTGGCACAGTGCCGTGTCAGCTCTCTGGCTCCTCAGCCCCAAAAAGCGGCATGGGGAGAAGCTGCAGGGTGCTGTAGCAGGACACAAGCGCACCCAGTGGGTGCAGTGGGTGCTGAGGGCCTGCGTTGTCTGTGGCCTGGCGGAGCAGGGTGCATGCTGCAGGGCTGGATGCTGTGGTTGTGTGGCACCTTCCTCCTCACTACATCTACAGCAGAGAAATTCCTGTACCAGCAAACTCATATGGGCGCCTGTCACTACAGGTGTTATAACCAGTGTTTGTTCCAGCGAGGCTTGAAACGCCCAGCTGCGGTCAGACCCTGTTTCCAGCAACGCGGAGCTCTGCTGCAGCAGGCTTGGTTGAAGGAGGCTTGAAGTAGCAGTGACTTGTCACGTGTTATTCAGTAAATCAGTGCAAGAGTCAGGCAGAATCCAGTTCTCCTCAAGCTCTTCAGTGTCCTCCTTGCTTGCCCACGCCACCTCCGGTGGCTGGTTGTGACAGATGCAGATGTTCCAGTTATGTTGCAGTTCATCATCCAAAAAACTTGAGATTTTCTTACTCTTTTGAGGTTGGCAGACGCTGATGGCAGTTGAAGGCTATCCTTTGACTGGCCATTTGGAGTTACTTGGGAGTGTCGCTCTGTCCTGTAAAAACAATCTCATGAGTTCCTTGTAGCCCTCTTGTCCATTGCCAGGTTGCTGGTCAGGCTGACATGCTTGAGGGCCTCCTGGGGAGGAGATGTTACTGTGCTGCGGAGGTGAAGCAGGAGATGTGGTCTGACACAGAGAGAGGCCATTCATTTCGGACAGCCTGGCTCTCCTGTGCTCCTGGGGGGGGGGGGGGGGCGGGAGGGGTCCATGGAGCTCCCCAAACTAGTCCATCTGCGTGTGGGGCCAAGCCAGGATGGGGAGAGACTCCCACACTGAAGGACACATGACTATAGTGCCCCAAGGAGCAGTGCTGAATGAACGTGTGCATCTGCTTCTGCATCCATTTTAGTCACTTTTTAACTGTGCTGCCTCCTGGCTTCAATGTATGTCCCTTCCCTCTCAACAGAGCGTTGTAAGAGAGTAAAGAGGTACTCCCAACTCCCCTTCTCTGCTGGATCCTGTAAAACCTGTGCACATCCTCTCCTGTGCCTGAGAAACTACTGCAGAAGAGATGTTTCTTCTCTCTCTCTCTCTCTCTCTCTCTTTTTTTTTCTTTTTCCCCTCCATTTTGTAATGAGAACAATCTTTCATTGTTAGATTAATAAAAGACAAAAACCCCTCTTCTGTCAGAGTTGGAGCTTCCTATAGCTAGCAGGGCCTTGTTTGACTTATGCTGGAAAAGCGTGTTAAGAAGGTGGTGTGTGTCTGATTGCCTGTTGCTTTTCCTCTTGGCTTCCCAGGAACTGCTCTAAAGCTGCTTCCTACTGTTGGGTCAATACAGGAATGTATAGGAAGCGTCTGGCTCAAAGGCCACTGAATGGTGTGCAGTGCACAAACTGCAGAGGCTTTTGGACAAAGTCTTAAAGGAAAAAATCCAGGAGGGATTTTTAGGGAAGAGCCTCCTGCCAAGAAGAGCAGCAGCCTGCAGCCGGGGCTGTCCCCAGCTCTTTGTTCCTCGGGGTGGCCGCTTCCTCCGCCTGACTTGGCACAAAGAGCCTTTAGCTTTTGGAAGCTGGCACAAAACCGAGGAGTGGCAAAATGCATTTAGTTCCTCTGCTTTTGTAAATGGCACGTCTGGCTGCCAAGGGAAGTTTCTGTATCCTGCTGCCTTCTGTTAGCTAGGGCTTAGCTGGGCCCCGCTGCGTTCACGAGTCCTCGGGCTGTGACCGGACTCTGGGAGTTTTGCTCCTTCCTTTGTACATGGGTGGAGAAGACAACGGTCAAGTGTTTTCAGATCTTCCGACTGATTCATGTTAATTGCAAAAATTGGCTGTCTGGGCTCGTTTCCTGAGACTGCTTGGGTGTCCTGGGGAAGTTTGCTTTACCTCTGCTGGGGCTGAGCTTTTTCTGGAGATGGAGGGGCTGGTCTGAAACTTGAGGAAGACACTGAAAAGATGGCTAAGGCCTCAGTGCTCTACCTCAGGCCCAGGCAGAGGGGTTGAGCCTGGGACTCCCAGGGATGCTTCTTGCATTTCTGGCAGAGATGTTTGCTCCAGTCATTCCCAGCTGGAGAGGTAACAGATAAACAGCCCTGTCATGATTGCAGGATGTTCTGCTACAGTCAGGGTGCAGCGGGGCCTGCATGGTTTCTAACCTCAGTCCTCTAGGAAAGATCCAGCCCTGGGCAGGAGGTGAGTGAGCTGCCTTGCTCAGTAAGCGCATGCAGCGTGGGGAAACTGTCCCGGGTTAGCCCTCCTGGAGACATAAGCAAGAGCAGTCACCCTCATAGCTCCCCATGGCGCTGTGGCTTGGATAAAGTGTGAGGGTTGTCAATAAATCAACTCTTCTGTCAAGTGGGATGGTTCTTTGGTCCAGATACTTTTCTCATGGTTAATCTTGTGGTGAAAAGGGAGTTTTGCCAACACACAGGGTGCAATATTGGGACAAACGGTGCATGGGTTTTTAAAAAGGGAACCGAAGGACAATACTTGAGACACATGAGATAAAATGACAGCATTTGGGAATTACTGTCATGTGGAGAGACTTTCCACACATTGGTGTAACTAGTTGAAGTCAGGACAGTGTTTAAGCTGTAAAAACCATCTAGAGTGGAGCTATGGGCAGTGGATTCTGAGGAAAGAGGTAGGCTGTCTTTAAAGTGAGCACGCTATTATAGGTTGTATTTTAATTTGAGTGTGGTGATTTGGAGAGAAAAGTTTCCTACTTTGGAAAATCTGGGGGCTTTTTTTTTTTTTTTTTTTTTTCTCTTCTCTCCTTCCTGTGGTCAGACAGGATCTCTGGTATGAATCCAGGTACTGAAGCACTGCAGCCTGAGGGCTGTCTTCTGCAAACACACCTTTCTGGTGATGAAGACAGAGCTTAGGTCCATTAGACTGGAGTAGTTGCAGGCAGCTATCATACTGGATCAGCTGAAGATAGCATACTTAATCTTGCATGCATGCATAATATGAAAGGGGGAATAAGTGAAAATCTGCCGTTTGTTTGACAAGAGCATCGTCTAGTCTTGGGAAAACTCTGCTCGATGGCTGCGTTTCATGCAGAAGAGAAGCCAGACAACCCTCTCCCCGCTCCCCCCTGCCCAACCCTGCAGCACACACACAGAGAAACTCTGAAACGCATTATGTGTTTGATATAAAAAGCATGCAAGACTTTTTCCATTTTCTGGGGGGAATTAATATAATAGAGCTGTCACCTTTCGTCAGTCAAATTTGGTGGCAGTTAAACTCAGGGGGTGGTAGCAGAGAGAAGGGCATGCAAAAGGTGCGGAGAGCTGGAATTTGCATAGTAAAGAAGAAGGGATTCTTCTGTGTGCCTCTAAGCCTAGTGAAGAGCTGTTCTTTGGGGCTTGCTTCTGTTAGTGATCCTGGCAGAGTTCGGGCTGGACTGAGCGCGCTGGGGTGCATATAAAGAGCATCTGGGTGTGAAGCAAAAGTTGTTGACAAAGAAAATGGATTTTTTTTTTTTTTTTTGAGAGAGATTGTCAGGGTTATTTTAGAGGTACGTTTAAAACTTGCTACTGTTTTTCTTGTACTGAGGAATACCTCTCTCTCTCTCAACTCTTCCCTGAGGAATGCTGCACTGCTGAGTTGGAGGGAAACATCTCTATTGGAGCTGACACTGGCACGCATCCCAAACGCAGTGGCGCTGCCACGGTTCAGCAATGCGAGAGGAGCCAAGAGGGGGTCTGAAGTCCTGGCCTGGAGAGTGGAGGCCCTGCTGGGTACTACCAAGAGAGAGTTTGGGTTTGGCTAAGCATGCAAAGTGGAGATCCCCTAACCCCTGTGGGAGCTGAGGCAGCCATGACTGGGACACTGGTGTCCCATGGGCTAGTTCCTGGGGGGCCCTAGCGGGTGCTGGTACAAAGGAGCCATTACTTATGCTGTTCTGATGTCTGTTTTCTTGTGCCAGCGCTCCCTTCACCCTGAACCCCACCTCACACGTGTACGCACATAGCGTGACCTGTCAGGGATGCAGAGAGCTGGGCACTGCAAAGCAAGGAATATGTCATGCAGTTTCAGCAGTGGTGGTGTCTCTAGTGCAGAATTTTGTATTCTATATATTTAATATCCCATATGAAATTTTAAATTCTGTGCATTCAGAATTTTATATTAAATATGTATATGGACACTGTCTAGCACGCTTAAGCTTGCTCTTACTTGCCATGAAGTCATAACTCTGCTAGTTATTATATGTCCCTGCTCTTTCTAGCCTAAGTCTTGGCCTTGCTACTATTCAAGCACCTCCTGGGTAGAGCCAAATACTCTGAGGTCTCACAAGAGCCCACATAAGTAAAAGACTCTCAGCAGCTCACCAAAAATAACGTGTCCCCAGGACCTAGCCATGGTGTGTCTTGGCAGTCCCCGCAGAGCATTTGGAGGGCCCATGCAGGGAATTTTTGGCATGGTTGCTGCCCTAATTGCCCCTGTGGAGCCGATGGCACTGGAGCTGCTGCTCTGAGATATCTCTCTTGAGCAGTTTTATTTTCTCTGCCTTGGCCTTTCTGAGGCTCTCGGGGTGGAACTGCCACAGCTTGCCACAGGCATAAACCTGCCGTCCTTCTAATCGCTGCCCCCGAGGCTTTCAGCTGTACTTGGCAATGTGGGAACAGTCTGCAATTCTTCGTGTATGTCAGGTGTCTTTGTCCCTTTACAAGAGCCCCTCTTACCATGCAGCAGAGCTGCGTGACATCAGAAGAGCACACACTGGACTGGAATTAACAAGAAGGTGAAGACAGTAAAATTGTGCTGTTTCCCCCTTAATTTTTAGGAGAAATGTCTGAAACATAACATTCACTGGAGGAGTGTCCTGATAATTAACAAAGGGTGAGCTCAGCTCTCCTTATTTGTAGAGGCCTTGAGAAGAATGAGTTGTGAATAACCCCATTAGAGCAGCACAACTGCAGATAAACCTTCTTATTTCACAACTTTAATGCAGCAAGCTGGATCTCCCCCACCTGCAGGTGCAACAGGTTTCTGTCATCCTCTTTTCCAGAGGTGGTTGCACAGAGAATAAAATTTGGGTGAAGACCTGGCGATCTGGACGTTTGCTCTGTCCCAAGCACCTCAAGTGGTGTGATGGGGAAGAGGAAAGGGTCCCGCTGTCGGACACGGATCAGCTAACTGGTTTCACCCAGCATGTGGGGCTGAAAAAGTAGAGAGAGGTGGAGAGAGGTGAAGGTCTTGGTGTGATGAGTGGCCAGATGGGGTGGTCTCGCACCAAGCAGGAAACCTGATGGTACTTATCCTTCTTTGCCTTCCTGCCTTCTTTCCTTGTTACTTCACTTATTTTATAGTATTTGAAAACACTCTGCAAGTTGGCTGGGGCATGGGCTGGTGTTGTGAGTTATGTGTATGTGTGATTGTGCAACACCTAGTACAAAAGGACTCTGATCCTGACCGAAGCCCTTGCCTCCCCCCAGCATGGTTGTGCGAGATACCTGCAGAGCCATTTGGAGCAAACAGGGTAGTTCTGATGGCCCTGATTTTTTTTCTCTGTTCAATCCCATGAAGTGTAAAAGTGAGAAGAGGCTCCAGTTCCCCCTCCTGCAGCAGGGTGGAGTCTGTGGAGCAGAGGAACAACCAAACTGCTCACCTCTAAAACAACCAGTTTTGACCAAGTACTTGCTTGGCTCCCAGGCACTGAGCAAGAAAATGCAAGAAATTGTTTGAGCAGAATCACCTTGTGGGGTAGCTGCTGGGTCTGAGACCACAGCTGGAAATTCTGCTGGAAAATCTTCTTCCTTTATTATTATTATTATTATTATTTTAAGTAAAACAGGGGGATCTTTTTATTTGAAGTATGTCACTAATCTGTCTTTCGACCCCCTGTATCTCCAGCTGAGATAACTGAAGTCTGTGGAATATATTGTGTTCAGGGTGACCTTCCCTAAACTAGCACTTGTGACCTTAGCGCAATGCCTGAAATAGATCTCTCTGAGCCTGCCAATATAACCAGAAGTCTATTATGCAGAACAGAGTGTGTTCCTTCTTGGTGGACCTGGCAATTGGTTTGAAACCTCCTGTTCAGTCTGCATTTCAGTCTTGCACAGAATGTGTTCTTTGCCTGGTTTCTAAATGGCTAACATTCTTCCGCTGCTTACTTTATCAGGTGTGCATTTTTATAAGGCTTACACTTACAAAAACTGGCTTTCTTATAGATTGGTCTTATCCTGCTATCTCATCAACACAGTTACTGCAGGCATAGTATATATTTATTTTTTGGTGATTGCATTAAAAAACGTGTGTTATTCAAGACAGGACACTGGCAGAATTTGTGACATGATTTGTAAGATTCAGGTGAAACATTTGATGATCTCTTAGATATCTAACTTAAAGAAGATGCCAAGCCCATCCTGCCACCACTGCACAGGGTTATATGAAATACTGGAAAAAATGGGTGTAGATCCACTCTTTTATACAGACAGCTAATGTACATATAAAGGATTTTGTATTATGTCTTTGCATAAATAAAGGAAAGACAGCGTTACTGGTAGGTAGTACCTGGCTGGCATTTACATCTGTCAAGCCTAAATGAGAGTGGGGTGTTTATGAAGTGGAATGATTTAACATGCCAGTCTTCTCTCAGCTGTCATCTATTTCAGGAATTTCAAGTCTTTCTAAATTAAGCTTATTTCTCCATCTTGCCTGGCTCCAGAGTGGGGAAAACTTTACTGAAATAAACAAATAATTCATTTTAGTTAAATTATCCTGGTGGTAGGGTCACCAGGGAAAATGGCCAAGGCAGAATAGAGTAACTATTTTAACTCAATAAAATATTGACATGGATAAGTTAGAGTGAATAAAAGGCAGGGAGAAGAGACGTGATTATTCAGCATCCCAAATGTGTAGTGTAAACAAAACTTTTTGCAGTGAGAGATGGCTAATAATCAGCTCTGGATGTCAGGGTGGAGAGCAATTGTTCAGCCTGCTGAGAAGCCTAATTGCTCAGGTGACTGATGAAGTACTCTGTATTTGTTCAGCAGCCTCTTTGTGAGCCAGGGAATCTGGTCCTGGTGTCAGGCTTGGACAGGGAGGCTGGCAAGCCATCACTCCTAATCCTGAAAGAGCATTTCTTCTAACATCTAATCCTGCATTGCTGAAGCCAAGGCGAGTGTTACCCTTACACTGAAAGGCATTTCACAGAGTCACTTTAATATGCTCCTCAGAAGGGATTTGAAACTCCCAGCTGGAGGGATTCTCCTGGATATTTCAGACTTTCTCCTCTCCAATCTAGCTCTTATTAATTCCTGCTCCCACCTTCTTGTTCTCTCTGTCTCCCTTCTCTTCTCCACCTTGTCCTGGGATAGGTCTTCCCCCACTGTCACACCTGACCTGGGCTGCCACAGGGTTTTTCCCTTAGGAGGCTGGATGCACCTGGTAAAACAAATCCTGTTGCTGAAAGCTGTGGACAGTGAATGTTCAGGCAGCAGTTAGTGTGGCCTGAGCGCTTCACTGCGGCATAATAGCAGGAAATAGGAGAGCATGGAATTCCCTTTGGTAGACTTTCAACAGCCTACTTGGTGTGGGCGAAATGAGGACAAGGTAGATAGCTGTTGGTGACTAATTGTACTTCCCCAAGGGCCCAGCCTATTCTTGGAGGTCTTTCTCAATGCTAGACTTTTCCAATGAACATCTGATAGTTTCCTGCCAGCTCACCTGTCTGGCTTCTTATCAGCCTGCTGAGCCATGAATCCCAGATGGGCGTCTAAAGATCCCAGGCACCTAACAAAGCACTGGCCAGTTACACTGATGATATTCAGAAGACCTACTCGATTTACACTTGCTCAGAATGTGACATGGTTTTTGAAGGTGCATGCTTTTGAAGAGGGAGGAACAATGGATTTTAAACTTATTTCAAGGAGTAGGTGTGAGAGAAATCATGCCAGTTTTAATCTGAAGCAGCTACGGTTTCATTTCTGTGTGCCAGACTAGCAGCTGGAGAGTGCTGGGGAGCATGTTTTACTTTGATGTTTCCAAAATGAAGTCCTGGGAGATTTCAGTGTAACCAAAAATGTTTGAAGTGCTGGCCTCTTGCCACAGTTTGGGATGAAGAATGTTTCTGTAAACCTTAACAATTCTGTATGGAGCTGGAATGTATTTTTCCCATGCAGCCCAAGGGATGACTAAGATGGATATACTATGGAAGTGTCTTATGGCACCTCTAATTCATAACCCTAGGGCAATAGCAAAATGCTAAGGGCCAGATTTTCATGACTTAACACCAATTGAAGATCTAGTTCTTTCCTTCTTGGAAGAAAGGAATCCCCAGTAGTTCAAATTTCTTAAGTGCAATGTGATTTCTGATCCCTGTGTTTTTTATAAACTGGAAGAGTGATAAGTGAGATTTGAGTATGTATATCTCCACTTCTATACCAAAAAAAAAAAAAAAAAAAAAGAAAAAGCCCTGCAGAAAGCAATGTTTTTTATAAGGCAGTAACATGGCTTCTCAGCTGAAGTGGCTGTAAAAGACAAAACACAAAATGTAAGCCATTAGATTAATTGTATTTAACACATTTCTAATTCTGGCCTGAAAGGAATTAGTGTCACAGGAGGTTAGTGAGCAGAGGGAAAAATAACTGCACTGTTTTGTCATTCTTCAATGAAGACTCAAACATAAATTCCCCAGCTATCTATTATAAAAATGCAAATTCTGGGGCTCTTGAAACATTAACAGTCAAGGGACTTTGTCATCCATTGGTGTTACTGTGGCTTTGATTGGCAAGGCTTAGAGGGACCTTGTCAGTCTATACAGAAGTCTTAAGAACGAAGCCCCTTTCCTCATTCTCTTCACAGACCCTTACTTTGCTATTCTGCCTTACCTTCACCTATGCCTCCATTTGGCTTGTTCAGCTTTTACACAAGTCACCGAGAAGCCTTCAACCAAGAAATGGATTAAATAGACCGTCTCGCTGAAGGCAATGAGTTTCTTCTATCAGTATCCTAATTCATCCTGCTATTAGGTTCTGCTAGTAATTGCTGTAGGTGGGGTCTGACCTTAATAAAAGCCACCCCCTTTGGCCTGGTGGCCTCATCATAGAGGATCCACCATGCCGTGACCTGGGTGACAGAACGGCAGACAGTCTGGATGGAGTTATAGAGGCAGGAATTCGCCTTTGCAGTGCTTCACTGGCCGCGACTACAGATGGCAGTCTGCACGGACTAATGTAGCGAGAAGCCTCCTTCCTGGATGTTGGGGGCGATTTGATTCAAGTGCTGGGTACTGTGCTGCGTTTGATTAGTGGAGCGTTCCTGGCTTCAGGTGCTCACAGCTCCACCACAGCCCAGCTGCCAAGGAAGGGCTTTAGATTAAAAGCCTTGATCACCTCCCGTTAATGCTTCACGCCAACAGTGGTCTTAAAAGATTGTCACAATGATAAAATGAGTGACCTTCACATCCAAGAGTTTCACAAGTGCCAGCAAGGCCCTCCTGTTAGATTATTATTGCTGGTTATAATGTCGTGCTATAAATTGTGTTAAGATGAGGCGTAGCACTGAGAGTTATTCCGTTCTCTCCACTTCCCATCTTGCCAGGAGCATGTTTGTCTTAATGCTTGCTGAGTGACAGTTCACACCTTCACAGTCTCCTGCACTTCATCCTGAATTTTGCTCCTCAGTGTTTTTTAAGTTGGGCAGAGCAGCTTTATCCTCTAGAGCAGCTTCAATTTTCATGATAAAAGCAACTCCTCGCCTCGTGTAGGGGGTGTCAGGTGCTTCTGGTCCATCAGCCAGATGTATAGCATTTTCCCTTATTCTGCAAAAATGGAAGAGAATTCTCTAAGTGAGGTTGGGGGAGGGAGGAGGACAAACTCGAAATAAGTGACTGTAATGGTGTTTTTGTATTTCAAAGAGCCCTCACATGCAAAACAGGAATCTCTTGTTTTTCAGGCACTGCATGCACTTGAATTGGCTGATGCTTACGTCTCTTGCTGAGTTCTTAAAGCTGCTTCCTGCTGAATCGTGCAACCTCATCTTGCTGTGCCTGTGCATATAACACAGCAGGGCGGAACTGTACTGGGTTCAAGAAAGGTGCTAAAACTTTAATGAAACCCCTCTGAACTAAGTGGGGTTGGTATGCCGGGCAAGTTTGAAAGCCCTTTTGTTGCTTATGTTATGGGCACATTTTGAAAGACCCTCCACTATTTCTGTCCTGGGCAATCCTTAATTTTTTTCTTCCCTGGTTCTGGAAAGGCTTCAGAGCATTCCATCAATCACCTGTCAGAGCCTGGTTCTGCAGGCTTTCCTTGAATGGCTAAATCTGATCTGGTTGGTGCTGCAGCAAGCAATGCTGTTGGTGGTGACTGGATACAGGTTACTCTTCTGAACCACCCTGCCTGCATGAAGCCCTTCATACTTTTTCCAGGTTCATGACTCTGCTTTTGTGGGTGACTTTGGAGCAGTCATGAGCATGCACGTTTTGGGTAAGCTCAGAGGATGCTCAGTACCTCTCTGAAAGCTCTTAGTGCCATGCTGGGCGCATTTCTCTATTCCTCTTCTGCTACCAGTGTTAGCTTGAAATCAATAAGGCTTCTCCCTCAGCTTCAGGTCCAGAATCATAAATGACAAGAGCAGGAATTCCCTGTGCCAGGAAAAGTTAGCGGTTTATAGCCCAGGATTTGCCTTGGGCATGGTATTTTCAGGAAAGGGTCAATCCTGTGGTCCTTTATTTCATGCCAGTGTAACCCTTGGGCATGACACAAAATAAGACACCTACAAAGCATCCTCTTACCTCTCCAGATATGTGATTCTTTAGTCATAAGAAAGAAATGCACTTGGACACTTAGAGATTTGATATACAGAGGGTGAAAATCCTCCCATTAATGGCTTTTCTGTCCACAGGCCTGACTCTTCCACTCCTACTCACTTGATTAATACTGTGTAGGTGGGGATACTACAGAACAGGGAGAGGAAATCACTGTGTGATTACTCATGAGGTAAGGCTGGTGGGGTTAGGTCCATTTCCATATCCCATCTCTCTGCCAGCCTTTGCAAGATCACCTTTCTGGCCACGTTTATGACTGAATGTTATGGGTTTTCAGAACGATTGCTGGAGCTCTTTCTAATCAATGCCCTCACTCTCTGGAGGGCATGTTCTGACATGATATTATCCTGCCATCCGTTCTATTCTCGGTTTATAGCGCTCCTTAATATTTAAATGGGTTTCTTGCTGCAATTCTTGTGCCCCGTTTACCCAAATAATCTATATCTCAATGACTTCTAAATCCACTTCACAAGTTGTTATATTCATTATGAATGAGTTGTAGTGTAACCTGCATCACAAGTAGATATTCTCATCTTATGTCTGTGCTGAGATCCAACGTGAGTAGGGAATATATTAAACCGATAAAACCCCCAAGACATACCATACCATACGAAATGAGCTCTAAGTACATGGTTTATTTCTCTTTATCACTTACATTCACCAGTCTTTCAAAGAAAATGTACTATGTGCGCACCAGGCAGCTGTTCACACTGCCACAGTACCTTGTACACCTCCTGCTGAAGGTTTGCAAGCAGCTGGCACTTGTAGCAAAGCCATTTGGAGATGGCTGAGACAGCAGGTCTCTGCCCCACAAGGTACAAAGTTCCCAAAGCCTTCCATTTGCCCTGTGAGTCTCACTGCTTGTGTAGGAAGGGCTCTGTCCAGCAGTGGACCACCAGGCTCATGAGGAACTGAACATTCCGTGCTTGGTTTCAAGCGTGTGACCGGTCTCACTGACTTCAGAGGCACCATGCATGCTAGGTACCTTTTTCAGAGCTGAAGATGCAGCTAGGTGTTGAATGGCCAAAGGACTCAAGGGCCAGGGAATGACATGTCTCTATCTCCAGCTGCTTTATTCCTTCTACAGTCAGCTTCATCTGCCCAAGTGCTTCGTCTGGTAGGATGTTAGATACTTCTCAATCTCAAATCCTGGCTGATTGCTGTGCTAAAGCCAGGGACTGCATCACTCCTAAAACACTGTGTATCTGAGAGTCCTATATAGATATTGCTTTTGAGATTTTACTTCCTTTTTAACCCTGCTGTTTTATCGCCATGGAGTAGTAGCTTTAAGAGGGATTTAAAAAAAGGAAATAAGGAGTTTGGAAGAGATTCCCTACCACATTCTAACAATGAATGCAGGAGAAACATTAGAACTTGGCAATATTCCTTTGCTTGTAAAATTTGATAGATTTAGATTTGACTGGTTTGCCTTGGATTGAGTAGGAATGTTATTAGTGCATGAAATTCAATGAGCTCTAATGCTATTTAAAAAGCCCTAATGAGAAGGGTGCTTTTGTGTCAAATTCTATTGTTTTTCTTCTTCCTTTTCTGCTTTCCGTATTTGAAGAGCTCTAAAAATATTTTTAACAGCTAAGAAGGGAAATAGACTTTTGTTTGGAGGACCTGAGGGAGGAGGGAGTCTGGGGGAAGGAGGGTGAATTGATTTGGTTGGTAGCTTTTACTGTGTGTCTGTGTTCTCCTGTGAACCATTAAATTGTGGAGTTTACTTGGGTTACAGCTGGTGCTAATTGTGATCTGGGTTTACTGACTGGCATCCTTGTCTTTCCAATCAAGATTCATTGTCTTCTGTCTGTTGAGACTTTTGTATGAGTTACAGGAAAGTATCAGTTTAAAGGACAAAGAACTGAGATGATCAGTTTTTATAGTCAAAATTTTTGGTGAAAAATGATCCTTCAATTAATTAGAATATTCTTGAGGGAGTATATTCTGCACATTAAGATCTGTTAAGGGAATCATGCACCTTAATTGTTTTTCAGTGGGAAATGCAGTGTCTGCAAAACTGGCATTTATTGTAAGGAAATCTTATTAAAAAAATAAAAATTCTGGAGGCAAAAAAAAAATCCAAATTGATAATTTTTTGATTTGGATAAAAATATTTAGTTTGTTGAACTAAAATGAAGCATCTTGTGTTGGATCAGCTCATTGTTAACTTGGGTTTGCCCATGCCCTGAAAGTGTTGGCCGTGGTATAAGCCTCATTCCTTGACTGTTATTTCTGTTTCGACTGGGCTTTGTGGTGTGTCATGGAAGTTGCCTCTGTAGAAGCATCACAGGAGATGTAGTCTGGGTATCAAGCCCAACCCAGAGAAAGGATAAGAGCAATGCACTCGTAAACACCCACTTGCAGTAAGCACTAAGGACCATAAGCAGATTCAGTTACTGCCAAATAGCCTTGAAGCAAGCTGTTTATAATGACATTTTATTTTAAAATTTTGCATGGTATAGATAATCTCTGCACTTTAATTCTGAAAAAGACTTTGATACTTTTACTTTTTCTTCAGATTGGAGAGAAAAACAAATAATGATCAGAATTTACCATGGAATATAAAGTGTGTGGGTTTTTGTGTTTTTTTGTGTTTTTTTTTTTTTTTAAACTTTGTTCTAATAATACACACAAGCCAAACTGATCAAAAGCTCCTGCTTTGGGTTTATATTTTATACATTTATACCATTTCGGTTCCAAAAGCTTGACAGGTCCCTGCACAGAAAGCCTTAGGATAAGGAACCCCAAATATACCATTTCCTTCTTTCTCACTAGTCTCTTAAAACAAAGTCCATATTTTATGTCTGCAGACAGAACAGCCTTTCTCTAGCTGCTATAAATCTGATGACAATTTACATTATATAAAGTCTTATGTAATGCACAGTTTATCTCCTGGGTAGAATTTCCTTTGACTTTTGACTTAGCTGGAAATGCAAGCAATTACTCCTGCAGCAGGGTAAGCAGCACCTTCTGTAAGCGCTTCCACCCTGGGTTTGAAAGATTTTCTTCTGCTGTGCAGCATGGATGGAAGATAACACTTGGGTCCATAAACTTTTACATCAACCAAAGACTGGCTTTTAAGGTGGATTTTGCTTGACAGATTGGTTGTGCAGATTTAGCCTATTTAGCCGAACTGCCTGGAAGCTTGGAATGTAGCTTGTGAGAAACCCTAAGACGTGCGAACAAGGACTTGGCATCTGTCACTGGACAAAGAGGGACAGGGCGCAGTGCAGGAGCTTGACGTGGATGTAAAACAGCCTGTCTTGGCTGTAGGGGAATAACTTCACTTTGCACCTTCAGAAAGGCTGTCTGGGCTCCTGAATGGCTATGTCCATGTGCAAGAGAAAGTCTGCGGCTCCGCTGTACAGCTGGAGTGACCCACTTTGCAGGGCCCCGTGCTCAGCGTGCTGCTGAAAGGATGCTCCCCACTGCATCTGCACACCACCATTGCATCCTGGTTTCCCCACCACATCCAATTACCGGGGCTGTGCAGGGAGACAAGACGCTTTCCGGCTTCTGGGTGGTTGCACCAAGCACTTTAACTGCAAGGACAATTGGTGAAGGGGAGAATGGAGAGACAAGGAAACTGGTTCGAGCACACATAGAAGCATAAGGCTTAGGCTCTGAGTCCTGGGGCTTTAACCCACGATGAAATGAGCTACTCCTGCATGTAGCTGAGACCTGTCTGCACCACGTGGCCGCCTTGGCCCTGAAGCTGTTTGCACAACTAAATCTTTCCTAGGATAAAGCAAAAAAATAAAAATAAAAAATCAGTCCGAGTCATCAGACCTGCCTTGTGCAGGACCCAGTCAGATAACTCTTTTCAGCTGAAAATGGTCCCCTGCTGTTGGTCTCCAGAAGAAGTGATGGAAGCCTAGCATCGTGCAGAATACAACTGTTCTTAAATCTCTTGTGGTATCCTTCATGGTGTCATGCACAGTATCTGAGGTCAGCAAATAATTAATACTAATGACGTTCAGTAGTTGTTTCAAATCTGTTGCTAATTTTCCATTTTCAGACCTTCTGCTCTGGTAGCCTAAAGCAGAACTCCTAAAACACCTTGTGAGGGGTGGCTCTTGCAGCACCTCCTCCTCACTGGAAGGGATAAATTCCCATAAATCATGCACCAGAGCCTGATATTTGCAATCTTCTAGTGCAGGCTGCAGGCCTAAGAGAGAAAAATAAACAACTCAGTCTGTGGATGCCTCATCCCCAGAATTAATTGTTCAGGTTTTCATCATTATCTCTTGGCTCTTTTGCAGATTTCTTTTTTCCAAGTTCATTTAAGAGAAAGCGAAAAAAGAAGCTTTCATCACAGTATTGAACATCTTTGTGTACACAAAAAATACCTCTCTCTACAGTTCAAGCATCTAATATTGTTCAATTAACTGTGTGACATCTGCACATTGACACAAGGTTTCATGTCCTGGCCTTACTCAGGGGACCATACCACTGTTATATTGCTGGCACAGCCATTTTTCCAGGGTAACTGGTGCACAAGGGCAGTACTATATTAAGTACAGCATATGCTACAAATCAGAAATGGAAGTGCCTCATCATTGCAGTAGGAACACTAAGCCAAGGCTTGGTTAGCAGCTGGGACACAATATAAAAATAGTAAACCTGGGTGAGAAGGGCTCATAGGAGAAAAATACAATAAAAGAAGCAGGAACTTCTAATTTTCATTTTTAGAACTGACTGGGGAAAACATTCTTGCAGATTTTTTTGTCAACATAGAAACAATGCTTCCCCCCAAAACAAGTCTGCTGAAATTGTCAGTGAAAAATCTCAAGGGTTTTGGCTGAATATTCTTGTTCTCATCTTGAAGTGGTTGTTCTTCTTCAGCTAAAATGGAAAATTTCAAGGAAAACATGCTTCCTTTTAAAAATCTTCCTTTAATCAAAAACTCAAGTACAAGCAGAAAAGAAAAACTTCTGATATAAAACTTCCACACATTTACAAATTTTATTTCATGTTTATTTACTTTTATGTTATTTGTACACCTATTTTATTTGTAGAGTATAGTATCGATACTTTAGGCTCTTTGTCTGGGTGATTAGGGCAAATATATTCCAGAAAAAACTCTGGATGTAAATCCCACTGTCACAGCACAAAGAAAATATCTTCACTGGCCCCGAGATAATTGTAGACAACCAGGCAACTTGGCGATTGGGACTAAACTGCGCTGCTACTAGATGGGACAGAGAGCGGAGGAGGGGAGCCTCATGCCTTTGGAGGACTCTTGGCTGGTGTAAGGGTGGTCTTTGGCTCTTCAGCTCTGCAGAGACGCAGTTAGCTCCATAAGCAAAAGTTCAGTGTGCTGGCTTATTCTATGAGTGGGCCCTTCCTAAGGTTGCGATGGGTGCTCTGATACTTGCAGTCTCTGTCAGAAAGAAGCTAGCTCAAAAAATAGTTGTAGGCTAAACAGGGCCTGTACTGGTGTGGCTCCTTGGCTCGCGGTACCCAGTGGGACAGACTGGATGAGCTTCTGACCTGAAATCCTTGAAAGAGCAAAGGTGACTCTTTTGGGATTACATGGGGCAGGCTGCAAATCAACAAGGCTGACAGTATCAAGAAGGGAGCATGCTGGTGGGACACATGGAAAAACAGGGAACCAGCAATCACGGAGCCTGGGAAAAGAAAGTCTTTGGGTTGGGAAAATTTTTTTCTCTCAAAGGCAGGGGCCTGTGGTCAGAGAGACCACAACGCCTTTCTCTGAAGCTGCTGCGCTGTCTACTGGTTATATGAATCTGCTGGCTGCAGTGGGAGTTTCTGCTTTCCTGTATGCAGTCAATGGGTAATGTTTGGCACATTGGGTACCAGTTTAGGGTCTCAGATTGCTTAGCCTGTGCCTCCCTTCAGCTAATCAAGAGTTCATTTTTGAACTCTTAATAGTGTAACATGTGGCTCCTTATAATATGCAGTTCCTCAGGATGCTTCATGCCTTCCTGGGGTGGAGGGTGGTGGGATCCATGTAGCCACTGAGCTACTTGTACTGTGAAGCTGCAGTCCTAGAAGATATTTAGATTATTCCCTCTGAAGCACTGTAAGTAACAAGAACTCGTACAATAGCTGTACCTCTTCTTTAGTTTTTTCCAAGCCTTTCCCTGTCAAATGCTGCACACTAACCAGAGACGGGATTGGTATGGTCAACTTCTCTTAAGGCTAATGGGCATCATTGTTTGCATGTTGGTTATATGAATGGCTCAGCAAGTGTTCTTTGAAACTGCTTGTTACAGGAATTTAAAAAATGTTAATAAAGATTGTTAAAAATCTGTGTGCAAAAACTGTGTTTTTGTTAAGCCATTTGGTCAAAGAACGAGGGTTGTTCTTTGTTTGAGTTTTAGGTGTTCCTTGTGCCCCCATTCCTCTGCACTGCTGGGAGTGCTCCCTCCTTTTGGACTGCACATCCACACAGCATGTCAGGCCTCTTGCTTACCCCTCTGGGAGCTTTGATGCATTATAGGAAATACAGTGCCTTTGAGGATCTGGTACTGTAACAAGGACTGAGAATTTGAAAAAGGAACTACATTTCTTTTTAGGCCCTATAGCATCTATTTTTGCCCCAAATATTCTTTTTTTCATGTTTAGAGAGGAAAAAAAAAAAAAGACATTCACAGTGAAATTTTAATGAACGGAAGGGTGGTAAGTTGCTGCTGACTTTTCTACTTGAAATTTTGTGTATTTGTTTCTCCTAGTCTAGTGAATCTCTGTTGCATTGCTGTGAAAAGAATATCCCATGGCTGCTGAGCAAACTCAGAAACCTGGCTCAAGTGTTACCACTGTTCATTGGTGTCAGAAGAAGCTGGTATTTTGATGCTGGGTTATTCAGTTGCATGTTCATTCTGAAGCTTTCAAATCTGGTCAATAGGTGCAACTTTTCTGATAGTTTTGGAAAGTGACATTGCACTGCGGCATCAGTTTGTAGCATGGAGCTTTATTGTTTTAGCTGTTCTTTGTTCTGCAAACTGAATCTCTGTTAGATGATGATATTGTTCAGTTTCTTGTGTTTCCTCATGTCTTCAGCATTCTCCCTCTTTTCACAGCAGTGCTGATTCTTCCAATGCATATTCCACAAAAAAAGTGTGTAGACTTGCTGGATCACGATCAGAATCAAATGTGGATAATATTGACCTGGTCCCCACCAGCCCTATCAGTGTTTCTGTAAGAAACCTGGCTTTTGCAAGCGTCCAGTAGAAAAATTTCCTCTCTGCATGCTGGAAATGCTGCCTTGCCAGGTTGCTTGTCAGTAGTGCTGCAGGGAACACTGATTTAATGTTCTCAACAGCACTCCAGCCCAGACGCCTGACATGAAACCTGGTCAGCCAGGTCTATCTCAAGTGTCACACAAGTCCATTAACCTGAGAAAGGTCAAAGTACAATGACTTCTGCATGCTGCATAAGCCTCCTCTTGATCCCTAAAAGATAGTGTAGTGCAGCACTGACTTATGCTGATGGTGGGTCTGTCATATGTAAGTGTTGATCATGACAGCTTGATCATTTTAATATGGTTCATTGCTGTAGATATCATATGGTAGTGTGCCATGAGGAAGGGTTTGAATAAGCAGAGGGTAGTAACTTCATGAATTAGTTTAAGGATGGCCTAAAAAAAAAAAAATCCTACATCGCAGGGTGATGCCATGGATGGTATCAGCACAAAGAATGGTCAATGTTGTTCACTGCTCCAGGCTGAATTTCCTGATAGCTGTGTTCAACTTTGAAAACACTGGTGTGCAAAGGAGGAAATAAGGCACACGAAGACAGTGCTATTGTAATAAAGTCATGACCTTACTAACCTCTGGCCTCGTATTCATACAAACAATACTGTGACCAAATAAGACTACAGATGGAGAGTCAATACAATAATGCTGAAGGCTAGTATACTAATTTCATTTACACAGCTAAGAAAATCCAGAATACACCAGTTATAGTGAACATGTTTTGCCCTCTAAGTTGACCTCATAGGAAATTCTAACAGAGCTATATAAAAGTGAGGAAAAAATAGAAGAAGCTCATCAAATTAGGAGAAGAAATTGCCTGAAAATGGCATTTGGGAGAGCAAGCCAGACAACTTCTAAGTAATAGAGGTGGAAAAACAATGAAAATAGCCCCATCAAAACAGAATATATGTGACAGAATTTTTACAAAGCTTCACCAGGCTTCTGTGAATATAATATGCAAGCTGGGAATATTGGATTCAAAATAATAAAAGGCTCCCAGTCAAGTTCCATTTCATTGCAAAGAACTGTAGTGGCTTTAGGCAGATGCTAAGAGGTTGCAAGCAAGTGCTTAAGCAGTCTTACGTAAGAGAGAAACATCATGGATCCACATGTAGTTAAAGCATTTCTTAGGATGAAGAGAATCCCCCAAAATCACAGTAGAGGAAAAGCTGGAAGTGGTGATGGATTCATCTGAGGCTACTGTAGGAACTGCAGCATAAGAGGCCAATTAATTCTCAGGCTATACAGTGAGCAGATTATAGGATGAAGGATTTTTTGCATTTGGAAACCAAATGCAAGGTTACAACTGGCAAGTCTAGGAAGCAAGGAAGATCCTCAGAGACACTAATCCATGTTAGATCCAGCTACTCTCTGCAGCTGGACACATGATTTTTCTGTGAGCTGAAGAAGTATTCACAGATGCATTCATACCAAAAAGGTGAGACCACATGACACAGAGCAGGCCTGATTCCGCTCTTAGTTATGCAGGCATAAATTCACCTTGGCACTGTATGACTGTACCTCCAAACTGAGGTCTGGATGCTACTTTAGGCACAGCTTACTGCAAGGAGAAGTTTACATGGTGTGCAGCCCTAAAAGTAGTTCTGTAACTGTCCTGCCTGGCATGCATGTGCTCACACGCTGTGTGATGAATGAGGAGAGATGTACGAAGGCTGCTTCTCCCAGCGCTTAGTTTGACTGCATAGTTACACATTTCAAGACCAACACAATATGTGACGCATGTTACTTTTTCAGAGAATACTTCCCAGAAATAAAATGGAAAGTTTAATCCCCCTCCCCTCTCAACCTGTTTTTTTTTAGACCTTCTCAAATGAGGTTTCTATGTGCTGTAATTTGGGACCTGTATAAATATATTCTGCTGCAAAGGGTGATAATTACCACGCCCACACAATTTTATAATACACACATCTATTTGTAGTACAGTTATTTGTGGCAGCCAAGCACTGAAAATATACTTTTATTGCATGCCTCTAAGCAACAATAAAAAGTCTTTTTGTTGCTACCTGAGCATATACTTTCAGGGCATTTTTGTCTAACTAATCTGCTTTTAGACTTTTCTTTTAGTATGGCTTTCAAAATTCCCTTTCTGCAATTAAAAATGTAGGTAATTAGCAGGGACACAAAGAAGCTCTCTGGGAATGTCAGTCAGCACATCACATTGTCCTGCAGAGATACCCAATGCAGCTGGAAAGACTTTCCCACTGGTACAGCTGAAGAAAAGCCAGACATCTCCATTTCTTGTGGTGGTACTGTGGGTCGGTCCTGTCCCCATTTGTCTAACTTTCCTATCCATGCTCCTGAATGCGTGTGAACACGTGAGTTTGCAGGGGAACAGTCAAGGTCTGTGTCCTCCCTCATCCTTTCAGATGTGTCTGTGCAGGGAGGGAAAGGCAAGTCCTGCACTCCCTTTCTTCCCTAAGAAGCAAGCAGCCCTTTCTGCACCTAACCTGTACCCTCAGAGGTCGTACCTGTACTGTCAAATCAATTAGCTCCTTGATTTGCTCCCAGGTCTGTGTTCCTTGATTGTGAGCTCTCCTGGGATGTTGCTCTGATCTGAAAAAGACCCTGGGAGGGAATGAGCTATTTCCCTTTGAATTCAAATCCAGATATTGTTCTGGGAGTGGTTCACTCCAGGAGCTGTTCCCTATACGCAGTCCCTATAGCTTCCCTTGTCTCCTCTGAGCTCAGGACCTGATCCTAAATCGCTTCCTGAAGCCTGCATTTATCAGAACGTGTTTCAGGATTTGCTGGGCCTTAAGATCTGAGCCTGAAACTCTCCCTCTTTCATGTAGTCTTGGCTCCCAAGATTTAGGATGTCTCGAAAGATTATATGCCATACAATAGGTGTTTACCAGCTGATTTGTGATTTGCTTGCCTTTTGGAAGGTGGAAGCATGCAGCTGGCACAGACAGAGTGAGCTTTAGGAAAGATCACAAAAGGTCCTGCTGCTGACCGGATGGCTGTGGCCATTTTTTACTCTGGGCAAAAAAAATCCTTTTAGACAGAAAACTTAATTTAGCAATGCACTGAGTCAGTCCAAGACACTGCTTCTCTGCTAGCTGCCCCCTAGAAGGAGACAGAAGGAGATGGCTGTGACACCCCGAGCGAGAGCATCCAAGGGGCTGGTTTTCCTGCGTGGCACATCAGGGGATGCTGCTGTGTGAGTCACACTGATTTGTGGCAGGCGCTGTGCAGAGAAATCCCTCTGCACTTCTGAGAGATTTACCCTCTTGAGCTTAAGCTGCTGCAATTTTGACTGCAGAGGGAAAAAAAAAATGGTTCAAAGGCAGAGGAACATTGGGCTCATACATGGGATTATGGCAGAAAGATTGGGGCTGGGGAGAGAGAGGAGGAGAAGGGGAATGGAGAGAGACGACATTGCAATTTTGCGTGACAACCTGATGAGGAGGCAGGAAGCGAGAGCACCCTGAAGAGCTGCTGCTTGCAGCAGTCCGGGCTCTGGGATTTCAGAGCATGCTTTGAGCCTTATCTGGGGATCTCCGAGTTTCAGCTTCACAGGTCAGAGCAGGCCTTTGCCAATCTTTAAGCTCCTTCTATCCCCTTGATGCTTCGTTCACCCCGTCAAAGGCTCTCTCCTTAGAAAGCGCACACAGGCAAACCCTTTAGCTTTCAGAGCTGGTTAAGGGGTTTGAACGCACCGCTCCCTCTAAAAGGAATTGCAACTGTTTGCTGAAACCCTCTGGCAGTGCAGAAACGCTCAGTGCCGTGTTGCCCTGAGGTTTCGGTGCCGGAGCGCAGTGGCGGTGTCAGGATCCCCGCTGTCCCCAGGCACGGCAGGCCAGCACCCTGCACCTCTCCTGCGGCTCAGGCGGGGCTAGGACCAGGCTGACAAGCTGCTGAGGGCACAGCTGCAGCCCAGATGCTTCCTGCAGCAGCTTGTTGCCAGGAGACAATTAATCTAATTGTCTAATTTGAGGGACCGGCTGGAGAAGCCCCTCAGGCCCTGTCTCCCCTCCCTGCTCTAGCCCTCCCTGCTGCCTTTGCTAGGTGCTTAGGCAGGCTCAAGCCCTCAGTTAGGCACCGAATTTAGATGTGCAAAGGCAGGCAGCGTGGATACTCCTGGGACGGTCTAGGTTTCACCCAGGATTGGCCATAGCCTGCACTCTGCATATCTTCTCTCCTCAAGGCTGCTGGGCCTTTCTGCTTTCTCCCTGGACTGGCAGCACAAATTTCTGCATCAGCCCTTCCAGTGTCTTCTCCTGCCTCTTCTTCCAGCACTTCCTGAAATGAATGTTCAAACCATCTCTGTTTATGGATCTTTTCTTCTGGTGCTCAGGAGGCTTTTTTTGTTTGTTTAGTCTATAAATCATCCACCACTATCATCTGTATCACTTTATGGAGGTGTTGCTAAAGCCCAGCCCAGAGGACTTCCATTACACAGTCACAGAGCAAACTTGCAAAGCATCAGCCCAACCCAGCATCCCCAGCTGTCTTTCGAATATAGTGACAGTAATAACTTTGTTGGTAGTCGAGTTGTCTTCATTGATTCATTTAGATTATTTTAAAATAATCTTACTCAGCATCTTTTTAATGTCCTGTCTGATATTGATTAGAAAATCTTCAAACCATTAGCTCAGTGGAGGTAAACAAATATGATAGAAATGTTGAAGAGAGATATGTCAGGAATGCCACCAAAGGATAGGTCAAATATTGATTTTTGTCTGTCTCTGAGCCAAGGTGAGCCAGGGCACAATGAATGAATGAACAGTTGGAGGATACTGCAGAAAGTTATTACTTTAGGAGCTGTTATACTTGACTCCAGCTAAAAGCAAAGCCATAGCACCTAGATCAGCAGCACAGTGAGAGATCCAGACCAGCGTGGTCACTGAGCAATGAGAAAGGTGGCACACCCGAGCCACCTACAGCCGGTGGCTGCGATAGGGCTGTTATCTCTCTCCATTGCCAGTACAGGGAGCTGAGGGTGTGTGTTCCTCTATGGAAAATCCTCTGAAGAGCACATTTATTTATTAAAAACGGCTTATGGAAATTTAGGGTGATACAGTGTGTGGACTGAGTATAAATGTAGCATAAATAAGTTTTTTCATTAGAAGAAAGTAGCAGAAGAGGGTTAGTTTAAAAATACCGACTTGGGTGCATCCTGTAAGCTCTGTGGGGAAGAAGACTGGGAAATTTTCTCATACAGATATATGGTACAGCAGAGTCGTATTGCTCTACTTGTGCTCCGAGACGCAGGACCCAGATGTCTGGCTTTCATGTCTACTCTGCATTCCTTATAAGTTATTGAGTAATTGGGAATTGAGACTATCCCTGTGAATATTCTGATTTGACAAGTACATGCAGAGGTAATAACAGAAAGCTTTTATTATGGAAATAGAGATCAAGTTAAAAAAACAAGAGCCCTGTTTATTAAAGCTTCAGTTGCACTGTAATATGTTACATTTGGTGACTCACCCTAAGAGTCATCGGGACATGCATGCTAATGCTGATGGTGGAAAGCCACAAAATGATGCAGGAGGCTGGGTAATGAAGAGCGAAAGATCATTCCTGTTAGGAAGATGACTGGAACAGCTCTGCTCATTCACTACCTGCATCTCTGTCATGGCTAATGCACAGAGCACCTTATCTGTATCCCTAATCTGTTTAAATGCATGACTCATACAACAGACCTGTGCCAAAATGATGATGGTTACAGATCTGAATGCTGGGGCTGACAAGCCCCCTCCCAGCTTGCTCACCAGCAACCAGCAGGCTGAGCAAGCTCTGTGCCTTGGTCCTGAGGCTGAAACTCTGAGCCAGCAATGACCTTGTATTGCAAGTGCTCTGGGTATCTTAGTTGCTGCCTCCGCTGGAACGACACAGCAATATTGTGAGCAAAGTCACCATTTTGTGCTGGCTTTCTGGTCCAGGCTTGTGCGGGTCTCCCGGAGGCTCTGAGTGGGGAGGTAGCATTTCAGCATATGAAGTGTGGCTGACAGCTGAAGCGTGTTTTGAAAACTATTTTAAGAGTGTATAATAGACTGATAGATCCTCTCCCTTCTCAAGGGGAAGCTTGGTTTATTTTAAGGAGCCAGTCCTACCGGCTGATAGGCTCCCTGTAAATGCAGTCTGTATGATTGCCACTGATGTGTGTACAGCCTGAAATGGCTCGTACCTGCCTATTGCAAGGTGTGAGAATTTGCTCATCATCTTCAAGAGTGGGGACAATGCTGGAAGTCACTTCTGACTCCTTTTCAAATTGGTCCTTCTGCCAAAGGTACCTTACTGCCAAAGTGCTAGGAGGGCCCAGAACTGCCAACCCTCCTTTAGATGAAAATGACACACACTCCTAAAATGACAAACAACGAAACTTAGCACTACTGGGGCTTTGTAGGTATCCTTCACCTAGACGGTTACACTGGGGAGATGGAGTGACAGAAATGACAGGAACAAGGGAAGCAGGCAGATTCATGCACTGGGGCCTGCTACTGAATTGCTGTATGAGCACAAGAATATTTTCATGGTAATCCTCAAGTAGTCCAGGCTCACTGTGGAATATCTTGGCTTCTTCCCTAGCTGCTGCTGCTGCTTTTAACTGTAAAGTTTGTCTACACTTGGAATGTCTGAATGAATCAGGGCTAGGTGATGCTGATGGCATGTTGCAATGTCTTTCCCATCAAGTGACAGGGAGCATATGAATCATCAGCTGGTACTGAAGGGGGGAGCTTACCATCTCCTTCAGTCTCATTTCCCCTTTGACAAGATTCCCCAGGGCTTGTCACACATGACATTGTATAGTCAAGGCCTCACTCTTGGTTTTACCCTGGGAACAGTAATTGCCTAGATAAGATGGGGAGATAAACATCTCGATGGCTCTTAGGAAAAGATCCAAAGAAGATGAGCCCCTGAAAGCCAGGTATCACAGCATCTAAATACTAGGTGGTGGGCCTCTATGATGCAATTCAGCATTTAGTGGGAGCAGCCTGTGGTGCTGGAGGACAGTTAGCCCCACAGGACTGCCAAAATACTTAGCAGAGAGTTGTCTCCCACCAGCTGGCTGAGCCTGCAGCTACTACAGCTAGGCAAGAGAGAAATACTCTGGGCTTCAGTACCTAAATACTTTTCTGTGTCTGGCTCTTGGCAAAACTCCTGCTTCTTTTCGAGCAGTTGGGAATTCAGCTGCATAGGTATTTCATCTGAGCTCTTCATTTAATTCTAATTTGAGATCTTCCTGCCTTGACCCTGCAATTGGCAGAGGCAGCCAGGCGAAAAGGCGAATGGCTGTATCCATCGGAGCCAGGTTTTTGTAGCAGTGGTATCTGTTAGTCTCTCGATAGACAGGTTGCTCTGTACATGCCGTTCAGACCTTCCAGTGATGCTGTCCTACAAATACCTTTAGATGCACAGATTCTCACAGGGACATTGTGCCACTGGTGCTTCAGCTGTGCCTATGGCATGAAAATACAGAGCTTGACTCTGCTATTGCCTAAGTAGAAGTGGTGAATAACCAACCTTTTCCCACTTTAGTGACTGTTCCTCTCCCTCCACTTCACTGGGGAAGGGCAAAGCATAGAAAATGCAGAGTTGAAAGTGTTGCTGCTGAAAAGTCCTCAAATAGAAATAAAAGAAATCCTTTCTTTTTATCAGCTAACATTTCAGCCAAGCTGACTTCCTTGGGGCTTGATAGGAACTGAGCTAGAAACGTGTTTAAGATGGTGGAAGGCCTTTGTAGTAAGCAGCAGCAGGAGACCGATGACGCTGAAGGGGTGCAGTGGATTTTCAGCTCTCTTCCACGAGGAAGGAAAACCTCACAACACATCAGTGTACTCCTAACAGTTTGTTACCTCCTGATGTTCATCTACTTAGGCTTCAGCCTCTTCACTGGGCAAATGGGAGTAATTTAGTCATTATTTCCAGCAGCAAATTGACTCCATTAGAGTTCAGCTGCCCGATGCTCCAGCTGCTAAAGGGGTGGGTGTGGTGCTGTCTGGCTGCCACAAATTAGACATCTTCTTGGTTCCTGGTTTGCCTTTACTGCTCTACTAGTGCATCCCTTTGAATTCAGTCCTTGGGCTGATGCTTTTTTAAGCCTTTCTCAAAGCTCAGCTCTCCTTTTTGTTCCAGAGCACAGAGCAACACTGGCCTGTTTCTTGGCAGCTTTGCCATCTTGTCTCTTGTGCTCCTGAGCTCCCCTTTCCCACCCTCCAACTTTGGTTCACAGCAAAAACAAGCAGTGAATATGGCAGACCCGAGGGAGGGGCCAAAACATCTCCTCTCTTTACGACAAATGCAGGCATGGTCACTGGGACCATCAGGGCTTTGTGCCCAGGAACAGAAACACTAGCGACCCTTTTGTGCTATATTAACCATTTGTTAAATCTTTCAAGTCCATCTGCTTAGGCTGAAATCTTTTTTACCACTAGACATGAGCAATTTTGTGACAATTTTTCGGAAGAAAATTGGCTGTATTTGAACTTTGGTGCCCATTGCTCCAGCTGGTAAACTGCGGATGCTGTTTTAGCGACATAAACATGGCTTTGCTAAGGATCATTAAGGGCTGGTGGCCAGCCCCATCAGAAGAGCACAACAGATGTGATTTTCTTATCTCTGGCACCCCAAGGCTGTCCCTCCCCACACTTCCTCTCCATGTGCCATGAGAAATGCTGTTTGTTCTGCTGATTGTTTCATTAGGCAATTACAGTTTTGTTGTTAAATGCTGATATTTTTCCATCCGCCTCCTAATGCTGATATGCATACATGGCTTACTGTTCTGGCTCTGACAGCCTTTTCCCAGCTAGCTGTGTCTAAATTTCTGTCCCTCTGTAGCATATATTGATGCTCCAAAGGGTCAGAGTTGCAGGGAACTGAACCTTTGAGATGAAGATGAAACAAACCACTCTCAAATGCTGTGGCTCTGAGTGATTTCTGAACAACATGTGAGTCTAGAAGTAAAAAAAAAACCATGAACAAGAAATGTGGAAAAACAAAGCAACTAAAAGTCTTGCTATAGGCAGACATTTATAAAAAGTGCAGGTTAGTTGGAAAAAAAACCCCAGTGTTTTACTCTATATCTGCAAGCTACAAGTGCCAGCAAATAGGAATGTGGCAGAAAGTGACCTGATTTTGATAACAGCTGTTTCTGAAGCAATTGATGTTTTTACTAGTTTTTCTGTAATTCAAGCAGAGGAGGGCAATGCTGAGGCTGTATACAGAAACTTGAGGAAAACTTGAGGAGTTTATGGTTGATCTGGTACTTATTTGGGACTGAATTATTTTAGTGGAAGGATTAGGTCCCTGAGATCCTCACTGTATTCATCGCTGGGATATGGGGCAAAACTAATCCAAGAAGAATTAAATGGTGAAAATTAGCATTAGCCAAGCAAAGGAAGTTGTCCAGCTTAAACAGAGGCATATAAAGCATACAGAAATCCAGAATGCTATAGGGAAGGAGACCCACAAAGAAAAGGGTTGTTCAAAGTTATGTTCAACAAAAAGCAACACGTAACATGCTGTAGGACCACGCTGGCTGGATAGCACCATCTTACTATCCTACTAGAAGATCAGCAAAGCCTGAGATGAGGCCTGTCATATCTATTTTCAGTAGGCATATTACCTCTGACAGTGATCCAGAGTTTTGTGGCATAAATTTAAGCAGTTTGCAGTGAGTGCATATTGCCAGTAATTCCAATTATCTGTAATTCAGTGGACTGGAGGGAACCAATGTCAGAACTGTAAATTTTCTGCTAAACAGGTGCAGGTTCAGTCTCTGGTCTGGTTGTAGCTCTGTGAAGTACCACCACTGCAGCATGAGTTGTTGCCTGCTGAAAACGGAATGTTAGACACTGAAAAGTCAGTGGCAACTTGCATAGGTATAACACGTGCTAGATAAAGCAAAGGCAAATAAAGCAAAAGGAGATAAAACTCCACATTACGCTCAGTATAGTGTGGACCCCTGCATGTGCCAGCACTTCTGTGAGCATGACGCTTTCAATGTCTGAAATTGGAAACAATAGCTGCAAATAGCCCCAGTGTTATAAAAGCTGCCCCATAGCTGTGTGGTAATGTCATTTAGAGAGACACTCATTCAGAGTAACGGGGAACATCTCCAGATCCCAGGAAGGATGGCAAAAAAGGACACTGAGTCATATGGCCTGAGAAAGTGTCAAATATGACAGCCATAGCAGGTTGAAATGGCTAAAACTTGGGCATGAAATGGGCAGAATTGATGGATTTACTACTGTTGGGAAACAGTTGTGCTGATATTTCAGGGTGATCCATGGGCACGTGCTAAAGATGTCAGAGAGACTGATTTAATGTTGGCTGCGGAAGGGAGTGTTGGAGGTATATTTCTGAGAGTCTCTCTGCCCTCCAGAGCTAGTTATGAGCCAGTGCTGTGTTGTGCCCAGGCTTTTGCTACACAGTGCTAATGGGACGGAGAAGTGACACTGAGGATACTGCAGCCAGCAGATGGCTTAGCTTTCCGGGATGGTGTCTCCCTTATCTGTGCTGGAACATTTCCCACCAGGGGTACAGACACCACCATTTGAGAAACTGCCTCAGAAATAACATTTTGAGGAAGTGTTTGGACTTCAAATGATGGCAGATCTCCCATGCCTCTGGTTGGTCGGCTAGTTTTGTTACAAACAACAACAGCAAAAGAATGATCAGCACTTATTTTCCAGCAGAATTTGTCTACCTCCAGCTCTCCTCCACTTAATCATGTTGTATTCTTGTCAGCTGGATGAAGAGACGCCCTTATATCCCATGAAGATGTTAGGATCTTGAAAAGCTATTGTCAGTTGGATCTTGCATTGCTATTGTTGAGCATCCTCACTGGAGCTGTGGCCTGGCAATTGGGGTGGGGGAGGACTTCTTCCTGAGTTTTGTTTTAAAGGAAAAAACTGAGGGAAGATGGCCTGGTAGTTCAGGTTTTAGCTTCCTTCTCTGGATAGCTGGGTTCAGTCCCCACCTCTGCTTTGGATGTAACCTCTATAAGTGAAATATCAGCTTCTCTGTTTCATCTTTACAGTCAACCTTGGCTGTTTGGGACTTTTCACAGATCAGCAAAGGAGAGGTAAACATTTACGGAGTTGCTCACTTGTTAGGGATTGTTTAGTTTCAGCAGACCCTTTCACACGCATTTGGAAAGGGTGCACGCCAGCTGGGGCTCTCGGGGAGTTCCCCCAGGAAGGAGCAGCTGCACTACCCTGAAACGGAAACCGCTCTGGAAGACAGAGATCCTTCTCCGTGGCAGAAACTGGTTAATTGTAGACCCATAATTCCTGATGTTCCTGTCGCGGGTTTCATGCCATGAAATGAAGGGCCCTGCAGTTTGTTCTGAACTGAGCGTTCCCTACACCTTGTTGTTGCGCTTCCTAAGCCTTCATTAAGCTTCATTAAGGAAACGAAACATGCGGTGTTTATATGAACTGACACCTTTTCATTACTATTGAAGAGGATGAAATGCAATCATTTGCTGCAATCCATGCTTGTGTTATAACACAAATGTAAAAAACTGCTCAGAGCATGTGTATTTCCTTGTTACCTTCTGTGTAGCAGCCTCAGCACTGTCCACATGTTAATGGGGAAACACCCGGGCCCTGACTCTTCTCTTGCTTAGGCTGCTATCGCTCTCTTCATGTGTGCACTTATACACATGCACACATGTTCTCCCCACTGCCCAGATGTTTAAGTAGTTGCTGACAAATAATTTGGGTTTGCACATAGAGAAAACCATCTGTTTTGTAAGTCTTGGTATATATGTGATTTAGGGGAGGACTATTTTTCAAACCAGAGCAACTTGTTCATTCAACTCTCCTGTTTTAGCCCTGAACACCAACTAACAAATGGATGGACCATCAGATCACCTAATCCTTAGCTTTGGGTTGCCTAGCCCTCAAGCTCCAGTGCCTGCACATATTCACTTAACCAGTCTCCAAACTTTGGCAATGAATAATGTGTGGCTGAGGGGAGAACAGCAGGAAATGAATGGTGGGATGCAGGGTCTGGAGGAGGAATGGGGACAGGGGTTGAGGCTTAGAGCAGGCCAAAGGTGTTATTTTTAAAGTGGGACTTAATTAACAAAGATTAGGTTGAGGAACACTAATGGCTCAGGAATGGAGCACTTTTATATTTTTCCCAGTTTCTCAGCTACACAAATTATGTGTCTTGTTAATAAGAAACAATGATTTCTGACTTGGTGTGCAGGCAATCTGTAGTGTCTTGGTTTTTGATTTTCTAAATATATATATTATACTATATATATACCTAATGGGGAGGATGCTTAATGAAAAAGAAGGAAGGGGATTGTGACCCCTCTCCTTCCTCCCCACACATATCCCACACATTCTTGCACCCCTGTCAAGCATCTCAGCATTCTCCATCCAGCCTGTACAACCCTATCCCTCAAGTTGAGGTTCCCTCTTCCCTGTTACAAACACCACGGTCATCTTGCAGTTGCTATTTTCCAGAAGGAAAGAGTTTACCAGTAACTTCTCTCTGCTTTTAGCCTTTGGCTGCTCTTCCTTGCTTTGCTTACGGGATTTGCTGTTGAGTTTCAAGTGAGAGACCTCTGCTTTTTTCGGTGTGAAGACACTGGCAAAGCTAGACACATCAATCCTGTGTTTATTTACAGGTCAGGTACAGGACAGGCAACAGCAATCTGAGATTTCCCATGTTGCTCTACACAACACTGACCTCTGCAATGACCTGAACTTTTATGGAGGGTGAGAGGTAGTTCAAACTCTGCGTTAGCTCAACCCTCAGCCCACAGAGTATCATGCGGGATGGCTCAAATATGCCAAATTGTGTGTAGTGATTAAGTGGAATGGTCCATGATCTATTAAGATCTGAGCAAATTACAGCCACATTAATTAAACATAGGCTCTCTGGTTGAGCCTAAGCCACAGATGGCATCCCACAGATGGAATGCCACTCCTGATATTCACAGAGCCACTCAGCCCTTTAACTTCAGCTTTTGCTGATTAGCAGAGCAATTTATTTTAGGTGCAGCTATTGGCTTCTGCTGAGGAGAGTGCTCTTAAATGGATATCACTGACAAGGGCCTAGTATACAGGAGACGCAATGGGGAGCACTGATAATGGAAGCTCCAAAAGTTATCAGCCACTCTTCCACCCAGCCTTTCAAAGCAGCGGGAAGGGAATTGGGCACTGAGTTCCCACTGATGTTCAGTGGCATTTGGCTATTTTACTACTTTAGGTGTTATTTTTTTGACTGATTGTAGCTGTGACCTGTTGGAGGATGCCATGATTAGATCTTCTAATACCGAATGCGGAGCTCTTCTGTAACGGAAACATTTACCTTTTGAAGTAGAGTCCTAAAATCACCCTTGTTTCTCCCTACAGAAGGCTCAGGTTATGACTCATTGGCTTTTGCTTTGTCTTTTTGGCAGAGCTTGTGGGAAAGATGCACAGTAGCATTGAAAGGTTTATTTAGCAGTAATGGCTGTTGGTGGTAACCTAGAGCAGGGCCCCATTCTGTTAAGCCCTATGCACTCTCCATGCCAAAGAGGGGAAGGCTGAGATGAAGTAAAATTTCCTTCAGCTGGCCAAATGGGAACCAAAGCACTGGAATGAAATGACTTTTCCAAGGTCATACAAGAAATCTGTGGCAAAGCTAAGACATAACACAAGATTGTCTGAATACTAGGCCAGTGTAATAATGTCAATTATTATTATTATTAATGTCAAAGGAGGAGGAGGGAGGAATAAAGAAATGACATTTCTGTAGGGAAAGGATGGCAGGGAACTATTTAACGCTTTAAGGCATCTTGACACAGTGTAAAAGATAAGTGTGGGATTCTAAAATCAAAATAGATTTCTTTTAAACTACACCATCTCATTTATTACATTAATTTTTAGTTAGAGAGGTGGGAGGGAATTTGCTATTACTGTCTTTGAAAGAAAGCAGCCTGTTACATCGGTAATTAAGAGTGTTACTGGAAAGGGCTTGCATGCTTTTCTTTTGTCTCCTTCAGGACCTCTTTTATAACTGTAAGCAGCCAGGCCTGCCTGAAGACGCAGCGGTTGCCCTGATAGAGGGTCATCTTCAGAGATAACATGAAGGCAGTTCAGAGGCTTTGGTGTGTGTTCTGGCTAGCTGGCTCCCTGAGCAGAGCTGGCTTGTGTCTTCAGGTCTCTCTATTGCTATGCCCAAAGGCATCATCTGCCAGCAACCACCTACTGGAAGTCGGGAGCTCACTGCTGTCCTTTCTGGCTGAACAAGGAGAAGAGCAACCCAGTGCTTTAGCAACTGTGAGATGAATGTTTATGCCTCCCTATAGATAGCAGTGAGGCATGAAACACCTGGAAACAGCTTGCCCACATCTCTTGAAGAGGCATAAAAAATTTTTAATTTTTGGGGCAAGGCATGGACAGCAAAGGTTGGAGGGCAGGGCTCTGGAGAGAGAGTGCTTCCCACCCAGTCCCCTCTCTCCACTGACATCTCTGGGAGACCAAGAACAGCTTCTGCATCATGTAACAGAAAGTTAAGGCCCACTAGTTCAGAGCTGTGATGAACCAAGGGCAAACGGCTTCAGACCTGTATCCTCTTCAGAGGAAGCTTATTTAAGCTCTTTCATGTGGGCTGTGGTTGTTCTGGGAGTTTTTTTCTGTAAACAGCTGCTGGGAGCACTAGCTTTCTTTAGGGCAGCATCTGCAGTCGCTCCTCACTTGGCCAGCAATGGAAGGCTGTGGCTATGCTTTTGTTCGTCATCATGTGTCCTGGCTCCAAGCCCAGACTTTTGGGCAGGACCACTCACACTTTGGTCCTTGGCACTAAAGTTTGTGTCTTTGAGTTCCTGTATGTTAAATTCCCTGTTTAAGTAATTGCTTGTAAGTAGGGAATACTAGGTCTTGATGGAACATCCAGGTACTGTAATTTAGTTTCCAAAGATTTTAAGCAGAGGGAGGTGCTGGGATAGTTTCATTTTCATGACTTTTTTGGCATTTTTTTTATTTTTATAGGAAGTGTAGGGTCTGGAAAAACTTCTGTGGTCCTGATAAGCCTATTGCTTAAAACAGGTTTCAGTGGACTTCTACTAAAACACAGGTGAAGTCATCTTGGGCAGAATTCACATGCAGCCAGCTTGCTGGGAGAAAGAGCATTAAGGTTGATAACAATGGTATCAGTGTGCAGAGCTGCCTTGGGGCCTGTATCTGGAGAGCTGGAGGTTGAGCCTTGACCAAGAACATTTGGTTTCACGGTGGGAGCTCTCTTGATTCCAGGGGACAATTTGGTTCTCTCTCAGTTTTGTGGCTGCTTGGAGGATTTCTTGGTGTCATGGTTGCCAACTTCTGCAGCTCATTTGGAAGGAATAAAAAAGGAAAAAACTATTTCAGAAAAAATAATTAAAATCTTTTTCCTCCTACAGGAAACTTCGAGATTTCATGTTTTCATTCATACTCTGAATAATATCTGTGAAATATTTGAATTCCCTACAGTGAAGAAACCCTAAGTTATGATCAGTTCTGGGTGGAGCTATATATTTATTTTCTACTTTGGCCTCCTCTTGAAAGTTAAATCTCATTTTCATCTGGAATTTTTAATCATAGCTAGCTGAGCTGGAGCAGGTATTTTTCCCTGTTCTACGAGATGCCTGTGGGCTTCTGGGGGTCTGTTAATTGGAAGCCTGCTGAAAGACCCATTTTCCATCAGCGTATTTCATTGCTCTAGTGAGCTGTTGGGTTGCTCTGCTGGGTTTAATGTTTTCAGGTGGTGAGACCTTGATCTTGGTTGGCCTAAAGTTCTAGTAGGAAAGTCAAGTCATTTCAGGTCTGTTAGCTACCAAAGCTGCTCTCAGACATACTTAAAACTTTGGAAAGGCTTCAGCTCATTTTATTGGTTATAGATTTAGGTCCTAATTTCATTATTTTCAAAATACAGAACAACCCTTTTTTTTTTTTTGGCCCCTCCATTATTTCTGAATACACAACTTTCAATACAAGTATGAACAAAATTTACTTCTAACATGCATGTTTTACAATAATTAGCATTTTATTCAAAGTCTAATAATATGTATTCCAATATAAGACTGTTAGTCATCTTTTCCTTTAGAAAGTATTTTTCTATGCTTTCTTTCTCAAGTCCATTAATGTTGGGTGATCTAAAGAGAGAAATGATATGAAAGGGAGTACTAATCCTTCCAGCATCTCACCAGATAACTCCTGAAAACTGGGGGAAATCAAAAGCTTGCTTCCTTTTTATTTTGATGTAATAATTCTCATAAAAAGCATCCAGTGTTGTCCCAGGTCTGTTGATAGCAAAGCTTATTGATTATTGCTCTGTATTCATTGTGCTTTTCCTGACTCCCTTTAATTTGGATCCTGTGTGGGCACTTATATTTATCTTTGTGGTCACTGTGGTTTAATGTTAGTGACTGAAAAAAGATACACAGCTCCTGGAGTTTTCCTCGCAGGCTTTCAGTCTCAGAAGCTATTAGGCCCTATCACCTTTGGTCTCTATCTCTCCTGTCATACCTCAGGACTGATAAGCTTCCTGTTGGTATAATGATATCCAATGGCATTTTCACTTTGGTCTTTGCAAAGAGACTTTCCATCACTTCTTATCCGAGTGTTTAAATTGTTATCCCCATGTGCATGATTAAATGCAAAAAGCCTTCAGCACCAATGTCTCTACCCGCACAGTCAGTTTCTGTGGTGTGTTTTTCTTCTCTTCCAGTGTGACATTGAAGTGGCTGTGTTTATTTTGTAGGTCCATAGTGAGTCAGCTCAGCTCGACAAACAAAAGTCCTATGCATTCAGCTCTTGGCTGGAGCTGGATAGAGCCCAGAATTGTGCTATTCATGCTCAAAGCTCTGGAGCTGAGCTCTGAGTCCAGGGGAGTGCAGAATTTGTTTAATGACGATGAATTTGGCCAACGTGCTGCCAGGAAGCAAGCTTGAGGCATAGGTTCTCTGCGCTAGGTGCTGTGTGTAAAGGGATGCCAAAGAGAACAATGAAGCTGTTATTAAAGCAGGCCCTGGTTAAGTGAAGGTAGCGATGCTAGACTTCAGAGAGTGGGTTGTTTCACCCGAGAAGCCAGCCTGTCAAACAGTCTCCAGCAATGAGCCCCAAGAGCCTGAATATAAAATAAGAAAAGAAGGAATGAAAAAGCTACTGAATGAAGACTTTGAGGCCACACAGTCGTTGGTTGGAAGTATCCCCTACAATGCAGGTCTCTTGAGGAGTTTGCGTGTGTGCGTGCATGGAGGGGCTGTGCAGCCCTTAGTGATACCTGACTGCATACTGTTGAACAGGGATAAAACACTGCAGACTGAAGGGGTTGGGACTGCAAGCCCTCTGTAGCAAAGGACTCTTTCTTCCTGTGTTCACAGTCTACTCAGCAGGGTCCCTGGCCTATCATTAAAGTTCTTAGCGCTACCTCAGTCCAAATCACCTATATGATAGTTGACTGGCAGGAGCTTTGGATGGGGTAAAAAGGCAATTGCAAATTAAATGGAAGAAGGGAAATAAGGGAAAAATAGAAGTTATAGAACAGAATTGACCACAGAATGGAAAGAGAATCTCTGCAAACATAATAAAGCATCATTACCTATTGCTAGAAGTACATGGAGAGCTGCAATTGTAGAATAGGAAATGGAGAAAGTGATACCTTTCCAACAACAATTGTAGCCCTTGGATAGGATGCTGCTGGCTTTTTCTATCAGCTTTTTCTCCGTTTTCACAAAGAAGCAGTGGCACTGAGGTGAATATGATGCTTCTGTTCTTATATTTTGCCAGTATCCCCCTCTTTCACTTGGCAGCAGTAGCATGCAAAAGAGTCTAATTGTCTTTTTCTGTCATTTCCAGAAAAGGGTAGCCCACATCTCCTCAGTATTTTCTGGGGTGTCAAGGGGGATTGGAAGGAGTGGATTAGATTAACGCATTTTTCTAGATAGTTGTTTGTTTCCTTTTTCCTTAGGAATATGTATTCAGTGGCCCTCCTTGCTTTTGCACTGGAGATCTGTAGCTGTTCAACATAGTCTTCTATCAGTATCTACAAAGCCATAAGAACTAGAGATTAAAATAAATCTAGTTTAAACTATTTCAGCTGTAAGAGTGTGTAGAAGTCCTTATTTGCTGTGAAATCAAACAAGGATAGATACCTGTTTAGAATCCCTGGACTGAAGCCAAACAAATGTGTTTTGTTACTATGACTGGAGGGAAAAACATCCTCTATAGAAATTCAATTGACCATAATAAAAGAATTCAAAGAACTGGAATGACCTTACTCCTTGTATTAGATTAACAACTGAAAAGCAGGCAAAATAGGATGATTTGGTTAAAACAAATTTATCTTAGATAACTTTTTTAAAAAAAGCAACCATTAACTTGTCCCATGTACCTGCATTTTTACTGAGCATTCCTTACAACTATTCCTTAAAAAAAAAAAGAAAAAGAAAAAAGAAGCCATTAGCTAACTGCTGTGTGTCAGCTGGTGTGTTTGATCAGCACTGCATTTTGTAGGGTTATGCACTGTCATTATAGCAGTTGATTGTCCCTCAGTAGTAAAATATTAGCATGCATCTGATTGCAGAAGTTCAATTATAATAGCACATAGTGGTAATACATTGGAACCAGGGACAATGAATGAGCAGTAAGTAGCAGTAGCAAAGTACTACCTAATTGTCTACTTGACAATTAGGTCTCGATTAATTTAGCTAGCTGCCAAGAAATCCTTTTATATCCTACTCTGGATTTCTGGATTTGGATGGGTCCTTTGACTTCCTTCCCCCTGCTCTTGTCTTTCTTAGCACAGACTGTGACTTTCAACACTACTCAAGAAAGTCTTGCCTGTTTTACAAACTTTGGGTATTCAAATGCAATTGGTAAACCAAGGACCCTGCTTTTTACATCATCTTGGGCTAAATAAACTCAAGAATCATACAGTTAATCTAGGATACTGTTACTGGTTTGATCTCCTTCCTTGGCCCTAAATGTCTGATACATAACTACACTGTATACTGAAAGCAGAGACTGCTTTTCGGTTGTGTGTTTGCGTAGTCTGTGATGTGGGGTTCCTACACAGGAATGAAAACAGATGAACAGTGATAATGCAGAGCATGCTAGTAAATGATTAGTGCCCTGAAATGTGAACTCTGCCTTTCTGATTCACACTCTGCTTACCCTTCCTCCTTCTTCCTGTCCGCACAGCCTTGACCTCCCCAACACCTGGTCCTGTAATCCTGTTTCAGTCTTTTGGGTGTTGCCAACACAGTTGGGTGCAGGGATGCAGGCTAGTTCTAGACAGGTGTCATCTCACTCCCGTTCAAAAGCCTTGAGATGGGGTGAGCCCTGCTGAGAGACAGGTCTCATTAGCGCAGGCACAGTGTGTGCTGATGAGTCAAAATAGCTTCTGGAGAAAGCTCATGGCTTGCCAGCACAGAGTGTGGGTGGAGTGCTGCACCTCACAGTTATCAGCATCTCCTTCCCTGCTTCTGGTTTGCTGAAGTGCATGTTTCAATGGGAAAGAGAAGAAAAATAGACAGATTTCTAATTTCTTGCCCATTCCTTCCACAAACAACCCTTCCCTGAAGCCCGTAGATTTATCACAGCTGAGAGGGAATTTTGTGGCAGCTTCTTATTAAAATATTGGCAGCCTATTACTGTTCCTTACAAATGATGCAGATGGATCACCGACTGAAACAGTGCTGAAAGGCAGCTCTGTCTGAGGTGAAACGCTCTTTGTCCATTGCTGCTACCTGCACTTTCCCTCACTGGAAAGCGGATTTTTTTTTAATTTTGTCTACCTCAGCAAATCAAGATCCTGAAAGTTATTTCAGAGGCTCTCTTATCTTTTAACAAATATCTATGGTCTGTAGCAGGCCTGACCTTGAATTGGTTACCTGTGCATTTCTCATATCAAGATTAGATTATTGAGACTCCCTCCTGACAGCCTGGCCTGATAAGATCCTGTACAATTTCCAGCTGGTGCTGAATGCTGCTGCCAGGCTCTTGTAATAGAGAGATGATCTCCACATTTCACCTCTGTCCAAAGCGCTGTGTTATTTGCCAGTTAAGCAGTATATTGACTTGAAGAGTTCCCTGTTAAAGATGAACTACATTTTATATCCACACACCTATGTGTGTGCGCTTTCTGTGCGAAGTGAGATGAAAGCATGGGTATGTGCTGACTGCCCCACACAATGGTGACAGGAAGGGCACTTGGCACCTAACCTCATGTTACCTTCGTTACTGAGAGATTATTTGCAGCTCACTTCTAAAGAGGTGGCATGAGTCCAGCCTATCTCTCCCTTATCTTTTTAATTTCCTCACCTAACAGTAAAAACCTGAATTGATATCAGCTATGTCTGTATTGGCTGTAAGGTCCTGGCTGCCCTGCCTGCTGCCTGATAGCTCCAGTATTTTTACAAAATTGGATGCAGGAGACTGCTACCATTGGGGACGGGACAAGATCTTCTGTGGCGAAATGCAGCAGATTCTGTACTACAGAACTAAATTTGTAAACATCTTGCTTTAATAGACATGTACTGTGTGTAGAGCAGGAATCATCACATGCCATACGCTATTTTGTGTTACCACAAAAACTGGTAGGCTGCAGAAGACTACAAAATGCCAATTGAAAAATGAGTAGCAGGGGACCTTATAAGAAAAAGGTGTGGTGGACAGTTGAAATGTGATATTCTGTACAATCTAATAAAAAACAAGGTGGGTGGAAGACTGCTTTACTTCTTAGAATTTAGACATTCCTTTTTTCTGTATTTAGAAATATTTTCAGCTTCTGTGATTGGTTTGAAAAAGGAGAGTATGTTTTGGTAAGAAAGTTGTCAATGTTTTTGTCTGATTTTTTTTCTTTACAATTGTAAAATTTTACATCCTTGACATTTAGGGCATATTGCTTAAGAGGAAGAGGAGGAGAATGTTCCTCCCTGGATGTGTGGGCAGAAAATCCTCCTCCTCACCTTCCCCAGGCTGACCTGCTTCCTTCCTGCTCCAGATAGGCTCATTTAACCAATCTCCTCCAAATGGAGTGATTAACCTCTCTGCCAGTCTGCCAAGCGGTTGGTGGATTTTCCATCACCAGAAACTTTCATATCTTTTCTTAAAAGATATCTTCTAGTTTGAATGATTTTTTTTCTTCTAAACAGTGATCTTACTTAAATAAAGTGTCAAAAGTGGATCCTTCAGGCTTTCTAATCCTTGATATCTCTGTAACACACTGGTGATTGAGACAGGGTGGACCCTTCTCTCTTGTGCCTCACTGGCTCCAAAGGACACTCATCTCTGACAGCACTCAGCTAGAGGCTCCATTAGATTCAGTATTGTTCCTTCCTGATTGTAGAGATCCTGGTAGAATGAGGAAGTCTGGGAGTGGCAAAATATTTCTGGTCTGGCTGCTTTTTTGTCTTTGCCATGTATGGTGTTGCTTGTTGGCGATTCAGCTGTTTTATAGGCTTAGATTAGGGTTAGGGTTAAGAGGGAGAGGAAAGGCAGAGCTGCCTTGTGAGTGGGGCAGCAAAGGAGCTACCAAAATAAGTCTGGGAGTTGTGTCCCATTCTGGGCTCCCATACAAGGGAGACATGGAGCTACTGGAGCAAGTCCAGTGAAGGGCTACTAAGATGATTAAGGGACTGGAACATCTCTTACATGAGGAAAGATGAGAGAGCTGGGACTTTTCAGCCTGGAGAAGACTGAGGGGGGATCTTATCAATGTGTATAAATATCTGAAGGGAGGGTGTAAAGAGGATGGGACCAGACTCTTCAGTGGTGCCCAGCGATAGGATGAGAGGCAACAGGCACAAACTGAAATACCAGAAGTTCCATCTCAACATGAGGAAAAACTTCCTTACTGTGAGGGTAAGACAGCACTGGAACAGGTTGCCCAGAGAAGTTGTGGAGTCTCCATCCATGCAGGTATTCAAAAGGCATCTGGACATGGTCCTGGGCAATGTGCTCTAGGTGACTCTGCTTGAGCAGGGCGGTTGGACTAGATGATCTCCAGAGGTTCCTTCCAGCCTCAACCATTCTGTGATTCTGTGAGGCTTCACTGAAGCTGGACTTTGCTGTCATATCTAAAAGGGGTTTTATGCTGTTAGCTTACCTTAAATTAACTGGGAACTTTCTACCTACTATTAGCTGCAAGGGTAAAAGTGAAATATCTGCAGTGCTTCATGAAGTCTCTTCTCTCTCTTCAGGATCATATTTCTGCAGGGGGGGGAGGGATTTTGTGTTGCTTTTCTTGGCCAGACTTTAATAGTGGAGAGGGATGTCAGTGTAATACAGATGTTTGTCATTGGTGAAACTCTCCAGCCCTTGGGATTACACCAGAAAGCAGCAGTGTGGTATGGAGAAGTTAGTTAAAATTATATGGAGGTGCTTTGCATAAACTTCTTTAGCCCATCTTTTGCCATGGTTTCTGTTGCTTTCACAATGCAGAGACTTCTCCTAAATATTAAAAAAGCAAAAAAAAAAAAAAAAAAAAAAACTTCTAAGCAGATGAGCACAATCTGTTTCATGAAATATCATGTTCACAAAACATATGCACAGTACTCAAAATAGCTAATTTCTTTTTAGCAATGCTGGTTCTGGAATACCCTTGACCTTCCGAAGAGGAGAGATTTGTACTAATGCAGTATATAGGATTTTAATATTAAAAGAGGTTAAATAGCAGAAAGTGAAAAGCTCTTTGCTTCCTCTTTGGAAAGGAGTGAGCTAATGCCAGCAATTTCCATGGCAACTGCAAACAGACTGTCCTGTTCACTTCCATGTTATAAATAAAACAAAAATATTCTCTAAATTACATGCTGTGCCTACATGTATTTGCTATCACCATGTTCAGCAGACACTGGGAAATATTTCTGTATGTGATTTGTTAGAAAAGATTACAAGGTTTATGCAAACTAAATAGTCTTGGTGGGCCATGTTCCTTTGAGGAAATAATAAAAATAACCTCAAAACAATGCCATCCCTTTCACTGCTGATATTCTTTGAGTTTTGCAAATAATTAATTACAAGTCCAAAACAATAACTCATCAGCAAGCTAGTGTAAGTGATAATAAACTTGCAGTAGCATCATTTTAAATAGAGACAAAAATATTTTTAAAAAGGATAGGATGGCAATTGAGACTTTTGCCTTTAAATCGCTAATGGGCCACACTGCCTGGAAGGTTGGTCATTTTGTGTCCTACTTTTATACAGGTTGCAATAGAATAGACATACCCTCCTTGCTCTCTCTGAATCTCATATTTTGTTCTATTTTCTAAATCTAAAATATAACCTATTCAGGTTCACAGCAATTCTTTAGCCATGGACAAGGTTTTCTCCTGCCCTTCTCCAAGTCCATGAGGTGGTCTTTCCCATGCATACAGCTGCACGGCACAGAGTGGATGATGGAGTGAGGGTTAAAGCACAAGAACTTTGTGCAAAAGCAGCTCTATAATTTTTCTCCAAATTCCTCAGCCCCAAGTTGCATTCAATAGAAGCGCAGGCCTTGCAAAGGCAACCGGAGTACTGCTCATTTGCAGTAGTGCTCCGAAACTGGTGAATTTTTTTTTGCAAATGTGGTGATGATTCCATGTGCTGCTTCCCAGCCATAAAAGAAGGGTTGAGACATGAGAAGAGCTCTCTGATACCGCTGCTTCCATTAACTGCTCCTTGAGGCCTGAGGTGACCTTGTAGGAAGGAATAACACATACTGTTAAAAGCAGAAAGATGCATTAGGCTGAATCTGTCTCTCTCTTCTTGCTGGGAGTGCCATGTCCATTTGCAGCTTGTTCAGAATTTAGCAGCACAATTGCCCACTGGCTAGAGCCATTATGATCCTATTATGCTTACTTTGCATTCTGCCTGCTGGCTGAGTGTAGATGACCAGATCACTTGACATTATTGGGTTTTTAAAGTACTTAAGAGTACTGGCCTTACCTCTTCTCACACCCTGTTTCTCAGGTCATATGATATCAGTAAATATGTGCACTCACATCTGTTTATAGAGTTAGCAAGAGATATACATTTTGCAAAGGAGACTCTTGTTTCCACTAGTACCATCAAATTACTTCTCTCCTAAATTCAAATAAAAAAATCCTAATGACTTTCCTGTTGCTTTCAGGCAGAAGCCTCTCAGAATGCATTAGCCTTCCTGTGTGTGTAACTGAATGCTTTGTGGTTTTCCATCTCTTTATTATAAGAAGATGTTAGTTCAGGTTTGGTTGCTTAGGTTAGTTGCATTGTACTGTTCTTGCGTGTGTGTAAAGAAGGGCATAGGTGTATTTAGATTTATTTTTGTATCACGTATTTTCATTCCTGTTAAACCATCCGAAGATTGAATGGAAACTTGTAAATACTGCATAATAAACAACTTCACATAGCGGCGAGGATTTAATAGATTTCCTTTATTAGTGATGAGTTATTTTTTCAATTAAAATTGCAGGCAAGGTTTCCAATTACGGTGCAAATTATTTCAAGTGTATTTTGCTCTGTGAAAAATCTGTGCAACGGACAGTGCTACGCTTGAATTAGAGCTGGGAATCCAGCCAGAAATGTGACCCCCTTGATCCTTTCACTCTGGGATTCTTAAAAGCACAATCGAGGGTGAGGTACAGGAGGAAACGTCTCCATTTTCTGTTATTGAATGTCGAATCCTGCCTCGTCCCAAGCTTGGCTAAGTCACCTCAGGTTCTACCTTCCTGTTGTTTACACTCGAGATCTCTGCCAGTTACGCCGGAGATCTCCGCAGTGCTCTTGAAATTACGCTGACGAGTTTAACTGCTTTTGTAGTGTCAGACGTACCGTATGCTAGTCTATGGCTTCATGGTGATTTTTAAAGGAAGGGAGAGATCACCGAGCTGCTGCTTCAGCGCCGTGTCCTCAGTAGAGAGGGGCCTGCGCCCTCCGCCTCCCTGAGCGGCACGGACGTGCCTTGGGAACGCTGCTCCCCAGCCGGCCTAACCAGCGTCACTGCGGAGGCTCCCGTCGGGCGCCTCCGCGCAGAGGCAGCGTTGCCGTACCAGACGCGTGGTTTGCGTGGAGCGGGTGAGCGTCCCCCTGGGAAAACACGAAAACACGACTGCTGTTAACCAGGTGCTGCTGGCGGCCCGCCCGCGCTTCACCGGAGGCCTCCAGCGACGCACGGGCCGTTGCCTCGCCGCGTCCCTGCCGACGGCGTTACGATGCTCGCGGCGGGCCTGCGCAGAGGCGCCCTTAGGTCGTGTCGACGCAACCGTTGCGTCAGCGCGGACGCGGTGGAGGAGGACCCGGGGCCAGGTACCGCTGACCAACCCCCTCCATCTTGGGGAGTGAGGTGGGGGTTGCTAGGCAGATTGGGGTTGCCAGGCAACCACGTGGCAAGGTGCAGCAGTGGGCCCCGAGCAGGCTGCCGCCATGCTGAGTGCCGTCTGGGCTGGCCCGGGGGTGCCCCGTGGCTGCCCTCGGGCTCTGTGAAAGGGTGGGTGAGGAAACGCCTTCAGGGTGTTACCTGACACAGCTGCGAGGGGCGGGGGAAGAATAGATTCATCCCTCGTTTCACTCCTACCAAACACATCAGCAGCACCCTGAGGGCACTAATGGGCCTTAATGGCCCTGACCAGCCTCACCTGGGCCCCCACCCACACCCTGCCCATGGGCCTATGAGCCCCGTTTCAGCTTGGCCCTGGGCCTTCAGTCCCTGCCTGAGCTATGCTGCAGGTGAACCTGAGGCTCTGCCTCCTGGACAAGCCTTGGACCTCCATAGCCTGTCTCCTGGATGGGCCCTGGTTGTGCATTGCAGCTTATCTACAGACCTGTCTTTGGCCCTGTCTCCTGGATGGACTTTGGAGCTGTGCTGTAGCTTCATCTCTAGTGCTGTGCCTGGTTGTGTCTCCTTTGCTCCTGACTGGACGCCCTGGACCTGGCTGATCCCTTGCCTTGCCTGGGGCTGTTGGTGAGCCCTGTTACCAGTACCTGGCTCTGCCTGCTGTGTTTGCACCCTGTGGGACTGCACCCGTTGGCAAAGGCCCTGCCTGTGCTGGGGTCACCCTCGGCTCCTGGCTTGTCCCCCATCTCAGTGCGCCTGGCTCCCGCTGCTCCCTGACGCCTGCAGTGCAGAGAGGTCTCTGCTCGAAAGGGCTCTCGCCCCAGGCTGCCCAGTGCCCCTATGGCCTGTACTGGTGCTTACAGGAGTGCTGTCCCTCCCAGCCTTGAGCTGTGCCTCCTGAGGGACAGCTACTATAAACCAGGACCCCTGTGTTTCGCTCCCCTGAAGTTGGCTGCCGCATTGCCTTCAGAGGGGGGAAGCCTCGAACTGTGATGTGGTGAGAACCCTGTGGAAAACGCAGATCCAAATGCTGGTTATAACACGGCTCCTCCCTTCCCTCCTGGCTTTGCCATTTCTCCTACAAGACCGAGCATCTACGTACCTTTTGCCCCGGGCTCAGGGCCACTAAATGGAAAGACACAACAGCCTGTTTGGCTTCCTCCTTTTTCTCCTTTGCCAGGTAACAGTGTCTTTTTGTTACCCACTGTGCATTTCTCCTTTCTGCACTATGTGTTTTGCGGTTGGAGGGGGAAGTATCTGGTCTGTATCTTTATTTTGGGAAATGTAAGTAATTGACATGTCTCAGTGGGTATCGGACAGGGGGGAAAGGGATCCTTCGAGCCTCACTGGTTGCTAAGAGACGGATGCTTCAACTTTGAAAGCCTTCGTGCATGGAGGGTATATTATCCAGCAAATTGGACTTTCAAATCTGGCAGCAAGGGAAAAAAGGTAGTGTCCAAAACCAGAGGGCATTTAGGTGATCTGATTTCAGAGACATCTGTTCTCCTTTTCGAGGAGGGCAGGGGACTGGTCCAGTTTGTGAACATATGTGACCACATTATGCGCAGTAAGCTTTCTTGAGAGCATTTCGCTTATGCTCACTGTTTGGCCAGGTCACCCCCTTTCTCTCCTTCTTTTTGGACTTGTTAGTTTTTAACGTAGTCCTTGTGTGCAAAGCTTGATTGTGTAGTCAGGCCATGTGTAGCACTTGCTTTGAAGCCCAGAACAGGTTTGCATACAGATGGAGTGCATGATCAAATAGCGTTTTAAAGTTTTATTCCCATAAGATCTGCAAGCCCCCCTTGCAAGGGCCTTCCATTGACTGGCATGGGAGGCCTACGGCACAGAGCTTGCTCATCTGCAGCAGTTGTGTCTAGAATAACAACTGCCTCCCTGCACAGCTTCTCTGTGACTTCTGTAGCTTCTTTGACCATGTAACTTCCTTCAAAAGCACCGCAGGTGACTACCACCAGCCAGCTTTAGGAAAGGCAGTGCAAGGGCTGTGACCTCTTCTCAACATTTAGACCCTCTGTGTCACGTGATGGCGGGGAGGTAAAAGCTAACACCATTGCGTTGTACCCTGTCACCAGCACCAGAAGGCCTGTGGCGCAACTCATGAAGGAGTGCCAGCACAACTTTGAGCCCCGCTGTGTGCTCTCCTACCTGAGAAACGAGCTGGGAGGTTGGTGTGTGATCCAGACTGACCGCAAAGAAGCGCTGGGACTTTCATGCAGCTTCTGTCCAGCAAGGCATCCTGCTCTCATGCTGCTCTGCTGGTAGGCTCCACTCTGTAGTTTACCATGCAGTGCTTGCATGGCCTACCATGTAGTTTTAAGGCGCGTGTTTACAGTCCACCAAAGAGAGAATTGGGGGCTGCACAGTACTGCATTGCCCTGAGGGCAAGGCTTTTGCGTGTTCTGACAAACTAAGCTCTTCCAGAGAGAAACTCCTGAAGTTGTACCTGTTCGTGTTTGGAGATAAGTGTTGGCAGTACCAGCTGTTTAGTGGGCACATGGTGGTTTGAATTGAAAGCATGGTTCACTGGGGTGTACCTGAGTGTGGTGTGCTTAATTTCAAAGCACTGAAAGGACCCAGAGTCTCAAAGGTGTTAATGTGAATTCTACCACTTGTGTAATATTAAACGGCTACATGAAATATAGGCTTTGAGTGCAAAGACTTCGCCTCACTGGGTTCTGGCACAAACAGCTGCACTTTTCAAATGTCTTCACCCTTTTCTTAAAGGCACAGGAAAAGGAAAAAAATCAAATATATTTAGAATTTAAAATATGAAGAATATCAAAATATGATATTCTAACAGTACCTCTGGCTCCCTTTCCTTGTGACTGCAGAAAAATGTTTAGAAAGACCTACCTCCTTGTTTGCTGATCTTTTTTGATGGCATTAAAGAAGGTTACAACTGCCTTTTGGGGAAGAAACAGGTAGCTGAGGTGGACTGGAACGGTTGTTGCTCTTGCTTTGGGAGCCCAATCCTATTTCCTTCCAGACTAACGCATTCAAAAAGTGAGAGAAAAAAGCAACCTGTGCGGAGGTCGCTACCTCAGTTTCTGTTGCCGGGTGCTACTGACCCTCATTTGTAGTGAATGGTAGGCCTGCCTCTCAGTCAAGCTTGTACTTACTTACTGTACTTTTTGTTTTTGTGCAAGCACAAATCGGATCAGGATTGAACCAAACACCAGAGAGCTCCTGAGGCTGAGAGGTTATGACCTAATAAATACCAAAACTCTCCTTCATGTGTGGATGTGAGCTGAATTCCAGTTGACCGGTAGGTAACCTAAGCTTGGCTCAGTGTCTTTGGCTTTGAGTCTGAGCACAGGCAGCAATATGGATGGAAAATGAAGCTAAGTGCAGGCCTGCTCTTGGGTTGGAGCTTCAGCCAGCAATAAAGCAGTTACTAACTTTACTATCGCTAGACTTTTTAAGATGTTGCTTTTATCTACCTCTCTGGTTGCAAGGCACAAGTAGCTAAAGACCAGTATTGGCCACCTAAACTATTTTAAATCTTATTTTCTAAACAGAAGGTAAAAGAAAAGGAAGGAAAATGAGTTAAATTTGGAAAGAAGAAATACCAAAGAAGGAATAAGAAGGGGAGTTTTGATCTCCAGCTAGTGCTTGTGACTAAAGGTCCTTTCCTAGCCAGTTTCCTTTCAGGATCAGAACAAAGAGCTGTCTGTGTCATGGTGGACCAGAAACTAAAGGAGGTGATAAATATCGCAGGCTGCATGGTAGAGTTCAGGCTTTTCAGGTCACCTGTTCTCATGAGACTGGTGTCAGATAAAGTGGTGACAGACCCATCCTGTTGCTATTTTGCTCGCTAATTTTCAGCACACGCAGTTTGGGCTTGTCGCTCTAGTCCCTTGCCCTTCCTGTTTACAAGGTGTGATCTAAACTCAGTCCTCTCTGAGCAGGGTCCCCTATCCTTCTCATTTAGGTGAATTAAACCCATCAACAATCTTTGTCTTTTCTGTGCAAAGTCACGTAAGTGACTGATTTTCATTTCTTACGTTGAACAATAGACAGTATATAGCCATGTGTTCAATAGCACTCTTGATGCTATTCTTACTGTGCAAAAAGCTCTGTATTTTTACCTGGAGAAGAACCAGCCCAAAGCATTCTAGTTTTCCAGGAAATTGAGACTCAGAGCCAAACTCTGTAATGCAGTCTCTTTTCCTTTTTTTTTTTCCTTTCCTCTGCTGCTTAATTGGAATAGCCTGTCAGTGTGCATTCCTAATAGACTTTTCTGAACACTGTTCCTGAACCCTACATGGTAATGTAAAACCATTGCTCTGTGCTGTCTGTAACAGATGGGAAATGTAATCTTCTGGGTCCTGTGACAGGATCTGCTCATTATTATATGAACAATGAGAGAAGAAATGTAAAAGGTGCAACATACATTTATTTCCTGACACTTTGTATAAAAGACAGTGGACCTGATTCTTACTTGCTGTAAGGGCTGCTGGGAGCACTCTGGTGCAAAAGCCCTCCAGCATGAAAGGAGAGTTGCCTAATGTGATGTTTTATGCTCTAAGTTCCTCTCACCTTAGGCCTTTTAATCTAGTTTGTCATTCATGCAGCTAGGAGTAGTGGCATGCATTTATCAGTGGGTGACAAGGCAGTTCCCACAGCTAAGTGAATCTCGGGATGCTTGTGCTTAGAATGAAGTTTTTGCTTCTGTCTCAGACCTGAAGAAGAGCTGCTGAGCCTTCTGTTTTTTCCAGCTGCACCTGTGTTTTGTTTTGTTTTCTTTTTTTCTTTTTCCAAAGACTCCTCTCTCCCTGTAGGCCTCTCATATTCTTGGACCACTGAGATTGTACCAAGAGCAGACCTATAAAGGATACTTTCACTAAGACTTCAGTCTCTGTCTTTTGGCTCAGAGTCTGGAGTCTGCTGGGATGCAAACTGTCTTCTGATGAAAGTAGGCGATGCATTCCTTCTCTGAAATGGTGTGTGTATAGTTATCAGGCCTTATGATGTCAAAAGTACTGGAGATTCAGACAAGCAAGACTTATTTAATATCAAGCAGAGAAGCCTTTGCAAAATCTAAAGAGACCAGATAACTAAAACACTGGTAATGTTTTTGCATTCTGGAGGTACTAAAGTAGCTTGAATTATATCCTTCAGATCATTACGAGAATCTGAGCAACACATTTTCCTTTTCAAAATGCCTTCCCTCTTCTCCTTCAGTGTCCTTTTCTTGCTTCTGACCCTTTTGCTGGCAGCACACCAGGCATATAGTCCATGGTATCTGATCTTCTGCTATCCTCTTACCTTTTCTGCCCCTGGAATGCCGATCCTTGTGCTACCTGACCCGGTTTAAAGTTAAAGCATGATGGACTCCATTTCCCTATCAGGCCTGCCAGTCTAGCTGGTTTCAGCATTTCAGCAATGTTCTGTGTGGGTTGGTGTATTACCTATAAGGAGTGGAGTTTCATGCTGGAGCTGTTATGGCCTACTTTTTTTTAATCCCTCTCTACCATCAGCACCCTTGCCAAGAACTGGAGTCAAGCATTGCAAGTGCTGCTTTGATCTTGCTTGCACCTTAAGTAACATCTGTAACAGCATTTGCATATTGATTCCTCATGGAGGGGTTCACAAGCTGGACTTGGTTTAAAAAGCAAGAGCTGTTTTCTAATAATTCTCTTGTCTATGTGTATACACACAAATGTGCAAATACAGATGAGTACACCTACTTGGATTTTGGATGTATTAACAGCAGTTGCCTGCCATGCTGCAGCATGTCCTCATTTCATGGGAAAAGGAATGACCAGATTCTGATCAGGAGAATGGAATTCATCCCGATTCATTTGAAACTCTTTTTAAAGCGTAAAGCAAACATGACTACTTTGAAAGCCCAAGCATTTCAATTGTCAGAAGTGTTTGACTTTTGTTGTATGTCTTGGTCTCACCCAGTGCCCACAAAATACTGTTGCTGAGTAGGTATTAGTCTTTCCCTTTGCACCTTGCTCTTTTGCCCAGGTTAAAGGCAGAAACATAAACACTCCTGTTCCCAAAGCAAAGGTATCAGCTATTGTGAAAACTGCTCTTTTAGGGTGGTGTTGTCTGGAGCCAGATGTGTATTACAGTGCCACCACTGCTGTGCTGTGACATGTCACATCAAGTACTGGTAATTAAAGAGTAGTCTGTCAGGTCACCTTGGTATGTTGAGCCACTTAAGTTTTCCCTAAGAGGGTTCTGTAGCTATCGGCTCCTCTGTATAGAAACCAGCAAAGCATTTCTAAAGCCTTCCCTTCCCCCCTTTTCTCGTGTTGCTGAATGTTTATTTCTAGTTACTAATGTAGGAGTGTTGGGGAGGGGAGAGAGGGAGAACAGTATAAAAATTGAGCTGTTTGTATTTCATAGATCTAATTACTGTATCTTGACATGGAAATGTGTACAGGCATGTGAATGTATCTTGGAATTAGGCAAATACAGCACAAATATATTTGTGTAGGGCCTTCCAAATGAGCTGAAACAACTGAAGTTTCAATGATTGATTTTGCTAGTGTATGCAGTTGCAACCTGGCTTATTGGCTTATTTGTGAACAGCTGAGCAAGTGAGGCTTTATCCCTCCGTAATATCTGCAGAGAACAAAAACTGTAGCAAAGAAAGAGTAAATAATTATCCATGAGAGTGAGTGTACAACAAATGGTGCTGTGGCCTTTCTGAAATTCACTTGTAGCATGGAGAGTGCAAAAGGGAAGAGTAAGAATAAGGATCTAGCCACAGGCAGTGACAAAGTTGGGAACATGCACATACCCTCACTGGTGACAATGTATCATTTCTACTGCTCCTGTGGAACATGAACATCATCTTCCTTTCAAAGGTGTTTGAAATGTTTTGTAAAATTTTTTAATTATTTTTATTTTATTATTAATTTTTTTTTAGGCCTTATCTGGTCTCTTCCCCTTGCGGTGGAGGATGTCCCTCCCCCACCCCCCCATACATCCACTGTAGCCCACTGTTGGAGATAGGTTACTGCTCTTACCCAGTACAACCTTTCCCTCCTGACATGTTATGAGGGAGCAGTGAGATTTGCTTATAAAGCCTAGACTAGAGAGCTATTGTGTCCACCCAGTGTGCACAGGTCACTATTTAAGGCAATATTTAAGATCTTGTGTAGCCCCTTCTGAGGACAGGTGTAGGTCCTTTTTTGAATCAAGCAGACATGAACAAAACAGACTATTTGTGAGCAAGTTACAAAATACAGCTCGAGTTCCTAAACCGATCCATTGCATATTTAAGAAAAACAGAATAAAAGTGATGAAAATCACTGCCTTGGCTGGTAATTTGTGCTCAGACAAAAGGGTTAAGATCTAGGAATGATGACTTGTTCATCCAGCTGCAGTGCATATGCAGACACACATAAAACACATCAATGAATATTTTATTCATATTAAGTTATCAACAAATTCCATGTGTCACACAGATAGCGAGAGGGACCAATGTGCCGAACAGAGATGCCTTGTGTCTCTTAGGGTTTGTTTCTATTCCATTGAAGTTGGTAAGAACTTTGCTGCTGACTTTGGCAGATCCAGGATTTTCATCCTGAAGTACCAAACTGTGCGGGAATTTAAGCACCTATCTTTAAATGGTCAATAGTGGAAACAGTATTTCTTACTGATGTGCAGAGGTGATGCATTCCTAATGGCTCATCAACTTAAATTTCCTCTCACGTAATCTAACAGCAAGAAAAAAAAGAATGAACAATGGAGCAAAAGTAGTATGTTGAATTAATAATACAATTTAAACACTTAAAGGAATTTTAAAAATACCTTTCCATAGAAATTAGTTCAGAAATACATCAGAGGTGCAAATTAGGCCCTCTGAGGTATAAGTAAATGTGAAGATGTAACACATGGTAATCGAATCATGTCATTTCATAGACATGAAGGTGATCAAAGCATTAATATGAATTCCAAGGTCACCTTGAATCCAGGATTCAGTTTTGAGTGTTAAATGTTTCTTTCAAACACTTATCTTTGGCTTGGGAGACTTGCAATGACTTGGGAAAATTCTATCCATGTGCATGAGTCACCTTAGTTTTAGAGTAATATAAAGCTGAGCATGTGCCTGTTCATCCCACTTGCTGGAGCTAATCTAGCCTACTCAGGGCACCAAGCAGCCCCAGCTGAAAGGATAATAAGGTACCGCGAATGGATGGGTCACACTGATGTTAGAGGATTCTTGCCTGATTCTTTTCCTACCTCAGGCATATACTATTGCAAATAGAGACAGCTAAAACCCCAGGGTTTCCAGGTGGCAGAGTACTGTGGGTTTTTTCATTTTCTCTCAGACTAAAACAAGCCTTCCTCAATACTTCATGTGAACCAGAAACCTACGAAAAGTCTGTTTCAGACACATCAATACACAGTGTTTCCAAAATGAAATACTCTCCCCAGATGCTGCAGCTTCTCAGAAAAATTGATGATCTTGTCAGTTTTGCTGCTGGTAGCAGCTGCCTGTGTCTCCGGATTTGTGGCTGGGCTAGAGCCAGCACTGCTCAGGCTTTCGTAGTCCCTGCTTTCCAGCAGAGACCAGTCCACTGGGGCTGCTGGTCTGGCTCAAAACTGCAGAATCTGGAGTCCTAGAGCTTCTGGCTCTGGGGCAGTCTGCTGGACAGATTGTGCCTCAGCCCCTGAGGCTGGGCCAGCAGCTGGTGAGACCATCTGAAGCTGCTGATCCTGAAGGCCCCAAGTCTTATCCAGTGGCCATGACCTCCAGATTGAGGCTTTTCCATCCTCGATTCATGTGCTTGATGGCATGTCCCAGGGCTGGGGACTTGAAACCCCATCTCCTTAACCCTGACACAGCCAACCTCATGAGTCATTCCCAAATCTGGAACTGATCACTGGCTGAAACCCCCAACATGGGTGGATTTCCTGATATCTGGAGCCACAAGCATTCCATAGCATCGCATTCCTTGGTTTCTGCAACAGGCTGTTGATTCAAAGATATTCTTGACAAAACGTGAAGAGCCTGACCCAAATGTGAAGGACCCCCTGATTGGACATAATTATAGTCTCTTGGCTGTGATGTGGTTCCTGATTTACCTGGGCAAGAGTGAGAGACAAATCAGGAGCCTGTGATGGCCTAAATGCTTTATTTTCTTGTGGCAAAATTCGAGGAAAGTAACAAATGCTTTAAATTTTTATAGGCATGACTTAGTGAAGAACTCTTTCCTGGGAAATCATGAGGACTTTTTTTGTTCATGAGGGTTTGTTGTTTTTGAAGAGAAACCTCTGAAAATGTTCAATAAAAATCTGCTCAGGGAAAACTGATTTAAAAATGGAACACTTTCTGAAATAATCTATTTTCATTGAAGAGCTTTTAAGCTTTGTAGAAAATCTAACTTTTTTGTTGAGAGGGGAAAAGTGTCAGTTGTTCTGGATTTTGGGCAAACTCTTTATTTCTCCTGGGGTGGAATAGTACAAAGTAGTCTTAATGGCTATCTAGAAAATGAACTGAGAATTTTCCCAAGACCATGAGTTCACCTGGCCAAGAAATCAAAGGAGAGAAGGCTGGAGCAGGAGACACGACACTCTGCTGATTCCTGTCTGGGAAGATGGTGTCTAGCAGATTGGTTTTGTAGCTGGATGGAAGACTCTGTGTGGCAAAACTCCATCCTGATGAATTGCAACTTGCCCCCAGGGGATGATTGGTAAGTGCAGAAACATTACTTATATTTTTCCAAATAATTTCAAATAAAACAATCCCCAGCAGATGAAAAACTCATGACCAAATCCCCTCAGCCCTGTTAAGTGTTCTTGCTGTAGAAATGTCATGATCTGTACAAGGACATGGTCCTAGCAAGAGACAGAATAAAGTGCCTGCACGCTGCTAGTGACCTCAGTGGGAATTCCTGGTTGCTAGAGAAACATTGGTCTGTGCCTATGGGGGAGGCTGTTAGGTGCTTAGTGTGCACTTCTGACACGGTACTAGCGGTTGTTTGTAAACACTTCCAGCCCTAGTGGCGTAATGGAGGCGGAATCATGTCAGGTATTAATTACACTGTGAATAAAGAAATTGAGAAATCCTATTTCTGTCACTAGCTAGGTAGTGGGTATTTACTCTGCTTTTCTCAGTGCCACTTTTCACTTTTCATCTCAGCTTCATGGCATCAATAAGTGCATTCATTGCAGGATTTTGCAGATTCCTTGCAACTTGGATTCTCTTCTAAGATGCAGCTACTAATGTGGCTTATAAAGCAAGCCTCTACAGTAAATTAAAGTAGCATATAAAGTAGTTTCTTAAAAGAATATTTAGACATTTCTACATTTGCTAAGACTTTCCAGAACTCTTTGTTGCCCCACATGGATTATGTGTGTGGATGAAATGAAGAATGATTATATACTTGTGCATGTACAGCATGCATATTCACACCTATTTTATGTCATAGATTTTTATAGCTGTTAAATTTTCTTTTCATTATATTTGATTTGCTAAGATGAAGGCTTGTTTTATCAAAACTAATTACATGGTATGTATTTAATGTTCTGTCCCTAAGGTTTTTCATAGTAATAAAATTGATTGTTACTGATTAAAATGGTTCTATTACATCAGCTTAATGTCACTTGAGGTGAATGCAGTATTAGAAAAACGGCCATTAAAAGTGTTGAATAGGAAGCAGAGAGGCAAAGAGTGAATGTGTGGAAAATTTTTTTGAAGTGACAATTTTTTTTAAAAGTTATTTATGATCAATAATTTTAAAACATTTACTTGGCAGGGAGAGGTATCTGAAATGTATACAAAATCCTATTGTCATTATTCCTTTTATGCAACTCATTGGATTACCATTCTACATCTCCTAGGTGAATGTTCAATATGTAGACTTAAACTGTCTTAATTTCTTGTGTCATTATAGTGTTGTGAAAAACACATGCAAAATGAACAAGTCTTTTGTGTAAAGGTAAAGCTCTCTACAGGGTGATAAAAATGAGGGTTGAAAAAATCCTGCCTAATGATGAGGATCCTTTATTTCTCTGTCAAAGTAAACACAGTAGATAGATAATTAAAGTTCATTATGGGGAGAGGTAGGTAAGGATAAAGCCATGGGGCTCTGACGCAGTTGTTGGAAAGGTTTGGTAATGGCAGTGGGAGCTGCCCAGGCCTCCCCAGGCTGGGATGGGGGGCCAGGAGGGGGGTGAAGGGGTGGGTGTGGGGAAAACACTGCTCTGAATTCATCAAATTCTTAGAGAGACCACTGAGAAAGAAGAAACAAAGAAATTATGAAAAAGGAAGTCAACAGTATGGAGATGTAACACTGGAAAAAAAAGGAGGACTTAAAAAACAGCATCATTTTTAAAAGGAAAAGTTAAGCTCTGGGGCTTCCTCCATTCCGCTTTAGGTTGGAAAATATGGGCACATCAACTGTTTGTATTGCAGTGCTGCTTTCTTTTCTACTACGGTGCTGCTCTGAGCTCTGTGTGTCTGTATTTTCAGTGAGGCAGTAGCCTCATGATTTGTCACTATTCTTTTTTTTTTTTTCTTGAATCCCCCGTTCCTGGAGTCATATGACAGGCTGAAAGCCTGATCTTTCTCTCTCCCTCCCTGTCTCTCTCTGACTAGTGTATAGTCACTCAAAAGACAACTAAAAAGAACCAGAAGGGCATTATTTCATAAATTTTGCATGATTTTTAAGCTACTCCTGTAGGTTATTGAGATTTGAGTAACATTTTCTAAATTCTTGTAACCAAATATTGGTCAAGCCTGCAAGTCTACCTATGACTGATTACATTTCTTCCAGTCTTCTATCATGCAGCAACAATGAGGAGCTGCCAGAAATTTCTTTCTTTTTTTTTTTTCTAATATGGAAGAAGGAACTGTAATAGAAATACGGGAAAACTATTTAATCTAAAACTACTGTCTCAGTGTCTCACTTCAGAGAAGCTACCCAGAACTTTTCCCTATCCTCTCCTGTCAGTCGTCTTGCTCGAGAGTTTTGATAAATTGAGAACTATTTGGCCATCTTCCATGCCTGGTCTCTGACAATATTATCAATAATCCATATTCCTTTTTCAGAGGCAGCTGGTGAATGTTAATACGTGATGTCATTTGCAGCTGAATGTTTTCTAAAAGAAGGCCAAAGTGTCCTACTTCACTTCAGCTTAAAATAAACACCTTCAGAAGAGCTGAATTCAGTTGTATGAGTAAAACTGAATTTTGCAGAAGTGGTAGTGATTTTTTTTTTTCCCCCCCTCCTTAGTTTCATGTTTAAGAACATGGTAGAGTCAGAAAGTGTTCTGCAGATCATGACTGAGAAGTGGCACAATGAAACAGCAGAAGAAAAGGCTTGAAAGTTTTTTTTTGGGAAGAGGAGGGGTGGAAAAAGGGGAGAAGGAAGAGTCCTGAAAGTTGGGAACTTACAAAGGAAATCCATAAATATGTAGTAACAATGAAACTATAACAACCAAAGTGGGTTTAGGGATTCCAGTGATGTTTTCTTAGGGACAGTAAACTCAGCCATCCCTAAACTACTCAGGAAATATCCTGGACAAAAGTTATTCATGACATAAAAAGGCATTTTCTTGAGGTTAGTAAGTGCATAGAAGGAGGTGACGACCCAAGGTGGGGAAGAGTCTTTACCTCAGTATCATGAGATGACAGCTGCTGTAGAATAAAGACAAGGAAGGAATAAACTTCTTCCAAGGGGGTATGAATCTTTTCCTATACAGGTATGCTTTTCAAAACTTCTAAACGGGGAGTGCATTTTTTATTTCATTGACCAGTCAGTGTGAATCCATCTTTGACATTCCATTGAGTTGTCAATATTCTTTAATTACAAGAAAGGAGAGCTTTGTATACAAGGAGAATATGATTTATATTATTTGCCAAGAACAAGTGGCTGGGAATTAGGCCCTAGAGGGAAGGAAGATAGAAGAGGAAACTAGGAAAGAGGAGAATCCGAGGCATCCTAGCTTGTAAAGTGTGTGTGCAAAGAGTAATTATTGCATCTTTCCTGTTGCCAAGTCACAGCCAGTTCCAGTAAAATAGATGTTTTTGTTCTACAGCTTACACGTGACTTTCTTTTCTATACTTGGATCACTCAGGAATATAAAAAGGCTGCAAAATGGTGATGGAAGAGGACTTTTGGCATTTTGTGTGTCAAATCCATCCCTGTTCTGAAGTGCTTCTGTCAGGGTCCTAGAGGAATTTCGTTCCTTAAAGTAGTCCTTAGAGGGCTGGGAATTAGTAGAAAACCTTACGTGTTACTCTACTGCTTAGGGATGATGGTTGTGGACATGTATGTGTGTGTGTTTTTTGCTGAGACCCAAACTAGGACTGGATGTTTTTCAGTTAAACAGTTTTAACTGTAAAATGAAACTTTGAGTAGACTTAAAATGTTTTCAGTCAGTACTGGATTTGGTCTGTTACACTTTCAGATTAAAAAGAAATGGGGAAGAACTCTATCAAAGAGTTGGAATGTTTCATTTTAAAGTTAAATCTTTAAACGTTGTGATTCAGAATAGCATCTTGTGGTAAATTGTAGAAAAAATTAAATTTAAAAAGACGCCTCCATTTGGAAAGAAATTTTTTGCTCCAGGTTGAAAGAATCAGATTGAATGAAGTGATATGTTAAATAACTCATTTTGCTGAGACATTCAAACGTTTTCATTTCAGGTCAGCCTGAAACCACTGCAATTTGAACAGGAAATGCAAAGTCAATCATTTACATAATTCCACCCAAAACACAGCTTTGGTACTGGGCGGCAGGACCTGATGCTCGACAGCTGTATAAATCTCAAGGTCTTGACATTTTAAGAGAGCCCTGGACTGGGCAAACTCCCTCTCTTTGTCTGATTCTTATTGTCAGATGATAAAAGGGTTCAGGAGGATAAGGGGCACAGATATTTTGAGAATATTCATACCATCTTTAGGCAAACTAATATAGGTACCTAGTTTAGGACCCTAGACATGTTATATATTCCACAGAGAGCGGTAAACTCCTTATTTAGCTCTTAAATCCTTCCTGAAGTCTTCACTGACTGCAAGGCAGCCTAAGCAAGGCACTCAGATGCTTAGAAGTAGGCACCTTAGATTCCTCAAAGGGCCACGTTTGGGAGTTTCAGACAATATTTCCAATGTTTAAGAGGTGCTGGGTAGCAGCTCAGCTAGAATCCGGAAGGAACCAGCACGTTGTTTTCCAACAATGTCTTGCAATGCAACCTGTGGGAGGACTGCCCTGTCTTGTTGCATGTTTCACAGTTTACTGAATTTAAGTGTCTTGGAGCATTCAAACCTGGGATACATGTGTAGTATCCAGTGAAACTACAGTTATTCTTGTGTTTACAGAGTCAGGGAAAACGGACAGGAAGAGAGCTAGGAAGCAGGAAGGCTGACTGCTAGCAGTAATTGTCAGCTGTGCATATGCAGGAAAGGTCAAGAACCTTGTTCCTTTATGAAAACCTGCATTTAGAACTTTTAAATAAGGGGGAGAGGCAGGAAGTGGTAGGAGTGGCTCCAGCAATTCTTAGCTTGATGTTTATAGCAAAGACAGGGTAACTGTAACCACAGACTGAACTGTAGTAAAATAGAATGGCAGTCAAATATAATTAGCTCCATCTCCTGCATTTATGATATACCCGTTACAGTAGGTAGCTGGAGCCATAAGAGCAGAGTATAGCTCCCTTTCTTTTCTGTACACAGCATTTCCTCTAATGAAGATACTACAGAAAAGTCTGCTGAAAAGTGAAACACTAACTCCTTAGCTGATGTAAATCACTGTAATCCCATTGAAGTCAATGCTGAAGATTTAACATAATGCTAATTGAAGTCAATGGAGCTAGGCTGATGTATACCAGCTGAGGTAAATTCCCCAGTGCATTCTTTCTAGCTCATAGGAGTGTTTGGAGTCTGAGCTCTGGTTTGAGTCAGAGAGACCCCAGCTGTGCAGTTCAAACCAGGTGCCTTATTTAGAGATGACCTTTCTTAAATTTCAATTATGGAGTTGAGACTGGTGATTTCAATCCAGGTTCATCCTTACTCTTAAATTTGTAGGGATTTCTCATCTTCACAGTCTTTGTGGTAGCGTTCCCTTGTGTTTGCTGATTTTTGCTTTTTGGCCTGTGTTGTCTAATTAGGTCTGATATATTTAGTTGTCACAGAGTACAACAATCTGTAGCTAGGCTTCTGTTATTATTGATGGTAATATTGTATGGAAGGATCCCCAGATGGTGTTAAACATAGTCTTATGAGTTCCTTTTCTGGTGTGTAAGCAAATGTTCAGTCTATGGAAGACCTGCTGTCTGATTTGGTCTTTCTTTTTTGTTATGCTATGATCTTTGAGGAAAAGCTGTAGCGAATTGTGAATGCTCTCTTCTCATTCTCTGTAACTGATAGCAATTCATAGGACATACTTTCCTTTTGGGAACCAGAATCTGGGTTTTAGAGTAGGATTTCCGGAAGAGAAGTTTTGCCTGAGGATACTTGTGATGGTCTTCCTTCCAAGAGTGTGTTATATGTCTTAATTTGATTTTTTTTTTTTTTTTTAATTTAGCCTTCTGACTTTTCTTCCACTGAGATGCCAGTGTCAGAGACCCCTACCTTCCTATGTATCAGGACAAATGCTATTATCAGCTGTTGAAGCAAAAGCCAGATTACATTTATTTTCTTCTATGGAGCCATAAGCGTGCGTGGAGTTTTACAAGTTCCTTTCTTTAAAACAATGTTAAAACTGGCTCCTATTGTTACAGAGGTATAATCTGAGCATCGACTTTGCAGGCAGTGAATGATGTCAGGAAAAGCAGGGAGTCTCTTTGTCAGCCCTTTGTGCTGGTTGGCTTAGGCTGGTCCGGCTTTTTATTCTTGTGAGTATTGGCAAAACCGGTAAGATGTAGATGGCTCTGCCGAGGTAAGATACTAGCCTGGTGAAAAGAAGACTGTGCTACAGTAAAGTGAGAGTTTCAAAGTGTACTTTCTCAGGCTGCAGAGAATCTCAAACCTAGATGTCCTCTTCCAGAGGTAATATTTTAATCAGTAGGCTTTTATTTGAAAAACATGTGAATTGCAAAGACTATATCTACCTTTGGCCTTTTTTTAAGAAGCTGACACCAAGAAAGAGACTCCAGTGAAATGCTTGACTCAAAAAAGGAGGTGTCTAGTGACTGCTGGGCTAGGTGGGAAAGGACGTCTGAATCAGTCTTAGATTCACAGAGAATTTAGTCTCAATTAAACATCTAAGGCCTTTGTTATATTTAGCTTTTAGTCTTTCTATGTGGTGGAAATAATTGGTGTTTCATCAACCCATGCAGTGGTGTGTGCGTTAAGAACAATTTTAAGGGTTGCCTTAAATGTGCTCACAAAAACACGTTTGCGGAATGTGTTCACAAACACACACAGATGTGTTTATCATAGGGTGGATTTAGGCTTCTGCCTTTTTGTGGACTAGGTGAGAATATTGCTTTGGATATTAGAATCACTCACAGAAAGTGTTCTGTGTCACCATTGCCTGTATTTTTAATCTTTCTTTCAGGACATAAATACTAAGGACATCACAGCAGCTAATTCAAAGAGTCCCTGCTGTGAAATGCCTTGCAGTGCTAATGAGGCCCTGTGTGATCTCTTATCACTGGAGGGGCCATCATTTGCCACTGGGAAGAGGCACAGAGAGCTGGTGAGGAACATAAGGCTTTTCAGAAGCAGTTTGCTCAGAACAGTAGCTCCGCAAGAAACTTTGGGTTTAGCAGATGCTGTTTTCCAGATGGACAATACTGCTGTGAGCAGCTGCAGATGAAATCTTCAAAGCGAGTAGGGGAGGTGGAGATGAGGGGAAGGGAGGAGAAAATTCCATGAGCTGCTAAGACAATGAGGGAAGCCAATCATTAAAGTCATAAAATGCTAAAAAGAATGGGGAGAGTGCTCCTCCCTAAAAGAGCAACAAACATTTTCTTTCTTGCAGCTTGGGGAACTCCTGCTCTGCTGCATCCTGACATTTCTTTTCTCCTCAGGGGAGTGCAGGCATCATGTGGAGACATTATGTTCTTGCTGCTGTTTTTGGTGCTATCAGAGGGCCTGATTCTGTGCCTGCTGAAATCTATGAGAAAAAAAATCTATGGGAAAGCTCCTATGGCCTTCCATAGGTTCTGGATCAAGCCAAGGAACTAGTATTCCAAAGTAGATATCTGGTTGACATCTTCCTAACCAGCTAAGAATTGAGTGTTGTTAGGTTGAGTACAAGTGATCTGAAAGCGAGAAGACTTGCATAGGCTGCTTTTCTTGGTGTTAGATGGGTTTTAGGTATCTCATTTTACTTGGGAGAACTTCACTAGCAACAAAAGCTGTCTGCATTATCTGCAACAGGTTGCCCAGAGAGGTTGCAGAGTCTCCATCCTTGGAAATATTCAAAACCCAACTGGACACGGTCCTGGGCAACCTGCTCTAGGTGACCCTGCTTGAGCAAGGGGGTTGAACCAGATGATCTCCAGAGATCCCTTCCAACCCCAATGATTCTGTGATTCCGTGAGTCTGTAGTGCCCTTCTCCTCTGCTTTGTGTTGGAATATGACTTTATGAAGCACGCTACACTGTGCCACAGGTCAGCAGAGGAGACAGCATGTATTTGTTTGGGTAGATCTGCAGATAGTTTGGCAAGTGAGCTGGCACTAGCTGGAGAAGTGTGGTGCTCTGTAGCTTGGACTGACTGATAATGCCTCCCAAGGAGGGGGTCTGCCTAGGTTTTATATGCTCTCAACCCTTGATCATCTAAAGATCCTCTTAGAGGTTATGTTAAAGTTTAGAGAGAGAGAGAAACAGCTATTTTTAAGGTTTACACAGTAGGAATAGGAGAGGTTGATGCTGTTGGGAAGAGACTTTGTCTCATTTCTGAACAGTTGGTGTCTGAGAAGCCCCCAGGCTATTAGATCTATTATGTTATTGTATAAAAGCTTTCTCTGTGTTGGCCTATTCGGAGAAGTGCTGGGAAGAGCAACAGCATTAAGTCTCCCTTCTTTCATGACCATGTATATTGTGGATGAAAGATAACTGTCTGGAAAGTCTGTTCTGTCTGGTTTGCCATGGACTTGTCCTTCTACTGTGTTATGACAGCCTGACTTGGAGACAGATTCTGGCTTTATTATGAAGAGTCTGAAGTTTTCTTTGAGAGGCTGGAGTATGGTTCTGTATTGAAGCAATTCAAAGCTCCAGCTGGAAGAAATATGTCCAAGGCTGTGTTTTGATATAACTCTTTCTGCCTCTATCCCTGTTCTCACGGTCCGTAAGTACAGGTGGGTAAACAAGGTTTGTTTGTGTTCTAACTAGGAGAATTGACTGAAATGAGTAGCTCTGTTCCCTTCAGCAGATCCAAAATGGACAAATCTGATTTGGAATTAAAATGTCTGTTGACATGTTGTAAAATTTTCATGTCAGCTGTGAATCTGCTCTAAGGTTTCTCTCATCTATTCTGTGCTAATATTGGCTAGTTACAAAATATCTGAGTGAGTGGAGGTAAAGTGGCCATTACCCACCAAACCTGTATACTTCTTTCCGCTTCTCCTTAAGTCAATGTGAAAATAAAAGGAATGATTTGCTGTAAACCTGTCTGATTTCTAGAATAGTTCTTTGTTATTAGCAAAAATAAAGATTGAAAAGCCCAGCTCTGTGATGTGAAGCAGGCCTCTATACTCTCATCCTGCTTCCTGTGGAAATAAGGTTTCCTTGAATTGTTGAGCTTCTCGGATAAGTGGAGAAAGGTAATATTTAACCCATCATGGGCTTGGTTTTCAGAAGGGATATATTTGTTGGCAGGGCTGTACTGACTTGCATTACTAGTGAAACCTCTAGCATCTGGGGCCATTCAGGTCTGCTGAATCGCCTTGCTACTCTCTTCTTGTTCAGGCTCTGGTGGAGCCTGGATAACACACAAGGGCAGTCTGTGGCTACAGCAGTAGTGGACTGTGGCTAAAACCTTCTCTTCAACAGAGCCAAAATGTGGCTGATCCTTTTCTAGAAGGAGCCTTGCTAGGAACATGTGGACTCTCTTCCTGAGGGGCTCCCAGGTGCACGTGGTTGTCCCCTGAAAACCCTCCTAAGAAGACAAGGTGATGAAAACATCTCCGGTCTCCATCTTGGTTAGTCAAGGGAGGTGCTGTATTTCATAGAGAAGAAACCACCTCAAAGTCTCTGCTCCTGTTTTCCATAGTTCTTAGTGGATACTGTGGAGTACATAGAAATGAAAAATCCTCTTACTTCTCTCCTCTTGTGCATTCAGTCCCACGCTCAGGCACAACTAAGATCTGTGCCAAGAGGCAATTCAGGTTAGGAAAGGGATATGCCATTTTTCTCTACCTCTGCTTCTTGTCACATTTTGTTAAACGCGGTCATGTAGCATGTAATGAAGACATCTGTTCGTTTTGTAGGAAACTGTGAAAAAGTGCATGCGTTTGCCTTGTGCCATCTGTTGCCATTCTGATAAACAGTTGAGAGCTCTGGCAAATACAAACAAAAACAGTGCGCTTTGGTGTTAATGGCACCATTTTCTTTCTTGGTGCTCTGTATTTGATCCTTTCCTTGTGAAACATTAAATATTTTGGGCTCTGGTCTGCTGTAAGCCAGATCTGATGCTCGGCAAACACTGTAATTCTTTCTTCTGCTCCTGTCTGTGTCCCTCCCCTGAACTTCGTCTGCGTCAAAGACCACAGTCGGACTGCAAAGACAGGCAGGAGCGCCTGAGCTGCTGCAATGATATGAAATATTGTCTGTGCCACCTGGACAGCTCAACTTTTCCTCCCAGATTATGTGACTCTGAGTGGAAATTTGGCTGAATCAAGAAAATGATTTGGGAAAATACCACTGATCAGGAGGGATTTAGATGTATTATACAGAATTATTATTTTTCCAGAAGTCTGCCTTGGTTCTGTGTTATAGAATGTGTTGAAAATAAGTAGCTTATAATGGATTTCTGGAGACTCTGTGAAGATGAAGCACTGTTATTGTAAGGAAATGCGGGGAAAAAAAAAAACCCACTTGTGAGATTCATGTGCCATCAAAGAAGCACAAACAAGGCAATGCTGTAGAAAAAGGTGTGGGGGACAGTTCAATACATAAAAGCAGACAGTGGAGAAAGAACATGTGTGAACTTTTGAGTGTGGCTTTAAATGCAAGAGCGTATAGCAGATCTCAAATATTACTATATAAACCTCTTTTAAAGACCTGAGATATATTTGTGCAGAAGCCTTTAGCATGTGTTACTCTGGATACACCAGACTGAATTTACAGAAATAGTTTCTGTAAAGGGGAAGAAGACCTCTGTTAACTCCTTAAGCTACAAGCTAACTAAATATAGCCTGTTTGAGTGATGGTGCATTTTTGCTGGCATATATAGACCATGTCAGTTAACAGCTAAATTACCTTTTGTAGCTGTCTGCCTGAGTTGAATCTAAAGTGGGCTGTGCTGCAGGTTGAAAACAAAATGTACTGTTCTAACAATTATTAAAATTCATGTCTCATAAAATACTGAGTTTCACACAATGTCGAAGCCTATACAGGTAGTCTTCTTGGGGCTGTTCTGACAAGGAAAACAGTGTGAGTACACACTGGTAAAAATATCAAGAAGCTAGGAAAAGATCATAGGAAAAAATAACATCTTCTTTTGAGAGAGGCCATGGAAATGTGTAATTAAAAAGTACTCTAATGAATACTGACAGGGAGCAGAGGCCCTATTCGTATTGCAACTGTAGCTGTTCATAACTGAAACAGAGTTATTTTTAGTTTGGTTTCCTAAGGAAACCAGGCTTGTGAGTGAATGGGGGTATGTTTGTGTGTGTGTGTGTGTATATATATACGTGCATCTGCCTGCACGCCGTCCTTACAGCTTCTGAATCTACTAGTTTGTTCCCACAAACACGATGGATGGTAGTTTGCATCCTGACAGGTTTCCTGAGAGTAGGTGGGGAAGGGGAGACAGGGAGGAAGGCCCCACTGAATGGCCTCTTAAAGGAAATACTGCAGTGTGACTTTCTGCCATATTAGACGTGAAAGAACCCATAAGGGCAGAGTCTATAATTATGCTCCAGCTACAGGAAAACCTTGAGAAGGAAGGTCTAGCACCTTGTTAGACACAGGAGAATCTGGCTGCAAGACACAAAATCACAGGAAAACAGGTTTCAACAGTTCCACTGCTTATGGAACAACTTTTGAGAAGGCGGGACTTCTGGCAAAAGCTTCTTTTTGGTAACTTTAGCAGACTCTGCTTCTCTGAGGGCCAGATGGGGAAGAGAACATGAAACACAGGCACAACAGTGGGATACAGCAGCTCTTGGGATAGAGCTCTTGGGGCCCAGACTTTCTGTTTCTGAGAATATGCTGTAACTTTGGGGGGGGGGGGATTCCGATTTCAATGAATACAAATAATGTCCCCCCCCCCCCCGGTACATCAGACTAATTTTATTTTTATTTTAACTTCACGGTGCTTTTTTAAGTATAGGGGGAAAAAAGTTAAAATTTCATTCTGACAAATATTTTGAGGATCAAGATGCCATTGAAATTATTTTCCTCAAATTTTCAGTGGACTTGCATGTTCTTGTAGAAAGCTTCATTTTTAGTAGAAGAGCATTTTCTATTAAGGAAAAAAAAGCCTGTCAGAAAGACTTTGATTGCTGGGAGTCTAAGCAATTTCGATATCAAATGATAAATCAATCTGTACAATTACAGCTCTAATGGGGATTAGGTCACATTAAAGCTTAGGGGTACTCGAGTCTTAATTAGCTCACTGAAATCAGTGTGAACTCCTTATATTGACTTGGTGAGCCTTGAATCAAACTCTGAAGACCTGATGAACAGAAGGACTCAGTGCTGTGCTACCTAAATTTTTACGGACATCTTCCCAGCTGGAGCTTGCTGTCATGAACTCTCTCCTGGAGTTTGGGATCGGTCAGCTAATATTCTCACAAAGTAGTCATCAGAAGATGTGCCATTATTATCTTTTTTCCCCTTTCCCTTGCTCCCATTCCCTGTTTGGATGCAGTCTTAGGGCCTGAGACTGAGATATGGTTCAAATTATCCCTCTGTCTGGGGGAAGGGCAACCCGTATTTCTCACCTGAACCACTAGGCTGGAGAATCTGAGACGGGGAGACTCGGCTCATTCTCTTAGGGCTGCCTCATTTTCCATGGGAATAATTAAATTGGCACTGTCACAGAGTTATTCTGGAGACTTATGGCTGGGAAACTCACAGAGTATACACTTTTTGGAGACAAGACTGTCTGATAAACTGAGTAGCAGTATCTTTTCTCTGTGAGAGGCAGGAGTTCCTGGCTTTGGCTAAGTTTCAGCTTTGCCCCCTCTCTTCTGTCATAGTCCTACTTGAGGACAAGTAGGAGTATATGAGGTTTCCCTGCTTCCAATTGGATCAAGCAAGACTTTATTCTTTCTTGTGGTCTGACCTAGTCCATGGACAGATGGCCTTGCTGCATGTCCACACATTTGGATGAAGGAAATATGAGTGGCAAGCTGTGTTTCTGTATTCCCATATCTGGTATGGAACAGCTTTGAAAAGAGACTCCGGAAGAAGCCCAGCCTCTAGGAAAAGGGGGAATTTGAATCCTGTCTTCCCACATTCCAGCCAAACACACTTATTGCTAGGCTAGAAGTGAAAACTGGAGGGTGTGGGCCTTCCGTGTTTTGCCCAAGATCTGATGCAGGCCTGTTCTTTGCTTTTTTACTTCCCAAATGTTTTCTTAATTGAAGGATTCTTTTATACTTAAAAAAAAAAAAAAAAAAAAAAGTCATTTTGTGTGCTAATGCCAGACTGGCTTTTTTTTTTTTTTGCATTTGCTACCATTACCCTGAAAAGAGAACTGTCTTCCTAGGCAGAAAACAAAAAAAAGAGTACAGAGTGTGAAGGGAAATGATTTGTATGTCACATTTGTCAGTGGAGATGGGATTCTTGTGCTTTTGCCTGTGCTCCTTAAGTGCAATTTTACATCTGGACCAAGTTCTAGATGTGCGGGTTACTGCTCTATGTCTCTGGGAGGAAATGATGGTCTCAGCTCAGTTTAACCTACTTGTAACTTGTTAGTCATATAGCCACTGCAGAAGAGTGATCAACATTTGAGCAACCATAAAAACAGTATGATTTCTTTTTCTTTTTGACTGTTCCTTATGTCTTATGGTATTCATAAGGAGAATGCTTATCTTGTGGTATCTTTTTGTACAAGAGGACCAGTTTGTAGAAATAACAATCCATATCCTCATTAAAAATGAAAGGTGCTGACCACCTATCAGAAGAGGAGTTGAAAGTAAGACAGGAAGGTCATTTAAGATCATGAGATCCCTTCTGATCTCCCAATCTAGTCAATGTTCAGAGAAGGGGTTCGCAGGTAATTACAGCTGACTCTTTGGGCTCATGGTGAGGGTGGTGGGTGTTCTGAATTATGTTTTTGGGCATTTGTTTGTTCTTTCTCTTTCATCTACATTCTTATCTCCTTATTTTGTCCATATAGTTGATGGAGCCTTGGGATATTTTGATCCTTAATGAGGCATGTTTATTGATTGTAGAAGGATGCTTCCTGTACGTTCTGTGCAGAAAGATAGTATACTCTGGCATGTGGGAAAACAAAGAGGCCATTCCCTTGCCTCCTGATACTGGCTAAGATGGCTATATGTAGGGTTAGGAAGACAAAACTGAACAGGAGGATTGTCTGGATTATAGGACCTGTTTCTTCTCCCATAGCTGAAAAGAAATCTACCGGGTGCTGCCTGCTAAATTAACACTGCCCTTACGACAGTAGTGGAGGCTGCCCTGCTGAGGGTCCTCTTCTGGATTCCAGTTGATGTCTAGTTTGTGACAGTCCTCTATCTTCTGAACTCATTCCTAAGTCATACACTGCCCATCAATATTCCCTGTTTGCATTCCGTAAAATCTCTATTGGAGAACAGGGGCAGGAGTGGTTGCCTGTACCTCCAACTATTTACTGCTAATAAAGAAGAAAGAAGCAACTGAGCAAAACCTTAAGCAAACTTTGTGACTGTGTAAAATTTTCAGCATACAATTAGATAGCACCTCATGAGTATTAATGCCAGCAAAACTCTAATGCAGGCTATGCTGAAATGGAAGGAAGGACATGGGACATAGTCTTTACTATCCCTGAAGGTGGAAGTCATTTGCAGGGGTGATGGTAGAGGGCAGAAGAGCGAGAGGGCAACTTTGGCTCAGGTTGTATAATGACTGGTTTCACAAACTTGTAATAATGAAAATTTGAGGCTATAATAGTGAGAAGGGAAGAAAGTGGCTTTGCCCTGTCCCTTCTGATACTGCTGTGAAGTTCCATCTATGGTCCTCTAACTATGTATATCATTATTGGGAATCCCATGTTAGGTTTAATTTTCAGTTGCACCCTTGTGAGTGGGTCTGTTTCACAGAATCACAAAATAGTTGTGGTTGGAAGGGACCTGTGGAGATTGTCTAGCCCAAGCCCCTGCTTGAAGCAGTTGGCTAAAGGAGGTTGCTCAGGACTGTGTCTAGTCAGGTTTTGACCATCTCCAAGGATGGAGACTCCGAAACCTCTTTGGGCAACCTGTTTCAGTATTTGATCACCCTCACACACACACAAAAAAAGTTATATGTAAATGGAATTTCCTGTTTTTCAGCTTGTGCCCATTGCCTCTTGTCCTTTCACTGGGCACCACTAAGAATAGTCTGGTTCTGTCTTCTTTAGTCCCCCTGTCAGATAATTATGAACATTGATAAAATCCTTCTGAGCCTTCTCTTCTCCAGGCGAAACAATCGCAGCTCTCTCAGGCTCTCCTTCTATGACAAATGGTCCAATCCCTTAATTGCCTTTGTGGCCTTTCACTGGACTCCCTCCAGTATGTCCATGACTCTTTACACTGGGGAGCCCAGAAGTGGACACAGCACTGCAGATGTGGTCTCACCAGTGCTGAGTAGTGGGGGAGGATCACCTCCCCTGACCTGCTGGCAATGATCTTCCTAATGCAGCCCAGGATCCTGTTGGTCCTCTTTGCTGCAAAGGTGCATTGCTGGTTCATGGTCATCTTGTTCATCAGGGCTCCCAGGTACTTTTCTGCAAAGATGATTTCCAGCTGTGGTTGATCCTCAGTCCAGAGTGGTGCATGGGGTTATTCCTCTTCAGGTGCAGGACTTTGCATTTCCCTTTGTAGAACTTCATGATGTTTCTGTTGGCCCATTTCTCCATTTTTTTGAGGTCCCTCTGAATGGTAGCTCTACCATCTGGTGTATCAACCACTCTTCCCAGTTTTGTGTCATCTACAAACTTGCTGAGGATGCACTTTGTCCCATATTCCAGATCATTAATGAAGATGTTAAACAGTATCGGCGCAAGTATCGATCCCTGGGGTATACCATCAGTGACTGGCTTCCAGCTGGACTTCGTGCCACTGATTACAACCCTTTGAGGCTGGAAGTTCAGCTGGTTTTCAATCCACCTCATGGTCTGTTTATCTAGTCTTTACTTCATCAGTTTGTCTATGAGAATGTTATGGAAGACAATGTCAAAAGCCTTACTAAAGTTGAGATAAACAGCATCCACTGCTCTCCCCTCATCCATCAAGCCAGTCTTCTCATTGTAGAAAGCTATCAAGTTGGTCAAGAATGATTTCCCCTCTGTAAATCCATGCTGACTACTCCCAGTCACCTTCTTGTCCTTCATATGTTTGGAAATGGTTTCCAGGAGAATTTGATCCATCAGCTTCCCAGGGATCAAGGTGAGGTTGATGGACCTGTAGTTCTCTGGATCCTCCCCCTTGCCCTTCTTAAAGATAGAAGCAGCATTTGCTTTTATCCAGTCCACAGGAACCTCTGCCAGTTGCCATGACTATGGAGAGTTGCCTCACAGTGACATTGGCCAGCTCCCTCAGTACTTGTGGATGCATCCCATCAGGTCCTATGGACTTGTGTATGTACAGTTTGCTTAAATGTACCTTAACCTGATCCTCCTTTACTAAGGCTAGGTTTTCCTTGCTCCAGACTTTCCTACCTGTCTCAAACACCTGTGATTCCTGAAGGCCAGACTTACTAGCAAAGATCAAAGAAAGCATCGAGTTTCCTGGGCTTGCATTCTGTGTTTTGGATTACATAAGCTGTGTCTTTGCTCCTGGTAGGAAATAGAACCGAGGTTAGTTCTGCATTTTAAAATAAGGTGTTTAACTGAAGGAAAATAGGTCATGATCTTTTGATCATTTTTTGGTAAATGAAAACTCTTTTATGTTGTACTGCTGAAACTTGGGAGTGTAAGTGACAGAAGACCAAAATGTCTATTAGCCTAGATATGTCTTACATGCAGCAAAGCAGCTATTAACACAAAAGAGAAACAGGACCCCCTGCGGTCTGTCTTTTGCATTTAGTTATTCATTCCAGTAAACAATATAGGAAAGTTTTATCAGGTAACTTTGTTTCTGAGGCAACAAATCACAGCAAGCAGATTGATTTTTGAGTTAGCAACTGTGTGTTTGGGGGGGGAACACCCTTCAGCTATCATCTTTCCTAAAGTTAACACATCTCAACAGAGGTGTAAATGATATGAGGTTTGAGGGCTGCTGAATTTCCAAATGCTTTGCTGCAATATCTTGGGCTGGCAATTAATCAATTTTCTGTGCCTTTCAGAGTTTTCCTCTGAACAATGTTCTTCCTCTGAAGCTCATTAGCCATCAAAACCTGTCATGTCTACACATGTTTTTCTTGCACCTCATTAAGAGATTATTGATTGTTGGCTTCTACCCCTTTCAGAAAATTAATTTCAACCATGAGTGCAATTTAACTGAACGCTTTTGCCAATGCTTGATAATGACTTGCTTTGTTATTACCATTTAAAAGTTTCTATCGTATTTATTTCATTTTGTCCCTTGCAAAACATGGATCATCTTCAGCTGAAGCAAAACATTGGAAAACCCCCACCTTAATATAACCGTATAAAATTGTCCTACAAGATGGATTAAAGCCTAAAGCAGTTTTAGAAATGCAAGGAAACTTCATAATTGCCATTGATCGATTTGTAACAAGTGTATCTCATGACCGTCAGATTTCTCTTGCTATATGAGATTTGTCAATATAGCCATCCCATTGTGGGAGGAACATAGGCCAAGCAATTAACATTTTTTTCAGGATTGCTTTGGTAATTAGGGCCAATTTTTCACTGGTAGGTTATTAATTATTCAGGTCTCATGGGTTTTCTTTAATAAGAAACACAGGCAATTTCTTTCTGCATTCATGAAAGAACTTCTCCTGAGTCATCAGCTACTGCAGTCGGTCAGATATTCTTTTGCTCAGAAGGAAAGAAGAAGCAAAATCCTATTTGTGTTTAGCAGCCCCTTACAGGTCCATTCTGGTTAGTGCATATAGCAAAGGTTCTTCTTCAGAAGTCTTCATAACAATTCTGCTGCAGCAGACAATGCAATAGTACCCATTTTACAGGGAAGCAATTGAAGTAGAGATGAAGGACCAGATTTGTCCAAGGCTTCTAAATGCTCATGGAAGCTGATAATTGCCTAATGACATTCTCAGAAGTGCCCTAGTAATGTGAGGCATCGAGATCCTGTTGTTTCTGTACAAAAATCAAATAGGAGTGGAGCATCGAACTTTCTTGTGTGATTTTGACATTGCAGTGAAATGATTATGGCACCTCAGCATCTTCGAAGATGTAGCACTAAGGGTCCTCTCTGACAAAACTGGGTTAAGAGGTTGTCCTCATGTACCCCCAGGTTCATTGTGGGCTGCCTGTTCCTGCCTCCTGCCTTAGTCACATGTATTTTACAGACACCCTCAGCTGTGTCAAGGGAATTTTTTTTGTGATAGGACTGGAAAATGGACAAATGCAGTAGAAGTGGTATGAGTCAAAATCAGTCCTCAACAACTGTACTGTACAGATGAAGGGCAGTGGTCTCTGGAGGAAAATTACAGAATAGTTGAGGTTGGATGGGGCATCTAGCCCAAGTCCCCTGCTCAAAGCAGGCTCAGATGGAGCAGGTTGCTCAGGACTGTGTCCACTCAGGTTTTGACTGTGTCTGGGGATGGACACTCCAAAGCCCCTTTGGGCAACCTGTTCCAGTGTTTGACCATCGTCACAGTAAAAAAAGTTTTCTTATGTTTAAATGGAATTCCTGTATTTTGGTTTGTGCCTTTTGCCTCTTGTCCTTTCACTGGCACCACTGAGAATGGTTTGGTTCTGTCCTCTTTAGTCCCCCTGTCAGTTATTTATACACATTGATAAGATCCTTCTGAGCCTTCTCTTCTCCAGGATAAAGAATACCGGTTCTCTTAGCCTCTCCTTATATGTGTGTGTGGGGGGGGAGCAGCCAGAGCTGGGGGTGGTGACACTGGATGGTGACACTCTGACTTCACTGTCAAGAGTAAACTTGTGAAAAGTCACTCTAAGTGTATCTGACAACTGAAGTGTAGGCTTCTGACTTCCCAGAGCTCTCTGTCCAAACCTTGCTGATTTTTTTTGGCTTTTGATCCTTTTGGGCAGAAAGACTAATAGCGGGTCTGACTAGATGGTCCCTTCTCCATGTTTTCACCTCCATGATGTTGGATTGTGATATGCTTCATGCGTATGTGATTTCCTTCTCCCAGCCTCTCACAGTTAATGATATCCCTCCACTGTCTTGGCAAGAATGGCTGGGTTGACCCATCTGTCTCGCTTAACTAGTTAGGGATTGATTGGGTGAGGTTCAGACTTTGGATTTATTTTAAACAAGACAGGTTAACCTGCAATCTGTGGTCTCCCATAGTATGCTGAAAAACAACATTTTAAATTCCAAGTAAACAATATGAATCCATTCAACCACTGATAATAAGAAAAAGAAATCTATAGGTGCATTTGCTATGGTAATTGTTCTGCATATCACTGGAGAAGAGGCATTAAATGGTTCTCAATTAGGAAATAAGTTATCTATATAGCTTTAAAGCCATTTTAAATGCAAAGAAACTTTTTAAAAAAACATGTGAGCAAGTGTTTTGTTTCATGGAGTGGAAAGGACAGTTAGAATCATATGATTTTTATATTCTGACTTCTTGAGTGAGCTTCTTCCAGTAATTCTTGCACACAGTTTCTCATCTTGTGGCTGGATACTCCGGGATTCACAGCACATTGCCTAATCCCGGATACGTTTGCCTGAGGATAACTAATCATCTTTCCTGGTCCCAGGATGGTCTTTGACTTGATAGAATACTCTTCGAACAGGATCAGTAGCCACCAGTTGCTCCCTCCTGTTAATTCTGTTCTGGTTATTCTGGCTTCTCTTCAGCTCATACCAGTGCATTTAATTAAATTACCACCTGTCACTTCTCTATTTCTGGGTTGTACAACCCAGCAGGAGACAGCCAAATTCAGTCCCGATCTTGCTGCAGTCAGTGGCAAAGCTACCATTGACCTTAGGGAGATAAGAGTTTCCCTGAGTTTCTAATGAGGTAATATACAATTATGGAGATACCTATCTATAACACTTGTTCTTCTGATGTTAGAAACTCAAAGCTGACAGGCAGTATGCTGTGCTACATGGAACATTGGTCCAGCCTCTCTCTGGCCTTGAGCAGTTTCACATACTCCAGTGAGAAGCTCGAAGTCCTTGATGGGTGATAATGGCTGGGTTTGTAATGCTACTGCATTAAATGAAACACATGATAAAGACTGGGTGAAATTCCCCTTTCTTGTACAAGTGCCAAACTTTTTTAAAAAAAAAAAAAAAAAAAAAAGCTTTCAGGATTCATAGGTCTTACTGCAGTTAGTGGGATCCTGGTACCTTAAACACCTTTCTGCATCAAGGCCACAGCTTTAGTAGCAGTCCTTTATGGAAGGGACCTTTGTCTACAGGGTAAAGAGTAAGCCCAGGGCCTGTGGCCAAGATGGATGTGGAGAACCTACTGTTATGACCATGAATAGCTATAGACCAATGTGCTCTTCCTTGGGAAGTACTATGGTCCGTGACATTACTGTGTTCCTAGGTACGAGGCTGTTACAGGCACCACAATCTATGCTCTCTTCTTAAACGTGTTAAGTTCTAGCTTAAAAGTAGTTGGACTTATTTTGCTATGCTAATCCCATTGGCAGCCTGTTTCAGACCCTAATTGCTCTAGTGGTTAAGAACCCTCTTTTAATTTCCAGCCTAAATGTATTCATGGCCAATTTATATCCATTTGTTCTTGTGCCAGTATTGGCCATTAGCTCAAATGGTTCTTTTGTCTTCTGGTGTTTATCCGCAGGATATATTTGTAGAGAGCACTCTTACCCCTTTCACCAATTGCTTTGCTAGTCTAAACAAGCTGAGCCCCTTTGGTCTCCTCTTGTAAAACTGATTCTTCATTCCCATGACTGACCTTCTCTCTCCCTTATCCAGTTTGAAGTCTGCTTTATTAACACAGATGCAAGATCAGAACTATCTTTCCTATCTCTAGGGGCAATGCCATCCTGACAAAGCTAAGTACATTTGCTCTATGGATCTTGGCTCTATGGCCAAGCGTTACCATTCTCCTCATGTGTCCATGCTCTCCCTATTTCTCCATGCAGAACATAGCTGAATAATCTGGTCCCATCATTAGATTTGTTGAAGACACCAACTGTATGCCTTGCTGCAGCAAAAACTGCTGTGTTTCATTTGTTTGTTGGACTATGGCTAAAGCAGAGACTTTGCTTGAGGCTGGTTTCTCTCATGTGGTGCTCTTGATCTCTCCCTCCTGTCTTTTCTCCAATTTTTTTTGGCTAGGGGAAGCCCTTAAGAGGGTCGTCAATACACTGGTGTGCAGGAGCAAGCTCTACTTTCTTCCTGCCTTTTCTTCCTGTCTGCTAGCACAGTTGCATTCAGCTGGAGGATCATACTGAATAATTCCAGCTGCTCTGACATCTCTTAGCTTTTCAGAAGTCTGAATTTCCCCCTCACTGGCACAGATTTAAATGTCTTTCGTTAGGCCTTGGTCTTCATGGCACACAAAAACTCAGTGGTACATTCATGTTTTGTGATGAAGAGTGATCCTACTGGGAGAACATCAGTGAACTTCTGAGCTAAAGCTGGTAAGCTTTAAGGGTTTTGTTCACTGGTCTTGGCAGGACTTTGGAACAGTTTCCTGCAGGTCTAATTATTTTTACTAGACAAAGTCCCATTGCAATAACTGAAATCATTGGTACAGTCCAAACTTCCTAATGGACTTTGTATTGTAGGACTATCATGTCAGAATAATTCATAACATTCCATGGGAAGGGACTGCACTGAGAGGAACGTGCTTGCTGGCACGTCTTGTATAAGCAAATCTATGCTCTAGAAATAGTTTAATATCACATTTTGATGTGTATATTGTTTTAATTTGTAATGTCTTGGCACTGCAAGCAGCCACATTTGCTCATGCTTGAAAAGAACAAATTAAATATGCAAGAGCATTAAAGTATGATTCGGCATTTGACATAAACCCACAAAATTAAGGCAATCCAGACATAAGCCTGCTTCTTTGCCTTTTGTTTGCATCAACATGTGCCTCAGCTTCAGCTCTCCGATACCTACCACTTGGAAGGCACAGCTCTGTGAGCTTGTGATGACTGAAAGTAATTTAAAGGTGATTTAAGGATGGACTGTGGTGGCAGTGTTATGCTTCAAACTTGCTTTTATTTCTCTTTCAAAACCCTCACTAAAATCAGAGCTGTGGGAAGGATTGCTTTTTTCTCACAAAGCCCACACTTACAGAAAGTCCATGTGTTTTTGGCGGTGAGGGTAATATAGTAGAAACTGGGAAGGACCTTATTCCTGGCTCTGCCAGTGGTTTTCTGGGTTAGCCTCGGGCAAGTCACTTCCATATTTCGCTCTCTCTCTTGTGCACGCACTCTCTTGCGCACACGCTCTTGCTCTCATTTTCTTTGTTAAAGTGCTTTGAGACCTGTTTAATGTATATAGGAGTTGGATGTCCCCAATATGTTGGCTGTCAGTGGATAGCCCATGCAACAGTTGGTATGTTCATGTCACAAGTACTACTGCCTTTGTATGTGTTCCTGGACCTGGTCTTTGGAGATGCCTTTTTCCCCTCCTGCCAAAATGTAGTGCCGAAAGGCTTAGGGATTTGTTTTGTTTTTGGAAGGGGAGGAGATTTTTTTCTGAGAACAGGAGCAGAAAAGAAGTTCAATTTCGTTGCTGTCAACTTTTCACTGAACTGCCCTAAATCTCTGTGTTCACAAAGGGCTTCTTCATGAAGTTGTTTGTTTAGCTCAAATATGTTTTCCACCTTAAAAACGTCTAGGAGAAAATCTCTAATCAGCTCTCTGGCATAATTTTGTTGGAGGCTGTACAGGGACAAAGATAAACTTCAGAAGACTTGGAGGGCAGAAGCACTTCATGGTTCTGATCCTTGTGGCTGGAGGTGGCACACTCCCTCCACACCAGCCCCGAGGTGTGTTGCAGCATCGAGGTGTGTTGCAGCATCGTCGTCTTCTCCTGTTGCACATGCTACACCTGGGCTGTGTGTAAAGGATGGTATTCAATCTTCAGAGCTGTTTGGGCTCTGAAGGCGGGAGTAGCTAGGAGCTGAGACCTGAGAATGAAATGTGAGGGATTGAGTTGAAACACTGAGTCAAAGCCTGTCACTGCATCTTTCCCTGCCTTAAGCTCCCTATTTAGAAAACCGGGCAGAAAAATGCTCCTTTTCTTGCAGCCTGGGTCTGTCCTGTCTATTTTGATTGCAGGCTCTTTGTGACTCCCACTATTCTTGTACAGCAGCTGGCACCGTGGGGCCTCAACCATTCTGGGGGGGCCCTAGGCACTGTGGCAATACAAACATTTAATAATGATAGTAGAGAGACTGTTTGTGAAAGTCAGAATCTCTGGTACATCTCTTGGGATCGAAGCTGATATGCTCAGTAAAGGTGCAACTGTCCGTTATCATTTAGATACAAAGCTTCTGATTCAGGCACTTTTTATGCCAGTTCCGTTGACCCATGAAAGCTTTGTAAACAGAACAAAACACAACCCCCCAGAGGTTGTATGGGGAATACTTCAGAGGAGTAAAGAGATGCTGACTGCTTTCATTTCCATGGGCACCCTTCAGTCACTGTTATGAAGTGGGGCTTATTTGCTCAGTAGCTAATGTATCAATTTACAAATAAAGGCTGCAACACACCAGGGTGCACTTTTTAAAGTGAGATTACATTATAATTTCCACATTACTAACTTGCTGAATGTACAAAGTTAAGATGGTTTCACTTGGTGTGCCAGACAGTGACTTCAATGAGTGGAGGATGTAGGGGAGAAGAGGAAAAAAACTAAAAGAAAACTTCCTTCTGCCTGATCCTATACAAGCTGCACTTGCAAAAGCTAGAGGAGAATAGTCTGCTCACAGAAAGAGCATCTAACAGGTCTGCTGACAACCAGGATCGTGAGAAAATAGCAGCAGGTTGTTTTAATCAATACAGAAGGAGGGGCAATTGATTTTAGGGATAGCAAGGAGTTACTCAGCCAATAATTAGCCACCTTATCAAAGTTATCTGGTAAAACCATGGATTATGCTGGACTCAGAGTCCTGGCTCTTTGAGGAGAGTTCAGATCTGGATTTTCCTCTCCCTTAGAGCCCTTTCCTGCTGAAATGCTGCCGCAGTCAGTGGCCTTTGTTCTTTTTCACAGGCAAAGGGATTCTCTTCTCCTCCACGAGAGCAGAGGCAGAGGCTCTGGGAAAAGCCCTTGTGTCAGTATGTGACAGGAGGCAGAGCCAGATCTGCTCAGGAAATCTTTGTGCTAAGTTTCTTTCTCCCCATTATAAGGGGAGGGGAAGAATTACAAGGTGAGCATAGGAATATTACCAAGCAGTTTTACATTTGCCATCCTCCCCATGTGGCAGGTCTGTCTTCCAAAGTCTCCAATCCTTCGAAAGTGTTTGTTGTTAGAGGGTGGCATCCCATCTATCTCAGTTTGTGGTGCAATCCTTGCTGAGATACTTGGTGAAATAAAGCAGATGGAAATGCTGTTGCAATAGTTCTGAGGAATTTTACAGCATAGTCCATGGTCCTTATTCCTGCACCTGACTTGAGCTTTTTCTGTAAACACTTGATTGTGCTGCTCAGAGTGCAAAATGAGTTGTGGGATATACTTTCTTTTGAATTTCTGGCCACTTCCGTCTCTGACTCGTTATTGTGCCCTAAAAGGGGATTGAATTTAGAAATAATGCTTCATGACTTAAGGTAATGAGCCATTCCACTCATGCTCTGAAAGAGATTTTGTACTATGCTAGGATTATTATCTGCTTGTGCTACAGTACTGTGCAGACATCTCAGAAAAGACCCTTTCAGACTTTGATGAAACCATATAATGAGAGTCCGTTCCCTGTTTGGGGCCGGCTGAACATTTTTTAACATCTTTTTCAGTGAGAAGGATTTTTGCCAAACTGAATATGTACTTGGAGAATATCTATTGAAGAAACAGAGATGCTTTGCATTTGCAAGGAAGAAAGTACAATTAATCTTGTTTTATAGTTTGTGACCTCAGATATGGTAGGACTAAATGAACCATTCAGTACCTTTTAGTAAGTTGGTGGCAGAGCTAGGATCTCCATTTCTCTATTCCAAGCTCTAATTCTGGAACTTTAAGCACAGAGTCATCTTGCTCCGCCTTTATGCCTTTAAATTTGGCTGGGTCCTGTTATTTCCATCGATCCTATAATAGCCTATTGGGCAAGAGAATGGATGAACAGTCACAAGAACTTTAATTATATCTCTGGCTTTTTCATTGCTGGTGAAGATCACTCAAACTTTGTGCTTTGGTTTCTTTACTTATAAGATAAAGATAACTTTGCCACCTCAGTTTTGTATCATTCTAAACATGCTATGTGCTGTTGTTTTACTTGATGAACACTCGTGGCCAAGACCTCTACTTGTTACTTGGCATCATTAAAATCAGTGGATTGTTTGCATGTTAGTGCCTTAGATTTGCAGCCATCTGTGAATGTCTAGAGGAGCTGTGGTAAGGTCCTGCCGTAGCACAGTTCTTGTACACTTCCCTACTTGCCTTCAGAGAAATTTCTCTTGTGCATAGTATTTGGCACATGCTGAAGTATCTAGATGAATTGGAAGGCAAGAACAGTGGATGCAATGCCAATTCTTTGTTGCGTGCCTTGCAATGCTCAGTTTGAGGTTTGCACAAGAAATCATGGGTGACTGCATGAAGATGCAGTGAGGATATGTTTGGAATTCTAATTTTGCTATTTATGCTCAGACAACTCACTGTTCTCAAGGTATTTCAGTATAAAGCATAAAGGTTTCTAATTAAACATATAAATCAAGCACACATGTACTGAAATATTTCCCACTGCTGGATGCAAAGAATATTTGCAATGTGTCAAAGAGTAAAAGGTGCTGTGGAAGTAACAAGTAGTTGTTACAGATTACAAATTGAAATGCTGCCAGCATATAAAGCAGTTGATTTAAAAAAAACAAAAAAAAAACCAAAAATCAAAAAACCCACTTGTCCATATTGATGATCCTGGTCACAGATACTTATTTATATTAACATTTGTGCATGTATATGTAAGTGTGTTTTGGGGTAATGTAAGCAAGAGCAGCAAGAGCCCTCTTTATATCAGATATCTTTCCTCAATTACTATGTACCCCTATTTTGGAAAAAGTTATCTGCAAATCGATACTGAAAAGTCACAATTATCAGGAATGTAATTGTCAGGAAGGAGAAATCGGACTAGTCTCAATACGTATATTATCCCTAACTGCCTTCCTTGACTCAGCTTGAAATATATGCTGTCAGATTTTTATAATGTATTAAAACATTTTCTTGGAGATCAGATTTGAATCAGAGTGTAACCTAAGCAGTATTGCCCGGATAGAACATAAACCTGTTATCAGTTGCTCTTTTGCATTTGAAAGAGGGATGGTGCTGCATCCAGGTCTGGCAAATATCCCTGATTGTTTCCTTATAGGACTAATTAATGTCCCTGGAGCTAATGTTCAAAGTGCTCAGAAGGATCAGACTGATTCTGTGTGTTCATTTAAGGTTGCCCTTTTTTTTTTTTTTTTTTTTTAAATCAGAAGATTGGCATTTGATCTGCTGGTTAGTGGATCCTCTTACTAGAAGTAAATCTGACCCTCGATAATTAGTGCTGGAGAGCTGCTACAGCTCTGGAATGAAAGGTGAAAGTGCTGCGATGCTGTTCAAAATCCACTAACCAAAGAGAGTGTTAGGGAGCCTCTAGACTTCATGACCTTATCCAGTCTCTAACAAACAAATTCTGTAAGCTTAATCAATGAAATGGAATGACACTGAGGTCCTTATATTTACCTACTCTTCAGTGTTTTTAAGCCAACTCTATAGGAGGATGATTCTCTCCTGTTCCTTAAACAAAGGCTGATGACCCCCTGAGCTGTGTTTAACGTGTCTTGCTGGGAGGCCGTTCTGCCAAGTTATTTTTAAGACTGCAGTGATATGCAGTTTGGCTAGTAGGCACTGCTAGACCCGACAAACACATTCAGTCCTTTGGAGTCTAAAAGTACTTGACTAGCCCAGTGCAGTAGGTGAGATTTTTCATGCACAGCAGTAACAATGTGAAAACTCTTTGCGAGCAGCATGCACCATCTTCTTGTGAATGCATAAGCAAAAGGGACATGAATTACGTGTAAACACTGATAGGCTTGAAGCCCAAGAGGAGAGATGACTAAGTCGCATCTCTGCTGTAGATGCAGACATAATGAAAAATCTCAGGTTTCTCGGGGACGCACAGAAGATCCCAGTGGTCTCGGCATTACGAGGAGGCCCATCAAACAGCATTAGCAGACTAATTAAGTGTGCAGCTTAAACTTAATTTTCCTGGTAGCATTAGGACGGATTAAACATTATTCATTTTGTGATGTCCTTGTCTGTGAGTTAATATTTTTCTCTCCTCTTCCCACCTTGTCACTTTGTTTCAATCAATAATATTACTGTTTTTAGTTTAGTAAATGCACCTGAGCAGGATGTAAATATAGGATTTTCTGGGCAAATCTTCATAATTTACAGCACCTGGATTCCTATTTCGCAATAAGAAAAGCACTGCTTTGTATATTGAAATACACTAATTATGCAAAGCACGAAGACAGGGGGGAAGCAGTGAAAATTTGATAATCTATAAATGAGGAGGAGGATCTGTTTTAAAAGGTGCACTTTCTGTATTGCTCCACTTCTTTTTCTGCCATGCAAACTAGATGAAGCTGTGAACTGGCACTGGTATGAAACCGTAGGAATCCAAATATGTAAATTCCTGTTTCTGCTTTGTTTTCTGATAAGTATGTGCATTTGCAGTGCTGTTCTTATACAGAATGGGAGCTGTAACCTAGTACCATAGATCTTGCTGCTCTCTATGAAAGTCTGGAAATAAGTGAAAGATTTAGGGGGTTGAGGGTAAGAGGTTAATTTTTTTTTCCTTCCCCTCTTCTAGGAAGATATCTTTGATTTTTGTAATTATTTAAGTAGTCCTGAAGTGCTAAATCTTGCTCTGCAGGTAAACCCAGATCCTGCAAATAGATGCCCAGACACTGATTATACAGGCAGTAGAAGTTTGACTGATACGTCTATTTATAGACTATATGGGATACGTTCTTTCAGACCTGCCTTCTGACATTCTGCCCCAAGGATTTGGTGGTCTCTTCAGTGTATCAGGAGATGAAACTCCTGGAAGCCATGCTAAAAGTTGTATGTTCAGTGACAGAACTAGTGGCCTGTTCAAACTTAATTTGACTTCTGTACATCTGCATGCTGATATGATCTTTAATTACATGATCACCTACTTTCTTTCCATCTGGGTCACTAAGTAGATTAGCAACTATAAAATATATAAAAGAGAAGGAATTATAGAATTACCTGAAAAAGACAGTTGCAATTTATTTTATATTGTGAAATGAAAGCTCTGACCAAGTGTAGTATAGTGTGGCACCTCCCAGCTAAAGAAATAGGCTACCTTTTAATTCCTTTTGTGTCCTTGAAACCTGCCATTAGTCCTTGCAGTGCTAGGAATCCCGAAGTGCATCATTTTTCTGAGATCTTGACTACAACTGCCAAAATCTGCTGGAGCATGGCATCTTACAGGATATGGGGGAGGACTTTTTTGTTGGTTGTTTTCTGCATGTCTGCTGTTGACTCATTTTTTGAAATGGATGCTTATGTTATTTTATTTTCAATATTCCACTGACTTTACTGGATCTGGGAGGTTGCTTTCCTGCTTCTGCAACTTCTTGATTGCTCTAATCTCACTGTAATACAGAGGGAGTTGGTCAACAGAAGCTTTAGCCACAATTTTCATGATGAATGATTTTCCCTTATTTGTATTGGCTTATTAATTGTTTTTGGGAGCGCCCAGGAGTGCTTGGTTCTTTTTAGTTGTAGAAGGAGTGACAGCTCCTGGTTGAAGAAACGCAAAGCTTCATAGCTGAGCCAGGAAAAAGGAACAACTAGAAGGATTTTTCTGTCTAAATCGGCAAGATTCATAAAGGTCAGCAGAGCAGATGGGATTTATTAAGAGACACTTCAGCATGGAGAAGGCGCAGTCTTGCAGCTGAGGTCACACAGTAAGGATGGAGTGGATTAGAGATGGTTATGTAAGTACTCCTGCTTTGGTTTGGTTACAGCAGGTTCTCTGGTCACGCTATTCAGCATATATTCATTTGATATTTTCTTTGTGACTGAGGGACCATGAACTGGGAAAAGGTGAATGTTTGCAAATAGCTGGTGATTTATGCTGGGATGGGGCTGGAATTGTACTAGGCTGTGGACTGTTTTTAACTTTAAAACCTTGTCCATGTAGTGACAGTCTGAAAAATGAAAACTTTCCTAGTACCTCTGTTTTTTAATGTTCACAAATGCTACTTGCAAGCCCAAAAGTAGTAAGGTAACATATCTGTTTTCAAAGAGACAGACAACTTAATTGGTGTATAAATTTAGAGTTTATAATGCATACCTTTTTTTGTTGGTAATGTATTCTGTATACTTTGTGTTAGCTGGGTAATTTGTTTTTGCCTTCTACCTTAGGAAGTAGTGGGATGGAGCTATTTATCTTATTTCTTGTGGGAGATTTTTGTAAAGCATGTGTTGGGTTGCTGATAGTGTATTACAAAACAGTCATTGCAGTTTTTACTAATCTGAAGCCTTTTTTTTTTTTTTTTTTTTTTTTTTTTAAGAAGCACAGAACGCAGAATGTGTCTTGAACAAAGTACACTTAGTTTGGGACCGGTGCATGAATTTTTCATACAGAGTAGCTAATCAGTGAGTGAAGTTTATGTAATAATAATGTGGTTGGAACTAGCTGCTTTATTTACCCATATAAGTCATGCTGAAAATGGGATTTTGAGAATTGAATTGTCTGCGGGTGAAATTCTCCCCCAGCAATGCTGAAGTATTGACTTGTATACTGGGTAGTCTCTATCCTAAGGCCTCTGAAGGGAATTCACAGGTGAAAACCTAATGGGTGGCCCATCAGATGGAGAAGATTGTGATCACCAGCAACACTCCCCTCTAGAATGGGAGGGAACAGAGAACAGATTATGTGGGGGCTGCTGTGAGGCTGTGGTTTGAATTCCTCTCCTTTGCCCCCAAGACAAAGGACCACTATGAACCTCATCTTCCACTCCCCAACTGCCAGGCAAGTTTCTTTGTTTTTGCATACACATGTACTTGGATATGTATTTGTGTAAATAAAAACAAAACTACCTATCACCAGAAGACTTTCTGCTCTGCCTCCTGAGAGAACAGATTATGTGCATGACAACTACCAGTTGTGTCACTTGAAGTACTGTTGGAACATGCTTATTTCCTTCAGCAAGGAGCAAGGTATATAAATATGTGAAAAATAGAATGAAACTTCAAGTTTGTTTTGCCACAGGGATGAATTTCACCCTTTTTTTTTTTTTTTTTTTAATTTAAGGAATAACCAGACCCTGCCTCCCTCCAATAACCTTGGTTCAGCACAAGACCACGAACTCCTGATAGAGAACAGGTCTGTGTCTGTTGATCCCCTCATTAAACACTGCTTTTTTTGGGGCCATGGTTCTGCATAGAAAACTCACAGTCCAACTGACTGGCCAAAAATAAGGAAGCAAACGTGATGGACCGTCAGTCCCTTTTTAACTCAGTACATCACTGTGATGCATAGTTCAATTCCCACTAGTGTGGGACTCTGGTTTCTCCAATGATGGTGAACATTACAGCCTAACCTCTACCCTCTGGGAGAGGATTCTGGTCTCTTGGAGGCCTGATTCAGATCTTGTGTCTGAGTTTTGCACTGAAGCATTGTGTTGTATCAGCAGTTACTGACCCTGTCTGGCACCAACACCTACTTGCAGAGAGACTCCTGTGAGGTTTCTCGAGGTCCCCTACATTGGAGGCAGAGTCTTCTGATTCCGATCTGGGCATTCTTTTGTAGCACCCCATGGTACAATCTATCCCTGTCCCTCAGCTGTAAAGGGAGGTTAGCCATGGCTGTCTCAGTGGATGCCGATTTTTGGGTAATATTAATCCCTTCTATAATGCAAAGTGGGAACTGGGACTTGTGTTGCTACACAAGCTTCTCCCTGGGCAGCATTTATCATGTTCAGCTTTGTACTAACGGCTGAAGATGTGAGCAGCTTCAGAGACTGGGGGCCAACCCCGTGTGGATTGGGGGGATGTGAGGAAACTGGCTGTGGGGTCTCTGACACTCAAGCAGTTCTTATGCTGCTGTAAGCTCAGATAAAGTTTAGAGCAACTTTAGAGACTGCAATGCCTTACACCTGTTCTGGTACAATCTTGAGAAACTGCACAGCATGGATAAAACGCTGCCCTCAACCTATGTCTGATGCCTTGCAAGACCCAGACTGCAATGGGTACATTGGCTCTCTGTCCCAAACTAGGTGGTGCCGAAACATCCCCTAGTTCGGGAGAACTTTCATATGGCTGGATTTAGCTGTTATATCCTCCAAGTCTGACAGCAAGGACTGGAGTGCAGCCGAGGACTCAGTCAGTGCTCATATGAGCTGTACATTTTCCAACTTGTTGAACAAACAAAAAAAAGTGGTGGCATTATTATTATCACTTTTTACTTCATTTAATAGATTCCTGGTGTCATTCTCTGTGCAACACAACCTATTGTCTGTGTCAGCACTGTAAACTATTATTGTTGTTTATTATTTATTGTGTGTTAAATGTTGACAGTGTGACATGCAAAGGATAGGCTGAAAAAGAGGTATTTATGCAGATGTGATTTATGCTTCTTGCAAGCTGCCTTTGTAAGAATTCAGGGCTTTCATATTTGCAAATCTCAGGTTGGTGGGTTTTACAGACTATTCAGCTAAATCAGCCCCATCTTTCAAACATCTGTCGCCTCTGCAGAGTTCTCAGTGTGAAGAGGAAACTGTGTTATTTATAAGAAGAAGCTGTCAAAGATCAGCTCTGCTCAACAATCTAAAGCATCGCTTACGTACATCAGCACTAAACTATGCTCATTTGGATAGCATGAATGGCTAATTTTAGCTTAAAATTGGAAGCAATTATGGGTTCAGGAAGAAAAGTAGGGCTGTATGTCATTAGTAATTGATTTCTTTTGTGGAAGAGCTTGAAATGAGCAGTTGCAAAGAAAAACATTGTTAAGTGATGCAACCTGTCGCATACAATATGCAGATGTTTCCCAGATTTGTGGGTATGTGTCTCAGGTGGACAGATAGTTCTTCTGTTGTCATTCCCCCTCCTCCCTCTTGTTCCTTAATATTTTATATTTTTTTACCCATATCTTTCAGTCTCTTCTGTGGAACTCTTAAGCTGATGATAGCTCACATGGGGAGCATTATGCAACTCCTGTACAATGTGGAGAGTGGTATGTCATGGCGTAGGAAGCAGTGAGTCACTTGGTAAGACTTTGTTCCTTGCTTTATACATCACAAGGCCTTAAAAATAAGTAATTGTTCCACCTGTGCCTCTTATGGTGAACTAGAGTAGGTCAGTCCAACAAAACAAAGATGTTTTATACACTGGTAAAATGGAAGTGCCTTCCACCCATTTTTCACTGAGCTTCACCTTTTCATGTGCAAGGAGTTACCAGAATGATTGGACCAGCTACTGGGAGAGAGTTGTCATCCTGAGGGCTAGCAAAAGGAAAGAGAGGATTGCGCACAAGGCTGATGTTATAAAGGATCACTTTCCTGATCACCGGTTCTGGGAATGCCTTGGGCTAGCAGAAGAAAGCACATTTGTCTCAGTGAAGCCAGCAAGTAGGGAGAGGAATGACGAAATGATTTTGTTCTGTGCCTGGAACAGAATCTCAGTACTCTATTGGGGCAACCTCTCTTTGCTGGGAAGGGTTATGTTTACATGGTCTTTTGCAGACAGACATGAACTGTGAGTCTGTGCTGATTAGCTGATTAGACTCAGTGTTGTGCTAATATGATGATGTGGCTTTTGGATCAGAGCTAGATTATGTCCAGTTATTCCAGCGTGTGGGCAGGGTGAGTGTGCATCTGTCTGCACAAGATCACATAGACCTGTCAGGTAGGATTCAGTTTCTCAAGCATTACGTAAAGCCATTTGAGACATGCTAGCATACCTGAGACATCTAGTAAGGGGCTGGCAGCGATAACATAGGACCTATATCTGACCCATGCTTGTCTGGAGAGGTAACTGGCAGCCAAACAGAATTCCCAGGGGCATCTAAAATGGGCTGAACACCTATGAAAACCATGTGCCCTGTCTGCTTGCATCTTGGTTGGTCCTCCCAGTCATGTGGGGAGGAGCTATTTGGAGGGTTGAGAGGAGCAGTCCTATTACAAGTACCCCAGGCCTTATACAGATGACTGGAAGAAATGGCCTGTCCTCCAGGGGGCTAGGCCACCAGACAGTGGGATTTGCTGCCCCTTTTATGGAGGGGAACCTATCTAGAAAAGTGGCAGGTTTGCACCATGTCAGGAAGCTTGAAGCCAGAAGTGTTCTGTGGACTTCTAAATTACTAAGACAAATATGTGCAGGAAAGTTGGCTGAAAAAGAAGGATTTCCAGTTAGTTTGAGATTTTTTAATTATTTTTATTTGATTTGGGTTCAAAGTTATCAGGATTGCTGAGGGGATGAAAAGCCCCTTACTTCAAATCTTAGAGAATATCTGCCAAGTACATCTGTTCTAGGACTAGCACACCTTGCTAGCCAAGACAGCAGAGCTGTGAGGAATGCAGGGTTCCCTTAAGTACCTGCTGTGGATTAGATCAACATTTGTCCAGAGATTTTTTTGTTTTGTTTTTAAGTAATTTTTCAGCTCAGCAAAACATTTTATGATGACCGTGGTTCAGTCAAAAATTTTCAAACATTTCTGTTTGCAGTGGCTGAACCACACACAGGAGACATTTGGCATGACTGCTTTCTTTCCTTAAGAATTTTTATGGCAAGAAAAATTGTACAAAGGTTTCATTTATTTCATTTTTGAAATTCATATGTATGTTTCGTGCATGCCTCAAACAGAAGATCCCAGACTGATTTCCTATCCCCTGTCCTCTTTTTCCTAGAGACAGAAAAAACCTGTGCAAAATTCTTATGGAAGAGCAAAATATTCATGTTTGTATTTATGTCCTCAATAGCTTTCTCTGACCTTGTTAAAACTGAGTTTTAACGTTCAGTTCTGTGGAACTTTATCCAGTTTTGTGTCTTGTGACTTTACAGCTAGTTGCATGGTATTTTGTTTTTCTGTAGTGTCTAACTTCTGCCCATACCTAGCTTTAGGCTTGTTTTGAAAAATAATATTATAATATATTAAACAGTAATATTATGAAATACTTAATGTGCCGTAAAATCTAAAAGCCTAAATAATAACTTTGTCTACTACAATGCATTCCACTATTTTTTCTCCTAGAACTTCATGATTGTGAGGGGCCCTCTCCTAAATCATAGATATTTCTTGTTTAAAAAAAAAAAAAAATCCAATCCCTTCTATTCTGGTTTCCTAAGGGAATGAGACTTATGATCTTATTCTGCCTGCCTGCCAGTCAATCTCTTAATAACTTTTGAATCCGTTGGTTGGTTTTAGCCACCTTTGACATGGGATAGGCATCTCACAGATATTACATTCCTACACATTTTGTGCAAATCAACAACTAGGTCAAGGAAAAAGATTTTATTGCAAATCCCTCTGAGGGAATGGCAAGGGTGTCTGTTATTTCTCCTGTATGGCAGCAGCCACACAACCAGTGAGCAAATTGGTATGGATCCAGCTCCAAGTTAGCCATAGCACCTGGGCTGGGGACATGGGAGGACCTGGAAGTGTTGTGAGGCTGGAATGGATGTGGGAAAGTCTGGTGGTTTGGAAAGGAGCAAAAGGGTTAGGAAACCTGGGGAGGACTGGGACGTTGCGGTGTATGTGATGAAGGGGATGCTGGGCTTGTCATAGAGGTCTGTGTGAAATGGGGATGTTAAAGACAAATCACTAAGGAACTGGGCTCTGCTAGTTCCACTGCTTGGGGAATAAATTTTAAGCTTGTTTCTGTCAATAGATGCACTGCATTTCAACATCTTTCAGTTTGACCTCCAGTCTATGTGGTACTTAGGGCACAGAAGGAAAGGTGAGATGCATTTACTGTACAATTCTCTTTGATTTTTGTATCCCAGCTACTCAGTGGGTGACAATGAGTAGTTATACAGCTGATTATTGAGTGTTTGATTATGATCTATCCAGTCTTAGTCCAGAGCTAATGTATTTAACATCTTGATTTCTCTATCGAATAATATTGTGGCACTGGTTGCATACAGTGATTTCTACCATCTGATTAACTAAACAAAACCACAGGCAATTTTTAACAATAAGTGGTTTGTTTGGCTGCATTAATATGAATTCAAACTATTTTTATTGTGTCTGCATACATATGAACCATCTCTTTCAGAAAATCAGATTTATTCTGTTCGAAAAATCTTAATAGAAACTGCTGTTATCCAGCATTCTTCTCTACATAAGAAATTTTCTAAATTTCAGCAAGATTTTCAATAAGCAAATGCAAATCTTGGAAGATTTCATAGTTCTATATGGAAATAACTTGCCAGTTTTTGGAACCCTCTGCAACAATTCAAAGAAATGATTCTGTTTTGCTTAAGTTCTTAATGCTTCAGGAAAGGAATATTTGAAAAGATTTACTGAGGAGATCACCAAACTGGGCGTAATTTTGGTTTGGAAAATGCTATCATTATGCTCAGTTTATCTATTTTGTAGTATGATGTGTTTTGATCAAGAGGATTCTGTAGACAGAATAAAACGGAGAGTGCAAGGCAGATTGACGAGCAACTGCTGTTTGACACATTCTGTCCATTGGCCTAGTTTATTAAACCTGGAGTGAAACAACTTAAGCGCTAGTGATGAATGTGTCTTGGCTTTCCACAAAAAGAGCTCCAGGGTATTGCTGGAAGTAGCTGTTGTTTTTCATATGAAATTGGTAGAGTATCTCATTAAACAAAAGGCAATTATATGTATTAGCAATAATGATAGGATCATACCCCTCCCCCCCCGGCCCCCCCATGGATGTAATTTTAGAAATGCATTATGCAAGGGGTTAATTTGAGAGCTGTTTTTTTACATTTTGAAAGCTTTGCTGTAATTTTGTATGAAATTTGAGATCAGTGAGTCTATAATATCTTATGAATAATTTACAACACCAACAGTCTTTCTGTGGAAGAATACTAAATTAATTAAGGCCTGAAGGAATTTCCATGTGTTTAAGCCACATTATATCTTCAAGGCTTTACTGCTTCAAAGTCACTGAGATGAACTGCTGGCTTTTCAGGTGTTAACAGTTCTAGGAAAACAAGACTGGTGCCCTTGCTTTAGCCTAGAAGAACTAAAGGGCTTGAAAGTGTGTGCTGTGCATGAATCTATTAAAATAGTAGCACCTTACTCTCAGTTTGTTCCCTCACTTAGTTGTCTGATATGCTGTATTTAAAAGAACTGCCTTAGCATCTCCCACACCCACAGATATTTTGCTGGACCAGAGGGTGACAGGCTGCAATCCCCGAGCCAGCCTGGCTGCTCTTTTCTCTAGGTTAAAGGAAGTGAGAAACATCTCCTGACAACAGGAACAATGAGTAACCAAGCTTATTCCTGCTCTGAAAAGCACAAAGCATATTTCTTACCACACCAGAGTATGGGGAGAGGGATTTCTTTTGGCCTGGTGGTCAACCTTCAGAGGATCAATGGGAAACTTCTTACATGCTCCCAGAATTTTTGCGAGTCTCAAGCCACACGTCTCCCACAGCTGATATTGCAGCAAGGGCTGGAGATGGTGAGAACTCCAGCCTGCCACACATGCATTATTTATTTGAACAGGACAAAATAGATGCTTTCCAAGTGTTCTCAATACCCTTGAGTTGAAATGCAAATACAGAAAAAACATGTGCCACTATAACCAGCTGACAGACGTTCCCCTTCCCTGAAAACAAATCAAGCAAAGCAAAAGAGGAAGCAAGTCCCTCTCTCCCATAGCTAACCACCCTCAGCTTCCTTTCCTTACTTCTCTCTGCAGACAGCTACCCTGAGCAGAGTTGTTTTCTTTTCTCTGAGAACTCCTTCATTTAGACTCTCGCTTGGTATACCATTTATTGATCCAGACTAGTACTTGCATGTGTCTAGGTCTGGACTCTGAATGCTTCACAGTAATTAGTGTCCTCCTCACAACACTTCTGTGCTATCCCCACTTTAAGGATAACATACTGGAGCACAGAGTGCAGAGGTTACTTTACCATGGTTTGTAAGGATGTTTGTGACACATTATGAGTGTATAAATTCAGTTCCTTATTGGTGTATTCCCCATTTCTCACCCAAGTCCTGCCCCTCCTTTATTTCAAACTGTGTGCATGTTACTTTGTACCTGGTTCCTATGGTGGGGCAAACTAGATAGTCTCCTGCCTGGGAAAACCTGGGTATGGAGTCCTGGGGTCTTGTCCCTACTCACAGTATAGAACAGCTCACACTAAAACATACTCCCTTCAGCCTGCTGTAACTGTTGCTTTGACCAGGTTCTCTGCACTTTATCTCAGTGTATTGGGTGAGGGAGGTGAGAGCTGGGCTCTACCTTCTCTTTTATAGCATACAGATGGTTCAGGGGCAGTCCACTGTGGTCTGATTCTTGTTAAAGTATCTTGTCAAGCAGTAGCTTGGAGAGGCAGGGGATGCAAAGGAGAGGCTGTGAGGGGCTATGCTGGGCCTGGGCCCTCATAGAGATCAAGCCTGTGTGGTTGTACGTTGTATATGGGGCAGATGAGTTGGAGGGGGGTGGTACTAGCAGGACCTGTTTGTAAAGACTTATGGTCAAGATCTCATGTCATGGGATGTTCTTGCTGAAGTGTGTTAGAAGCAATGTGTCAGCCCCAGTGTGATGGAGATGAACCAGGCCATGGCACTTGATGTGGGAAATATCCCTACCAAAGGTAGTAGAAGCTCAGTTGTATACTCTCAGATAAGCACAGATCTGAGCTCACTTCAAGATCAGGCTTGTCCGTTATCCTCCTTGTAAATACATTTTCTTGTGCTGGGGAAGGTTGCCTCAGTCTTGGCTATCAGACTGGTATCTCTGTGAGGCTCAGCTCCTGTTCATGTGGTTTGGCTGGAGTAAGCACAGCCTGAGTCAGTGGTCTGTGGACTCATCCACATCTTATATATGGTTCCTTCCAAACACTGTGTGGTTGGTTTGGACCTGAAATACAGCTGAGCAAACTGCACACACTGTGGATGCAAAGCCTGTGGGTCATGAAGCATGCTGTGCTCAAGTCTTCTCTTAAGTCTCTAATGTAGTCTGGGGAGTTTGGTCCCTCCTTGCTGTAGAGCCCCATTTCCTCCTTATGAGCATGTTTGGAAACACTTTACTGAATCAGGACCTCTGCAGGACCACGACCAATTTGTACATACGTTAACTCAGAAATGAACTGGGGCAAAGACTCAGGATACAGACAGCTGCAATGTCTTATTATACGTGGTCAAATTACTGACGTTATATGTTCAGGCTACTTGAACTTGCAAATTAAAAGTGGGGGGTGGAGGGAAGGCAGTCAATGAGGCCTGTATGACTGTAAAAGGTGGGGGGAAGTCAGTCCAGGGGCCCTCAGCAATACCCAAATTGTCCTGTTTGCCAATATCCATGGATAATTTACACATCAAAAGGAGAGAGCGGAAATGGACATGAAAAGTGACAGCAGTTGCCAAGTTAAATAAAAGCCCCTCAGTGAACATGAAGAGCAATAAGAGCCGTTTGGAAAGTTGGCTGCAGAAGAAGAGGTTATGTGAGAGCTTATACCGACCGCCTTCCTGGCCCCTTGGGAACCAATACAGACATGGAATTCACTTGACCTGCAGGGCTGAGCAAAATATGGCCACACATCAGTAAAGCTTGATGCTTAAGTCATAGGAAACAAAAGCAGAACTGTGCCAGATGCCAGACGAGTGGGATCAGGTAGCAGGAACCACAGCCTGACTTCAAAATGCTTGAGTAAATCTGGGCTGCTAAATTTCCACTGGACTGAATCTGAAGAAAATAAAGGGGAAGAAATGGCTGTTTTTTTCTTTTTTAGAAGGGTGCTAGAAAATGGGTATAGGTTGAGTTCAAATAAGCAAGAGACAATATTTTTAAGAAAGATCACTTTTTAAAAAATAAGGTTTTGTAGCTTTGGCATTAAAGCAATTTCTGTCCTTGTCATGAATCACTGAAAGACAGATGGTGTGTACAGGTAGAATATTAATACCCAAATATTTTCTTGCCTCTCTGCCCTCAGTGGTATTTTTTCTCCTTTGCTTGAAACAAATTTAGAAATAATCTTGATTTTTCCCTCTCTATCCCAGTCTCCTCCTCCACTACTCAATAGCTTCTTAAGATACATTGTCAAGCAATGTCATCCCCGCTTGACTTTGCTAAGACGTGGTGCAAATGATCAGGGTTTCCAATGCAAGCACTAAAAGCAAAACTAATTTTTGCCCTAAGCAAGAATCTTCCGAATAGAAGCTGAACTCCTTTACGCAAGTCCAAACCTGAGACATCTCCACAGAAGTCAGTACAATCACTCTAGATGCGTAACAGCGACGAATCTGCCTGCACGTCCTCAGTCTTGTTTCCTGGGGGGGGTTGCCTAGCTCAGGAGGAGGGGGAAGAAAGCAGGAGGCCTGCTAGGATTGCACAAAGCACGGAGATTCACCCTGCTTTTTTATACAACCTGCATCAGCTTTGTGATCAAAGGCTCCGAGTGACCAGACCGGGCGGAGTCCTGGGCCTTCCCATTCACTAGGCGCAGCAGGCTTAACCCTGCCTGCTTAACTCTCTGACTCAACGCTTTGATGCGGGTCACGTACGTCTCTACTGCTGTGACTCTTTGTTGCAGCCCAAGGAGGCAGGGAGCGGTGTACGTGTGAGTTTAGGGTGGGAGGGGGGGTGAGGGTGTTCAAAACCTGCTCAGACATTTTGGGTAGATTGGGGCTTGAGTCAGTCCAGAGTGCTGGGGCTCTGGGCCCGTGCTCCAGTGCTGGTCTGTCCACCTTCCTCTGCGAACAGCTTATTGTGATGAAGCCTGCAGCTGCCAGGGCAGGGGTCTCTGCTTTCTAGAGACAAGCCAAATACTTCACAGGACGGCTCTATCTTTGGCTGCCGTACGGTGGGGATTGGATTACAAGTAGCTTCATGCTGACATGGCTTTGGAGAAATAATAATATCTTGAATATTATGGAATTTGAGGAATAATAATATTGGAGGGATCATAATATCCCCTAGAGAATGAGGTTGTGCCTCTCTTTCATATGACCCTGGCACGGAGAGACTGCAGCTTTCTATATGTAGTGGGGAATTACCACTTTCTTCAAGACCTACATGCCAGTTCTAGCTAAAGAGTTCCCAGCATGTATTCTGGCACTGCATACAGGATGGGGATCTCCCAGCAAAATAATGCAATTGGGGCTTCCAGATCTGCTTGAAATCACTCCGCTTCCTATGCCTGGGAGTTGATAGCACTCAGAGATTTCCCTTGGCATCTGCTCTTCCTTTTTCCTTCCAATCAGTTAAGGGCCAGGTACATTTTTCCTCCACTGTATTCTCTTTAGGACCCATGCTTCCATTTGCTGTACATATGTGTAGCTCCATCAATTCAAAGGAGCAGAAGGTATAATCAAGCCGAGCATCTAAATACCCCCAGAAGGTGGTTTGGGATACTGAACCCTGAATTCAGGGTAATGATGCTAGAAATAAATAATATGCTTGTGTTTCCATGCTAGAATATAGTTAAGTTCTGGTGTAATTGATTTGCATTACCTTCACAAAACCTCTTTACTGGTGCTAGGTTTAATACCTGAGGCTAAAGGAGAAAAGGTTAGGTTTAACAGAGAAAGGACATAGCAGGAACATGGCTGGGCGATGTTGGTTTCTAACACTTCCTTACAAGATGAGGAAAGTCCCCTTGATGAAAATCCTACCTGTACAGAAAAAAATATGTATTTTTTTCAGCATCGTGTTCAGGCTGGCAAGCTCTCCTGGTGCAGGAGAGCTGTCCAGTTCGCCAGCCCTCGGGCAGCCTGAGAATAGCAATTGCATGTGCACTGTGAGGCCAAAGAGCTGTGTTCCCTGGGGCGGTGAGCCCTGGGACAGCGCTGCTGCAGCCGCACGCTGACACTAATCTTCTGCACGTCAACAGGCAGTTCACCTTGCCTGCCAGCTCAAGACAGGATGATGCCACCAAATCAAGAGATAGAAATCTAGGTGAAACATAATATGGCAGTCTTTGTCTTGGCTGGCCTAGCAGAAGAGCAGGAGGATTTGCTGCATAATCTGGGGGGATCAGAGGGCTCAGTGAGCTCCTGAGTCCAGGACTAGTGGACTCAGGCAAGGAAGAGCAGAGCAGAGGCACACTTTAGCTCGCAGTGGTAGTATACAGGCTTCACTGTAGCTTCAGTACTGCCTGCTGGCGTATTCGTCCATTGGAGCAGGCAGCGTCTCTGAAACAGCTGCTTGCCTTGCTTCTCTGACACCCAGCAAGGTGCAATGATGACAGCTGCTCCCTTAAGGAGAGCTGCCTAGGAAGGGCAGCCAGGTCTGGAGGGATTTGCTCTGGGAAGGGCAGGCCTTGGGCTGTGCACATGCCAGTCCGCACAGGCAAAGCACCATCTGGTGAGAGGTGACTGCTGCGGAGGAGGGAGCAAGGACAAGGATTGTTTCTCAAAGCCAACTATGCACTCGCACTTTTTTTTTTCCTTTTCTGCAGGACTGCATGTGTGCTGGGGAAAAAAAGAGGGGAGGGACTGCTATGAAACGGTGTCTCTGTCAGCTACATACACACCTAATTCTTAAAACAAATGGGGAATGGTGGCAAAATCGTTTGGAAAATCCTGTGAGCTGTAGAAGAGAAAAGCAAAAAAACCCCTAAGTGAGATACCAAACTGCATGGCCCAGACCTCCTTGCCATGAGGCTCAGGAAAGGGGAGAGAAATCTAGTCAAACTCAGTGGGCTTCTAGCTGCCTTTGGAAAGACTTGCTGTCTCACATGAAAGCCACAGCCATGGCAGACACTCCAAGGTGCCTTTCAGAGGATTGCATTATCCATGGCTCCAGGTGTTCAAGGGAGACAGCTGACAATTACACCTTTTGTTTTCTTTGTCATGTTTGAGAGCCAGATGCCTTTTTGATCTGCAGTGTGTGTGTGTCTGTGTGTGCATATGTGTATATTTATATACAGTCTCAGATCTATCACTTTGGCAGTATCGTAAATGGCTTAACTGAACATTTAAACAAATACAGGGCTGATTTACACTCTATAACATCAAATGGAGGGGTTGCCTTTTGGCAATTGCTGTCCCCTGCAGTGTTACAAAACATGTTTTTTCTTGTGGCGCTGTGAAATTATAAGGTGGTTGTGCAGATTTTGCTAAACAGAAGCCAGTCCTAAGGTTTGTTTCCCAACGATTGATGAGTTGTGTGACAAAACTGTTTGGCAGGACTTTGGAATTTAGTACCTCACAACAAGGCGCAGGATGACTGACTGTATGTTGTGAATGATGCCTATCAGTTCCTGAACCAGCTCTCATTTCTGGAGAGATCTCAGAGGTGGAAAAGCAAAAGACTTAACAAAGTCATAGAAACGGAGATCTTTCTGTAATTGTGAAAATCAGACAATCCAAGTAATAACGTAAAAGGAACAGGTTATTCCTACTGGCTGCATGTTGTACAGCCAGAGTCAGAAATGTAAAGAAAATGTTTGTATTAGTTCAGATATTAAGAATGATTTTTCCCTGCCAATGGAGAGTTAAAAATCAAAAAAAACCCCAAGCCCCTCTTTTCCCTGAGCGTTTACTATTGGTCACTGTGGGAGACGGAATATTGGCTTGGATGGCCTCTTATTGACCTTATTACATTCTTATAAAAAGCAAGTTGTTTTCTGGTTTAGAGCAGGGATTTTCTGCTCAGAGAAAAATCTTTGCTGGCTATTTCTGGCTCTGGAGTCAACCCCACTGCAGGAGCTCTGAGGCCTCCCAAGAAATGGTGCGAGCTGCAGGGGACTGTTAAATGGTATTCTGAGACGAAGAGGGCACTTCTAGGCTTGACTTACATTAGAGTAGTTTAAAACCATGGTAGCTCACCAAAGTATTCACGGCCTGCCATCAGAATTGCTTGAGAATAAGGCAGCAAAAACATCTGAGCAACCGGTTGCTGTGAACAAGAGAAATTCTGACCTAAGTGGGGGACTGGACTAATTACTGTGTGACCTTGTGGCTCAAGCCAAGACTAAGACTTGCTCAGACTGCAAGATTGTGGACTGTCATTATGTGAAAGAAGGCTTGTTCCAGCAATTCCTTCTCTTTCCAGAAACTACTGGCTGGGAAATGAAAAGCCTGGGATGAAAAATATATTTTCTTCCTGGACTGATATAGGATGACTTTTTTTTTTTTTTTTTTTTTTTTTTGCTGTTGGAGAATCAATATATTGGAGGGGGAAAAAAGAGATTATAATTCATGACAATGTGCTGTTCCTGGCAATGATAGTTAAGTCTTGGATGCCTTTTAGAGTTAGGTAGCACTGAGCTCTTCTGGTGACAAAACATGTCAGGATACTTGGTTCCACTGAGGATCCAAAGAGAATGGTAGGAGGGCTGTATTTCATGATGCTCTGCAAGCTGAACAACACTGGGTGGAAGGCAGGACTGGCAGTGACATGTCAGCATTCTCAAAGGACAGCCAGTGAGTGATGTATCCCTGCTCACATTCAGCCTCTGCTTATGCAATATGTGAACAGACTAACGTGGAGAGAATGGCAAATACAGGACATATCAACTCTCCAATGCAGAGCCATCTATTGCTCCTGACTAGCTCTACCATGACTTCAAAAAGTTCCTAATTTAATATTTATTACATTCAGAATTCATAGGAAGTCACTGTAAGTTGTAATTTTAATGGAAACTGACCCTATAAACCACTTGATCAAATCTTGGGTCAAGATGACGTGACATGTGAAAATAATATGTAGAGCTCATGTACAGCTGCATGTACAAAGATCACACTCTACCACAGGTAAACCTCCACTGACTTCAATTAAAGTTTTGTCTAAGTCAGCTTAAGCTTTTTACGTGTAGCTCTATGTGGGCTTTGCACATGATTTCCATATGTCATGTAATGTACAATATGCTATTGTGTACTAGCTGTCTCCCCCTAATTAATACATGATAATAAACTCTTAGAGAGTAATGATTAAGAAAAATTTGTGCATAAGGAAATTGCTTGCAAATGACCACACTGGCAAAATTATAACCCAGTAATATTGCAGTCCCATTTATTTTCTGTTAGGTTTAATCACCACTAATAATTCAGTCTAGGGTAATTAATCTTTGCTGATCAAAGTACAGGAAAGGACTGAAGTACTATAACTGCATCATAATGACATGTAATGCTGATGGTGCACAACTGCTCAGTATATGCCTGCCTGCAGAGAGATGTGAAGATGTCCTCATTGGCATACAGTCAATGAACGTGAGTTCGTTATCACTCAGTAGAGGACAGAGGCTCAAATAATAGGTAAAGGAGCCCAGAAATACACACACAAGCAGATGCTTGTACCGACAGCTCTGCTCATTCCCAGAGTTGTGAGGATGGGGCTAAACTGTGATAGAGACCAGTGGGGAAAAGGACATTCAATATTCTTCTTCCTCTTTTTTTTTTTTTCTTTTTCCTTGAATTGATCTATCAGGATGGAGTCCAGCTTTTGCTGCACAGAAGAAACAATAAGTGTTATTCCCAAACCCTTTAGATTTCCCATGGGAACGTCGTGCTCTTGAGTCCCTTGTATTTCTCAGGTCAGTATCAGTATGGAAGTTTGTTGCCTCCGTGGGATTAACTGGTACTTTGTCAAAAAGGATGAGCCTCTGGATGAGTTGATGTGGCCCAGACACCTTAAAGTGGTTGTCTTGCACTTCTTCCCCTAGGGGAAGTGGCTGCTGCATGAAGGGAAGTGGACTGTGGGTGAGAGCTCCTGCAATGAAATCAGAGTGTGGCTGAGAACCACCAAGAGGGGTGGATAAGGCATGTGTCTGTCTTAGTTCTTCCTCTACCATTTTTGAAGTAGGGTTTCTTATCCTGATCGTGCTGTTACCCTGGACCAGGCACAAATCCAGCAAGACCCTTTCAATCCATGTGGCCAGGGAGAAGGGACAGGGACATGTTGCCCCCTGAATTATCTCAGCTAAATATTGGATGTATAACATGCTTGATCTTAAGAGGCTTGGAGTAGATTCTGTGCTGTACTGAGTTTTGCAGATGACATTTTAAAAAGCCCAACACACCTAATTTATTTAGCTAGAGTTCATTTATTTTAATCTTTCAGCCAAGCCCTTGTTGGGGAACTTTGATCTGAAAGTGGTGTTTGTTTTCAAAGTACCGAAAAAAAATCTTTCCACGTCTGAATATGCTGTTTAAAATTCTTTTGATATTCCCTTCTATTGATACTGCCACACCAGTGGTGTTAAAAAAACCCTATTACTATAAAAGGCAGACAGCAACAATGTCCCCGAAGTACAGTGAATCAAAACTGGAACTCCATCAGTTCTTTGGCTGCTAAATCATTTCCATGCTGGGCTGGCATTTATCTTCTAGAATAGAGAAGCCATTCAGAGAACAGTAAATATCTGGCAGTGGGCCAGAGGCCTTGGATATAAGACAATTAGCACAACAGGGGGAAAGAGGGGCTTCCGGAATTAGAGATGAATAAGAAATATTTGTAATGCTCACTTTAAGTTATTGGTTTGATCACAGAAAATGTTTGTCACTTATTTCTCTTGGTTGCAACTGTAGTGCTGTATTACTGGTTGGGTTTTGTTTTCTTCTGTAATTAGTTTCACCACTGAGTGGTAGGACTAGTACATATTGCACTTGTTGTTCTGTTCTTCATCTTAAAAGGCTACTTTGTTTTGTTCAAGACAGATAAAATGGCAACTCATGAGTAGTTACAAAGCTGGACTACTCCCTCCTAATTTGTTAGCTCTCTCTGCATACACAGCTTTAATTGGACATGAGGATTTAAGCCTTTACATTCTGAGACATGTAACAGTCAAACTAGTAATTAACAGGATATATTTAGATGGTTTAAAAAAACCACTGCACTTCTAAGAGTAAATCTTGATGTTTAAAATTACTGAGGGGTTTCCAGGCCCCTTACAGCATCATATGCTGTAAATTTGCTCTTCTCGTCATTTGCTCGTCAAAGGAAAATATAGCAATCCTAGAACATAAACAGACTGTCAGGACTTGAACATTAAAGGGTTTCAACCATCTTGTGCTACCCTGTTAGACAGACAAAGTAGTTTCATTGATTAGGGTCACACCAGTTGAAATTCTAGTTCTCTAAGATTTATCTTATGAAGATGAAGAATTAATGAGACCACCATAATCTTGGCTAATGTCAGGGACTGAAACAAGAACTTACAAATCCTCTTTTGAATACTTACAGAGGTGAGAAAGCATCCTTCTGCATGGCTCTGTTTAAACTTCAGTTGGAATATCATGCCCTCTTTTGGACACTGCACTCCATGAAAAAAATAGGCCAACAGAAGGAAGGTAGCCTAGAGGAGAACCAAAAACATGGATCTGAAAAATCTGGGGATGTTTAGTACAGAGAAGAGCAGACTGGTGCATGATATGGTATTCTTCAGTTATGTAAAAGGCTGCTGCAGAGCAAAACAGGTAGTCTGTTCTCCACAGTGGACAGAAAAAGTAATTGGCTTAAAGTTCAGCAAAGGAAATTTCATTAAGGCATTAGGATAAACTTCCTAATGTAAAGGTAGTTAAGGACTGGGGGAGATTGCCTGTGGAACTTATGGAGTCTCCATCACTGAAGGTTTCCAATAGCATACTAAAGCAATATCTGCTAAAAAGGGCTAGGCTGATGTCCTCAGTGGCATGACTGGCTTCCTGAAGATGCTTTCAGCCCCATTTTCTGTGGTTCTCGCTAATCAGGCTTTCCTCTCACAGGCGCTCATCCTTTATGGCTGGAACATAGAGGCAGTAGCACAATCGGTCTTGCCTGTCTTCTAGACAGGCAGAATGATAGATTTGGAGTTACACGTCCTGGAGATGGTCAGAATATGTATATTCTATCTATCTGTCTGTTTGTCTGTCTATCTATCATGTTGAAAATGCCAATGAAGATAACATGAATGTTTTATTTAGAGGTTTCCATGGGAAAACATTGACTACTAAAAACCTTAAGCATTCTCTTTCTGAAAATCAAAGTGCCCTGTGGGAAAAGAAAAGCAAAATACTTTTTGAGGTTGAGCCAATCCAAGTCAAAATGTTGTAGTTTGACACTCAGTGGACAGTGCCTGCTTGAGCAGTGGCTTACAAGAGTTATAGCTTTGTCTCCCAGGACGTGCCATGATCTCCACTCTTCTACTTTCTCACAGTGTCCCATTAGGTTGCCTTACTGGGAGGTTGCAAGTCCTCCAAAAAGATGTAGTGCAGCCTGGTTTACGGACAGCTGTGAGGAACTGAGGCTCCCAAACTACAGTTCCCATGGGGCACAGCAATGGCTTGGGATGAACTATCCACATATCTGAACTATAAAATATTTCACTTTGAAATGTCAAAATGTGTTGAGAGTTACCCTTTCCTGCCAAAAACTGCCTGTATTTACTAGTTTCTAGGGGATTGTTTTGGAGGTTTTTTCCACCCCAAAAAGGTAATATTTTTCATTGATAAGATTCATTTTTCATGTGAGAAAATGCATGAAAAGAAAGTGTTCTGCAGAAAATTAAACTTCCAGTGAAAGCAAGCAAGCAAACAGCTCTTCCTTGTCCCTTTGCTGACTCTCATTGCTACTGTACCTGGGGAATTCCTAGAACTGAAAATCTCTTTATGGCATCCACTACAACACGAAGCTAAGTAGCTAGGGGCTACAACGGCATTTATCCCTTTGTAGGACAACCCTAGGGAATCATGTTCCAAACTGATGAGTGTATGGTGGTAGCAGAATAAACTCTGCTTTATGATCCCATTTCACTGTGGAGAAGAACAGGACAAAGGAAAAAGACCTTTCCAGAAAATAACTGTTCCTTTGCAAACATGTGAGAGGGAGGCCTCTGTCAAGTTCCCTTGGTTGGAATATTATCTGAGCTGGGTTCCTTCAGCAGTCACCTTCTCCATGGTAATTCTGTCCCCTATTTCTTGCAGCACCTTTGGTCTGTGAGGAGCCCAAGGCCAGGGCTTCCAAAGGAGGCTTGGTCCTTGGGCTTTCTCCATGGCTGCATTTCTTTTGCACCCTTTAACCTTAACCCCAACTCTTTACTCCCTCTCAGACTTTAATTTCTCCTGTTCCTACTGTTCAAGTGGCTTCCAAAGTGCTTTGAAATGCTGACTTAATGGACTTCCTTCCTTGCACTGCTAACAGACCCGAGTAACAGTACCACAGGACATCCTGACCCCCATCTCCCCATTTTCCATGTCAAGGGGAATAAAATGGCTCAAAGCTGTGCAAGAAACTACTCCCCACTTCTCCTATGTCAGTATTTCTCTTGGCTATTTCCAAGACCTTTACTGCTGCTATATGGGAAATATGTGCAGGGTCAGAGTGCCAGCCCTTGGGTTTGCATTGCAATGAAGCCTTGCAACATTAATGTAGCAGCTAGACCATAACTGTAACCTTTAAATTGCAGTTTCCTTTATACACAGTCAAGCAATTAGCAGGGTTTGCTATTTGATGACTAGTAAATTTAAAGCTGTGTGGAAACCAGCTATTTGTGCCCAGAATAATTTCAAGGGAAGATAGTGGTCTTAGAATAATCTTCCCTCTGAGCTAATATCCTCTCCTAGAGCCTTGGAACTACCTGGAGATCATAAGGGGTCACACTTCTGCATTTTCCAGAGACCCAGTGTGGAGCATTCATACCTTCCAAGGACTTCTCTCCCCTTTGTAACGTTAGCTGTTTTGTCCCATTTCCCGGAAAGTTGCTTGAGGCAAGAGGCAAAACCTGTAGGTTAACCGTAATGAGTCAAATCCTCACCTGTTGCAAAAAAGTTACAGATTAATGACAAACGCCAGCCTAAGGCTGGGCCTTATGTTCCGAGTAGAGTTAAAGCAGCCCTCTGTTTTACTGCACTTGGGCTGTGCCCGTGAGAGTTAGTTGATAAATTAGCACAGAACAGGCTGCTGTTTAGCAATGTCAAGTTTGGGAGGTGACAAGAGCCAGCCCAGCCTGCTGGCAAATTTCAATGGGTAGCACTCTCAGGCATGACTCAGTCTGTTGTTCTGTGTAGCAGTTCTGGGGAAGATTTATCATGTCAGAACCTGAAGGGTGGTGATATCCTCCTAATTCCTTCTGAAAAATAAAAAGAAGTGCAAGTCAGAGGCCTTAACAGCCTGATAGTGACTGTGCTGTGTATTACGCAGAACTGAAAGTTAAGCACTTGAATACAGAGCGACTTAAACCCAATAAATGAAGAACAAATTAAAGGTAGTTGCATGTTAGATACAAAGAGGAATATTTTTCCAGCTGTAAGCCTTAATCAACTGGAGAGCCCATAGATATCCTCTTGCTGTGTCCAGTTGAGCCTGAGTGCCCTGCTCCTGTCCCTACTCCTTGACTCTGATATCAGCATCACAAACCAACCAGAAATCAGAAGGGGAAGGGAAAAGGGAAGAGGGGGAATTTGTCTTTTCCTTCCCTCTGCTCTTGGGCATTGAGAATCACTGTATACATATTCTGGCTTCCAGTGTTTCTAGGAATGGGTCCTTTTCAGAAATGGGAGTCAAGGGTTTTGTAGTGTCCCTTTCATTGGATTGGACTGTGCACCCCACTGCAGAACACAGGTAGATTTCCATACCAAAAGCAGGAATCTGCTTAAGTGCAGAGTTTCTCAGTGACAGTGACTGGTCTTAGTGATATACAGTCTTGCCATTCTTGTGCTCCTTGTTACTGGAACCAGGACGCTTTGTCACCAGAAATGAAATTCTTTACTTGCTGCAGCTGATCAGAACTGCTGCTGAGACTCAGACTTCAATGACTGTAAATCAGCTATTCTCCGTTGCTCCCGACATCATTTTAACTACTTGTGGGGTATTAATTATAGGTTGTCTTTTTCAGACCTACACTTCTGCATTACTTGTTGCTTTAGGAGCTGAAAAAACAGCCACAAGAGACAATGGCTCTACAGTGGCTTTTAGCCTCCCAGGACAAATCCCAGTGCTGACATCATCTGCAATTATGGTACACAAATACAACCACTCTGACATAAGGTAGTAAATTATTCATGATTTGGCAGCCATCATAAATGGAGAAAGAAACCTCAGAATTGCAAGACTGGTTTGTCACCACAGTCCTATTAGGCCAGTAGCTTATCTTCAGAAACAATACTTTGGATAATGGTGATAGATCCTTAGGGTAGGTGTATGTGGAATAAATTACTTCCCCTTGATTTCATGTGAGTTTCTTGGCTAAAATCTACAGGCACAAGGATTAAAATCCTTTCCATAGGGGGACATGTGGTTTTTCTGCCCCAGAGACCTTGTAGTTTAGACTGGACCAAAGCTAAGCACAGGATGAACATGCTATTGCAGCAGAAGATTTGGTGGTTCAGTGCACAGGGAGGAGGGTGAGTAAGTAACCTGGGACAGGCAAACTTCCTGTTTTGTTCTAAAATGCTGGTGTTCACTTCCATACCAGCCAAAGCTGAGAGATAGGGACCCAGGTGCATTGGACTGAAAGGGACAATAACCACAAAAGGAACAGGTCAGGTTTGTAAGCACAGCTACGGAGTTTTGAGGAACTCTCATGAATGATGCAAATATGCGTCATTCTAGCTAAGGCTATTTTTGGTTCAGGAGAGAAAGGGCATTCCTTTCCCCACAAATTAATCAGTCATATGAGACACCTAGGATGAGATGGAGAGTTAATGCTGGCTCTGATGAAAACATTTAGCTCCTATGCTATAAGCAACCAGTGTGACCCATGTCAGTGATTCTGAATCACTATAAAGATGAAAAGTCTTCAAGTTAGACTGAGACCATCATGTGGGGACAGAACAGGAGGAAATACTCTCTTTGTCATCAGTGTTTTGCCCTTATGGAGACATGGGGCAGGTCTAGGATCACCTAGAGGTGAAAGAATCATTGTTCTGGATGGCTGTGAGAACATGAGAACGGGTGGTGAGAAATCCAGCAATGCAGCCTACTGTAGCTCTTGAAGGTCTTGTTTCCTTCCAGGAGATACTGGCAAATTCTGCCTCTCTATCACACATCACTGGTGTGGGCCAGAAGAGAGTATTTGATTCTAAAAGGCGATACCTGGTGTTTGGTAAAATTTCTTTCTTGCTGTTTGTCCTGTTTCTTATGCATCTTTACTGTCTACCATCATTATCACCGCAATGAAAATGCATGTATTTAGCCAGGAACCCTGGGGAAAACTGCCTAGGCCATTGTTTCCTTTGTGGGAGGTATATCATGTTACCCAGAGAAAGCCCCTTTGCATCAATTGCCCTATTGATTTACTCTGTTTGTTAAAGGCTTTTTTTTTACTCATAATCAGCCATATTCTCCAGAATTATAGTAGAGACTGGAATAAATTTTTCAAAAAATATGGAACTGCAGAAGAACATATATTCATGGATTTTCACAGCCAGTAGGGAACATTATTAGCTTCTAGCCTGACCTCTTGCATAGCTGAGGCTAGAGACATGGCCAAGTAACTTATTTATATGGTATTAGGGGAAATAGGTTCTTTATAATCTGCATTTTAACTAGTCATTACTCGGGGAATATGCGTTTGTTAGATTTATTTTTATATGTGCTGAAAATTTAGTTTCTCTCCTTTCCCTCTTCCAACTTCTGTCTTGGAATATCCTCCGGCTCCATCTGGCTGTGCTGGTAACTATGGATAATGCTCAGGAGTCCAGCAGGCTTCTCCAGTGCCGATGTGGTGGTGTGTGCTCAGGCACCTGTCTGGAGTTTACCCACCCTCCCTTTGTGATGAAGCCAGGGGACAGAGGGATCAATTGTCTAGTAAAGAATTAAATGTCCCCTGTCGAGATGAATATTAGTGCAAATGAAGAAATGTGTGGTAGCTGTTGTCCAGAAAAAAAACTTTCAATTTTTCAGAGGCAATTTACAACCCTGTTCCTAATCCAAAGGCAGAAAGTGGTGGATCTGTTAGAGTTTCTGCAAGACATCATCCAGGCAGAGGTGAGCGTGGTCTGCCCACGCTCCTTGTAACTGAAGGCCATGTGAACGTGGTGCTGAGCTGGAACTAATAAGCTTCCCTGAGAGATGGGGTATATTAGCTTAGGCCAAATGTGTCAGTGCTGTCCACATGCCTTCTCTTGGCTCCAAGCAGAGACAGATTCCACTTGCAAAATACTGTGCATCTCATTGCCAAAATTTCCTCTTGCAAACTACTGTGCACCTCATTGTCAAAAATTTCCTCTTGAAACTGGAATGGCCTTTTTCCATCTGTGACCTTTTAGGATATCCCATGATGTTTGGGAACAATGGGGAAACTCTTTAAGAAAGAGGACAATGATTCTTCAGCAGAGGAATTGGGCAGGGGGATATCCTTGGCAGAGATCTACAGAGCCATTTTCATTAACGTGGCCTGGCACTTTTTTGAGAACTCTTTCCTACAGAAAAGCCTAAAGAACCTTAAGGTGAAAGCAACTGATTGTAGAAGTTGGAGGAGTAAAATCTGACAAAAGGTTTCATTTTTCTGTTTGGCACCTTAAAATGAATGTGGTAGCTGTACTTGAAATGTGACACATAGGCTGGCTTCATAGAGAAATGGCCTTATAATCAATATCTTCTGAAACACTAAGAAGAAGAGGGTCCATCAAAGAGAGAATGATATTTATGTGTATTAAAATACATCTGGGTGAAATTTTTTATGCACAACATATTAATAAATGGTAAATAAGGGCTAAATATTAAGGCTCCTTCACGTTAAACAATAGACCCATGTAAATAAAATGCATCAGCGACAGCTGAAAATAGAGTCCTTTGCACACAGGTCCTTTGAATTAATGCACTTTCACAAAAAAGCTGTACAAAGAGTGGTAAGTGCATTACTATCTAGAAACTGTCCAGAAGAAACAGCAGTGCAAAGCACAACTGTACTGCTAGCTACAATCTGGCAATCCCAAGTCCCCCTGCAAAACAAAAATCGCAATAAAACACTATATTGCAGGAAATCAATAGTTTTACCCAATTAGGCAGAATAAGTGGGCTGGTGCCAATCTGGTATCTCACGCTTGAGCAGGACAGACACAGCTGCAGTGGGATGCTGGTGACAATTTTTCCTCCAGCAATCTGGGATGAACATAAATCTGCCTATAATCATGACATTTCCAGGATATTGGTAGTTTCTTACCCTGCAATTCAAAAAAAATGGTTTTGATTTTTTTTGGCAGCTACTCACATCTGTGTCTGAGTGAGTGCTCAAAGATGGAGAACTTGGAAATGAAGCAGCTAGATTCCTCTCCTCCTTCTGGAGCTACTAATCTGCATTAGTATGTTCCAGGCTTAACACCATGGCCTGGAGTCTGTGCTCTGCCCCACCCTCTGCACCAAAAGATATAGGAGGAATGTCTGTAGCACTGCCTGCATCAGCCATCCACAAGCCCTGTGCCAGAGTAGGTCTCCTCAAGGACCTTTTCACCCCTTCGTCTTTCCAGTCCCAATATGCTGCTGGACAATGGCCACTGAAGGAGACCCACTCCCTGCAGTTTACAGCCTCGTCTTGGAGAGCAAAATGTTTTCTGTGCTGAATGCTGCAGAAGCAGAACATGTTTTCTGTGTATGCTGGTGAGCTAGTGGAAATGCATCCATGGACACTCCATTGGAACTTGGCTTGGAGGAAGTCACCTCTGCATTCCTAGGGATTATTCTGGTGATGTTCGCACTTGTGTGAGTTATTTTGCATTAAAAAAGGGAGGATTCTAAAAAGAGAAGACCAAGTTGGATGTTTAATTCAGTACTTGATTTATAGTTGCCAATGAAACTAACAGATCAGAACATGGCCTCCAGATTTGTTTGGGTGGCTTTTTGCAGGAGTCATTTGTGCATCTGCTCTGCCGTAAGAACACTTTTTGGTGGCATGGACAGCAGCTCTTCCTCTCCTTTCCAGCTTGTCCATATCTTTTCCCATCCAACTCATGCTGACAGAGGAGCTGAAGTAGAGGGACTGCCTGTCTGTTGCACCTACATCATCTAGGGAACTGTCTCTTCCGGATGCGTGTGTTGAAGGTTGATATTTGTGTTTTTGGCCAGCCATGGACAAAGAACTTGTGACTGTAGTGAAAATCTGTTCAGAGGAAATTGTAATGATACCCATCAATATTAAAAGACCTGATTTAAATGAGAGGACCATGCATTTTTCTGGAGGGAATTGTGTGATAGGGCAGACGGCACATAGAAGATATGGAGGGTTTAGCATTACCTAGCAGTTCATCTTGAAAGACAGAAATAGCAACAGGTATCAGCAACGGTAACACCCCCCCCCCCTTTTTTTCCCCTTTCCCCTTAAACTGTGGAGGCCTGGTTGTCTCTGAAAGTCAGCGCACCATCCATTGTCTGTTATGATGAGTAATCTTTAATGAGAACTGGAATGGTGATGATGGCAGAAGTGTGTGTTGCTGAAATGACATTTACTTCTAGACCTCGCTTACAATCAGAGGAATGCCTGCATCAGCTTACATCCTTGAATATTTAGGCCTGACATTCACACCCTGTCTTATTACCTGCAGAAGGTATGGCATCCTTCCTGTACTTTGAAAAAGACACACCACTGCACAGCACTACAGCAAATGTTGTATATTAAGAGTATATATGAGAGAGAAGGGTGTATCCAGCTAACACTTCCATTACACTCACGCATATGCTAGGAATACCTTTAAAACTTTCAGCGTTTGTTTTCAGTACTTAACATTCAGTGATATTCATGCTTCAAAGAATGTAAGGATAACATGGATACCACAAGGTGCCTTAGGGCAGCAAAAGTTAGTTCGTCATGGTATTTGCCACATGTGATTAAAAACAGGATAATTAACTTTCATTACTCCAAATAATTTCTGATGGCCATGGATAAAGTCTATCCATTCCTAGCCTGGCTACTGTTTCTCCTTCACTTCCAAGAAATCCAATTTTTGTTTTAAAAGTGTACATCTAATTAAAGGATATGTAATTCAGCAGAAAGTCTTTTAAATGCATAACTGATTATCTACTTCCTGTAATTGCTGGTTTGTATATTGAAACTCTGATTGAGTTGTAGACAATAAAAGATTATTTTTTAATTAGATATACTCATCCCTATCATTTGGGAATAGGGGATATTTTCTACTACTGCTATTTCTTCCAGTCCAGGAACACATACTAATCTCTTACTTGCTATCAATGTCATTTTTTCCCAAATGAGAAATAAACAGAAGCCTGCTTTCCTTGCAGAAACAGCATGGCTAGGCAGTATTTGTCATTTCAGTTTGATAAGATGCTGGTAGTGGCATGTGCATGTATGCATTATATGATATGCAGCAGGACTGTATGCCAGGACCAGATTAAAGTACTGAAATTTACTTAAAATCCCCAAGGATTTTTTGATGGTCTTTCTTCATTAAAAATTCTGCTTTTACATCAGAAGAATGTCAACACAAAATTATGACCCCAAACTATTCTTTTATGGGTCCCAAACTCATTTTTTTTTCCTTGTGACAAACCAAGCTATTGTTAGCTGTCTTAAAAGGCATCTCATGCAACCTCTTGGCCTGCAAATTCCCTCTAAAATGACAATATCTCTAGAGACCTTTCTCTGCTTGATAAACTGAGTTGCAGCCTGCCTCTGTTTTAACATACAGTATCATAGGTACCAAAGTGTTTTGAGCTCCTAGTAACAACATTGCTGCAAAATAGGGAGTCTAGTTGGTGAATTGGGAGCAAGTCATATTCCTAGCAAAGCCTCTCAAATTATATATATTTTCTCAGTGTGGGGACAACATTTCAAAGCAAGTGATAGAGTCCCCACACCTCTCATACTCAGCCTGCCCTCCTCCATCCACAACTGTATTACTGTCATGTGGCAACCAGAACAATTGATTCCCTGGCAAAGTAACGAGTGGTTCTGCATATATTTTTAGCTGTCCTTTTTATGTAGTTCAGCCACTAGGAAAGAAGGAGGTGGCAGAAGTACGGGCCTCCCTCATCAAGTCCTCTAAAGAGACTGGTATGAATCCATGTCTACTAACACAGCCAGTCCTTGTTTTACATTTCTGGAGTTAGAAAAGGAAGTCTTGTGATTTGGTGCGCATGGCAAAGCTGTAGCTCTAATTAAAACTACTCTGAATTTTGCTTGCCCCTAATTTTTGCTTAGCCTTCTTCTTTCCCCATCTGCAGTCTCCTCTGCTTCCTCCTCCAGGCCTTACGCTGTCTCGGCTCTGCTGGTGTAACTCCTATTCATGGCATCCCTGATCGTTTTCCTCTTGACTGCTGCAAATCTCCTTCTATTGCAATTTTTTTTTCAGTGGGCCTGTCTCTAAACAAAAGGGATGTGATTCTCCTCTCCCTCCCACTGACTTTAACCTGTTGTAGTTTGCCATGTCATTATTCATGATTTAAATGAGGCTAAGCGAGAGAAGAATAGTGCACTGAGATTTTCATTATGTTGAAGCCATACTATTCTCTGCACGCAGGCTACAGTATTATATCACCCTGTCCCTTCACCACTTTCAAAGGCTTCCTTTCCTCAAGATCAAGCTCAATAGTATGCTAAGGACTTTTAGAGCTTGTTTTTGAACTTGCCTGACCCTGCTTCTCTGATCTCATATCCACTCCCACACACATTTATTTGGTTCTTCTAATCTGGCTATCTCCTGTGGCCACGTGGCTCTGAGCATCTGGGTGTTCTCATTTATGCTTCCCATTTATCTGAAGCTTCAATCCCCTGAGTCATTTCCCCTCTCTCGGTCTCACCTTTGCAGCTCTCCCTCACCCTTGCAGCAGACAAGCCAGCGAGCCCGGCATGCTCCCTTTCCAGCTCCTCTGGCTAATGCTGCGGGCTGGATTAGACCAAGGGCTGCACCATGGTGCCTCACTAAAGAGCTCAGGGAGGCCCCTGCCTCCCTTGCTGCTGGGAGGGTTGAGTTGACACCTCCTTCGCTTTATGATTTCACTCAGCTTTGGCATGAGATCTGGTGACTTTTCTAACTTGCACTGGCTGTGCAGAGCCCGCTTGCTATCCTGTCCGAGTGAGCATAGCCAGCATGGCATGAGGCCTTTCCCTCAGTGGCCTTCTCCCGAGCTGGCTGCTGCACTGCTCCGTCATGTACTCTGCCACAGGACTCCCTCAGCCAGCGTCCTCTGTCTAGGGCTGCTTTCCACCTCCTCTCTGCCTCAAAGGGGACACACTGAGCAGGGCTTCTAGGCCCTGAGGGAGTGACAGGGTGTTTGCTGAAGAAGCATGAAGCTATCTCCAGCTGGGTACGTAAGGAAGGTGCGGGTATTTCTGCATGTGCTGCTGTATCTGGAGGGGCCCCCACAGTGTGATTTAGCTAGTGCTGACAGCACACAAGTATTCCTGGTCCGGTCAGCACCCAGGGACCTTTCTGTGATTAAACAGTGCTAATAAAGAAAGCTTTGTCAAAGCTGGTGATTTTCAGGCTGCATTTTAATGCCATTGACTCTGGATTTATGCTCCTGTGAAAGGATCCTCACGTTTGCAGGCATTGGCTGCTGATTCTTTTCCTTCCATAATTGCTCGACTGCCCTTTATGGGGAGGAGAGAAAGTGAGAGGTGGCAAGCAGCTAAGTAACCTCTAGCTGCTACTGCATCTTCAGGAGGCCTTTCAGTGTGGCAGGTGTAACCTTTGCGGAAGACATATGCTATCATCACTCTTCCTCTCCACCCACCGGGCTACCGCTGAGGTGACATGTGATCAGATGATTTGGAGAAGAACCTCAGGGCAGGACTGCATGAAATACCCAGGTATCAAATATGCTGCTCATCTATATGTAACTCTCTTTCTATTATGGCATATGTTATAATAACATGTGGGCATATCGCTTCCCACCAGGAGCAGCAATTTGCACATGTATATGTGAATTTTAAGAGGTGTATGCATCTCTGCAGTGCTGGTGCAGATTCTGTGCAACCCTTTGTCATTGCAATAGGTTACAGAAATGCCTTTCAGCTCAATGTGGTCTTCACACCTTTGAGACTCCTGAGAAAGTAAGGAAGAACAGACTTACATTTCTGTATAAATGACAGCATCACTGCTGGAATTTTTTTGGGGGATCTACCATCCTCACAAATGTTTGGAAAGCACTGACTTAGAGTGACCTCAGAGAAACTGTGCCTTCTTCTGAGCTATAATGGTTTTTGTGAGCTTGACAGATCAAAGGAGGAACATGCTCTGATCATACATCCCTCATCTGCACCCAGGGTGCACCTTCCAGCACATTTGTGGGAGAGGTGTGGGGAAAGGTGACTGGGGAATTTAACCATAGGGGAACCTGTGTCAAATCTGTTATTCTTTTATGCCAGTGAAGACTGAACCTGGGACATGTGTGACAGCAGCCCCAGTTGTCTTCTGTGGGAGTGAGTATAGCTAGGAAGTGTCAGGATCATGTTCCTGAAACCCCTAGGCACTTCTCTGGAGTTGCCAAGTTGTTCCTACAAAATCGAAGTTCATTATAAAACCCCCAGCCTCTCTAGCTTTTGAGACTGAGGAGGTCTTTTCTACTGATGGTTTCATTACAGGATTCTGACCCTTTCTTGGTGGCAAAAGATGCCCTGGTTCTCTTTCAGTGTGATGCTTTAACTGTTGCTCTGCACACAACAGAGCCTTCCCTCTCATTTGGTTAGGTACGGTGGCTTAGGAGAGGCAGTGTTAGTAGGATCCCTCTTATCCTGTAAAAGTACTTATTTTGAACTACTGTACACTGTGGACATACACTTTTTTCCCCTACAGAATTTGAGTTCAAGCAATTTGGTACCTCTGTCCAGGATTTCAGAGGCTCTGACTGCTCGGGCAGGGTAAAAATTCAGATATGCTCTCTGCATGTGCCCGGATCAGCTGTAGGGCACATGTGGTGTGTCCAGCATTTCCAGGAGCCACAGGCCTTTGCTCTGTATGCTGGACAGATGGTCTGTATATGCACAATAAATGCCATGTGTTTCCATGCACAGACCATCTGTGAAATGTAGGCGCAGTATATCTGATGCTTTCTGAAAACCTGGAACATAAATATGGCAACCCTACGGCTGATGCAATGAGACTGAGACCAGAATTTTCAAAGGAATCTGGACTTTCAACTCCTGCTGATTTCAGCATATCTTCCAAAGCAGATGCTGAGCAGGCCTTGGACTCTATGACTGGGGCACTTAGCAGGACAGATGTTGCATTTGAAGGTCCTGAGTGCAGCAAGGAAAGGCAAGGAAGATATTCATTGGGAGGCTATTTGAACAGTGTGGTGCAATGTGGAAGGCTACAGAGTGCAGCTGGGGTCAGAGAGATATTTTAGCATAACTTCAATGTGATGAAAAGGCTGCGTGGCTCTTTCAGTGGAGTTATCCAGATACAACAAACACACCTACTGCTACTTATAGCAGTTTTATTTATTCACATATTAACTGTACTGGAAATTACAGCCTATTGTAAAAGTATCACTGTTCTCCAGCGGATTTATGATTGATGTCTTGTGAGCTTTGCATACCCTGACAAATGAGAGTGATGTGTTTCTTAGCTGTTAGCTAAATAATTCTTTACGTGAGTTATTGTCTCATTTAGTAGAGCTGGTAGACTAGACCTCCACCTGATGTGCCCTCCCCATGCAGAACAAAATTTATTTAATTTTGCTCTAATTTAGAATGGTATTAACATAAACATTCAGTAGTGAGATACTGCCCAGAGGCTTTTCTCTTGCGTTTTCCCTGTGGGGCAATTCACATTTTAAACTTTCCCAAAATAAAAGGTCATCCCATTTATTTACTGCATGATTGTATGCCTTTCTGGAGACTAACATATAGCCAATATTTATATAGGACAACATTCTCATTAGCCCACTGCTGCTGCCTGTCAAGATCATTTGGAAGATTTTTCAAATTTGCAGTTCTCCCATGTCAAGAAATGAAATGAAGAGAGCTTGCAGAATGGACCATCTGTTCTGAGAGAAGGCAAGCACAGGTATGGGAAGTGAAAATGCCCATGCTCCCACTGAGTTCCCTCTTGAGTTGCTAGAGCAGGAGCCTGGGGACAATTCAACAGCACTGTCACAGGACTTGGGACTGGCACACATGCTGTTTCTCTCTTATTATGACCTGCTGCCTTTCACTATGTTTCCTTTCCCTCCTTGGTACCTTGCAGTGTCATTGGCAATGCTGGTGACAACACAGAATTTGCTTGTTCTTTGCCACAGGAGAGAAATGAGTGGAGGTGAAAGCAGATGGCAAAGGAAGGTCATTTGGGATCCAAATTTCCTAGCGTGGACATAAGCAGTTCCTCCTCACCCGATTCATCTTAACCTCCTTCGTTAGCTCACCTCATTCCCCTAATCTCCCATTCCCTTCTCTGTCCCTTTCTCTTTCTTTGGGCTCTCCTACCTACCAATGATTTGTTGCAGTGTGCTGGCTCATGTTGGCAGCTGCCACCACAAGAAAACAGAAAGAGTCATGAAGGTTTTAATCTGTTTGAGCTTAGCTTCTCCCTTAGCTGTGGCCATTGCCATTCTTTTATCATTAGCCATCCTGCCACCTTGCCTATCTTGATCACAGTCATCATTGCTGAAAAATCAGTGTAAAGTGTCCATTTAATTTTGGGGCTGGAACCTTCGTGTCTTTAATATTCCTGGCTAGCTGCCCCACTCCTTTCCCTGCTTTTTTTTTTTTTTTTTTAATTCATAGGGCTGAAGAACACATACTGTTTACTTTTGTATCCATCGCAAGGTCTCACTCAGTTTGCTCTGTGATCTCTAAAATGCAGTTCCCTTTGCTGAGTTGTCTTTTTTTCCATTCTTCTCTGGCTCTTGGTTGATTGTTATTAGCCTTTGTTGAGGTGGTTTATTCATCCATTTAAATTCAGAGTGATTCTTACAGGCTTTGTTTTTCCCTGGCTTGGGAGATGTGCTAGAGGTGGTTTTTATACTTTTGGCTTTAAGGCATTCCAGGCCTTTCCCACATTCAAGCCCTTTCGCTCTTTAGTCCAGCTGAGTTCACTAATTAGTTCCCTTAATTTCTCAGATTTGGCTCATTTGAAATGTAGAACCTTAATTACAGACCTATTTTTGTTTACTCTTCCATTTAATTTAAAATGAGTCAACTTCTGATCACTCAGTCACAGGTTATTTTCCTTGATCACTTCTCTTGTAATGTGTTTGCTATTTACCAAAACGAAGCCTAAAATAGCATCAGAGGTTCAGCACTCTTTGGTGAATTAATTTGTTGGCAATTACATCTAAAACTATCTTAGCCATATTGCCAGTAGTAGCATCTGCATCTGTGAAACTGTATTTATTACCCTCAAATTTCATTCCTCATGAGATGGTGCATCAACTGTGATATTGATAAAGAAGCAAATCAAATGGTAAAAATTCTTGAGAGGAATAGAGAACAAAATGGAGATCTTTGTTATGTCACTTTGTAACTCTTTAATGCTGTGTGCATTTCTGGTACATCCCGTCTCATACAGGATATAGCACAAATGGAAAAGGTTCAGAGATGGGCAAGAAGAATAAATATGAAGGAGCTTCTGTAGGAGGAACAATTGACTACAGTAAGAGTCTTCAGGGTGGAAAAGATATAATTGAAGGCATCTATATTGGAGGACAGGATATCATAAAGGTGGTAAATAAGGCAGGATTGCTCACTGTCCTTTTCCATGCAAGAACTAGAGAGTACCAGGAGAAAATGGCAGATAGTGGGTTCAAAACAGGAAAAAAGAAATGGTTCTTCACATGGTATGTAGTTTTGTAAAACTTCTGGCCACAGGATGCTGTACCTGTTCTGGTTCAAAAAAACCCAGACATATTAACAGAAGAAAGAAGTCTAGTGAAGACTACTGACAACACTTCCGACTCAGAAAGCTGTTGGAGACAGGGTGTGTATTCTGAGGAAATATCACTGCAGGCTTTCTCTGTTCTTATGTTCTGTCCTGGACATCTGCTTTTGGCTTTTTCTGGGGACAAGATGGACTTTTAGCTTGTTGGGCTGCTCCTGTAAACTCATGTCTAGTGACAAGCAAAGGCCTTTATTGTATTGCAGGTTATAATGCCTCCAAAATGAGTCCCAGTTCATTGGCAGGGGTAATGTAGGAAGATAAATAGCAATTTATATTTTGTTTTCCTTTCTTTGGATATTTGTACAGGCCTGAGTAAGCTTCAGTTCTGAAAGGTATGTGCTCACCATTTCTTCTTAATTACCAGGCACCTTTTCTGTTGGAGATGGTCTCAGTGCTTTTTCCATGCTCAAGTAGGCAGCACATCACAGAGCAAAATGCCAAGGAAGCACAGACCTCTGTTCCGGGTCATTTAAGGGATAAAGGCAGGTGAGGGCAAACAATTAAGAAAATGTGATTGGCTAATAAATATTATTGAATTAATGGTCTCACGTATGGCATAGCTGCGCAACGACCTCTGAACAGTGATCTTAGGCAGAAGCCCTGTGAATCTGCTAATACCACTGGATGCTGCTACCAACTTTATACAGTTCCATTTACCTCTTTGCTGCCAAAGCTGAGTTCATAACAAACAAACCTCTAACAACTGCCTGATGTTCTTTTGATCTTTCACATATGCTGCATTCTTCACAGTAACAAAGGCACAAGCAATAGTTTTTCAAATCCTACAGCTTTCTAGGAGGTCTAAGATTTGACTTTTGACCCTCCAAACCAAAGGTAACTGGCAATGTGCGATTGTCATACTTATTTCAGAATTTCTCAAGCAATGGATGTGTATTGAAAGGACTGGGATACTCTACCCTGCTTTTGGTAGTCAGCTCTAGCTTATACAAAGAGATGGATCTGTCTTGGCACATTTTAACTCATATGGGGAGAATCCTACATCTTTTCTGGATTGTATCCTTCTCCAGCCTTTTGTCTTGTCTATTAAGGTCATTAGTTCCTTGGGCAAACTCTCTCTCCACTGTTTGTTCAGAGCCTAGAACAAAGAGCTCATAGCCTGGCCCCTAGACACTGCTGTAATACTGCTATGAATGATTCTTTCTTTTAACTGCACAGATCATACTGGTGAACTCCCGCTTTGAGGCTTCCAGACTGATCATATGCACATCATTCGGATGATCAATTTTTTGTGGTTACTGTGAAAAACATCAGCTTAATACAATTTAACAGGAAGAAGAACAAAAGGGAGCAGTGTCCTACTATGTTTCTCATGCAATAAACCCCTTGGATATTTCCCAAGCTTCCTTCTTCCTTAAGATGTGTTTTTAAAATTTTTCTCCCTAAAACTCTTTGATCATTGCCCCTAGTTTAGTTGGCTTTTAGGGCATCTTCAATTAGAGCTGGTCAAAAGTTAATAACTTTTTTTTTATTCACAGGTATATTTAATGAATGCTTTAAAATTCCTTCCTACGTCTTCATGGTCCAGAGCTCCTATTTATTAACACATTCTATTTTAAATTGTTTTAACCTTCTGCACCTTCACTGTGTCCCAGTCTATGACTGATTGTTTCAGCATTTCCTCAAAACTAACACTGGCATTCTTCACATCTTCCTTCAGAATTTCAAACCACCTTTCTGGTCCTGTCTCACCCTTGGTCTGACTCTTCATTGTAGGTAACACATTTTGTCCTTTCATTTGTCCTTACAATTTCAGGAAATACTCCCTCAACTTTTTCTGGAAGATGGTCATGAGGAACTATGGCTTCTTGTCTTCTTGTAGCCTACCAGTTCCTGTCTCATTCAGTGGCTTCCTGAGCCTGGTTGCTAGAGTGACTCACCAAAATATTCCATATCCCTGCGTATTGGTTGAAGGAGCTCTTTTGCATCAGCATACATTTATATATAAATATGTATGTGCCATTTTGCTAACTTAGGGTTCTGTTTACCTGCTCATGTGTCTATCAAGCACTGTTCTCAATGGAAATTACTTCAATGTCTCTCCTTTACTTTGAAGTGATTTCTAGACAGCTACTTATCAAAGAATATTAACATTGATGGCAGAGCTATTTCCTCATTCCTGCAATTAACAATTCTATCCATTGAAAGTGTTTTTTGGGCCCGTGACTGAGGCAATAAAGTGTAAAATTTGTTTCTAGGAATGTAGTGATGCTTCATGTAGCAGAGGGCAGTAGGAGCAAGTACAAGGGACTAAACAAATGTAGAACACCACTAAATACACAGGAAGAGGAGGATTTAACGTCATTGAATTCAGTTAGATATTAACTCTGGCAAAGCAAAGATTGCTTCCTTCTCTTCTCCCATGCAGGATTCTCTCACATAAGCAGATAACCTGAGAGCTGATCCTAACAGAAACTGCTCTGTAAGCCATGGTAATCTTAAATACACAGGGGTCTTTCCTTCTTTCCTTCTGTTTCCTTCCTTTGGTGTGTCTTTACTTTATACATTCTGAAGTGTTGTAAATGTCAGAATTTTTGGAGCTGACACTTTTGTCTTTGTTGATCAGGGGTATTATTTTATTCTGCACGTTAGGATGATTTCAGTAGAACATTTATTTGACTAGAGCTATTTGCACTGTCCAGTTTTGCTCATCTAGCATAGATGGCTGAATTAGGAGTCAAGGCTCCCTATACAGTCACTGGGATTAATCTGGCCTGTTTTATGCAAAAGCTCACCCAAATATCATTCTTGGACTATTATGGGAAAACTATGGGATGCACCTCCTGGAACAATTAGATGGGGACTGCGTTTGCATGGGGGAATAGTACCATATTCTTGCCTTTTCTTGTGTTTCCAGGAATAGCAGAGCACTAAATCAAGCTCAGCAGCAGATCTGCACCGCACACCAGTGTTCAGTGCTGCAGCTGGTATCAGTACGACTGTTGCTGTTTCACTCTGCTCTCGCTTCGGCAATCCTTTCATATGACACATGAGATGTTCCTGGCTTGGATTCAAAGGGCAAAGGGGAAAAGGATAACAGTACAGACTCTGGCTTTTGAGCATTTTGTTTACTGGAACATCCTTTTAACCATTCAGTAGTGTATACTGTTGGGCTAGGGGAAAGTCATTAATGCTGCCCTTGGTAAGTGGATCAAGTAATTGTGCCATATACTCTTATGCAGTGAAATGCAATCACTGCTCAGAAGACCTTTCAAACTGCAAAACCAAAATTGGATTTGTTTTTGCTTGCTTTACGTTACCCTAAGGATATGCACCATTGCTTTTTCACCAGTGTCACTAAAGTATGCAAATGTACTGGATGCACTTGTGCAAAGTAGAACTGTAGAAGAACCACAGGAAACAATTTCTCCGCTGCTTGTCAGAGTCACTGCCTGACTCTGTTTCAAAACAAATTCTGCTTATTCTTTTCTTCATGAAGTCAGAGCTCTGTGCCACCACTCCTTGCTCTGGTGAGTTGGTTATCATGACTTTACCTCTACAACCTTGGTTGTTTCCTAAAGACTGCAGCCAGGATGGGTCCTCGCACATATCTAGTGAGGTGCAGAGCTCACTAGAAAGGTGTGAAGCCTATTTCAACTCTGTGAAGCCATCATATGGATAGAAAAAAACCTAAATAAGTGACAAATTAGTAACATTGGGCCTGGTGCCTTCTTTGTTAGAGGCTCAGTTCTGTGTTGGCTCACACCTTAATCCACCCCAGCCGACATGCATCAGGCATAAATCAGCACAGAGCCTGGCCCGTGGTACTGTGCAAACATTAACTAATTAATCCTTCATTGGAGCCATTGGAGGTTGCAAAAAGGTTATTATTATACTTCTTTTCATAGAGGGTGTAACTGAAGCAAAGAGGATAAATGATTAAAGGACACAGACATAATGATTGTCAAAACTTGGATGCAGAAGGACTCTTGGACTTTTCTGGATCACTTTTCACCTATTTTTTAGCAGTCCCAAGTGAGGAATAAACAGGAGCCACTGTTTGAACTATTCTGAAACAAGCTCCAGGGCCTTATCCTCATCTTTGTTACACTGTTATAAATCTGGAGCAATTCTATTTGCTCTTTGGGGACACACTTTGGATTAACAGCAATGTTGAAAATCAGAATCTGGCCCATCATATTAATATAAAATGTGGAGAAAAAATACCCAGAGACAAGCAAAGGGCAATACAGAAAATAGATTTGTTACAAGCAAATTGGTTGTGTTTGTTTTTTCTGCATTAATGCTGTCCAGGCCTCCCCTGTGTATTCTCAAGGAAATGACTTCGTTATATCAGTGAAGTATATTGAAAATGAAATCAGTGGTAGCACCAAATGTGCCCAGACATGACAAGACTTTTAAATAACAACAGAAGAATTCTATCTCCTTTCCTGTTTGTTCCATGTTAACTTAAGGAGATTGGTGCTGACTTTCTGGAATGGCTGCAGCAAGCTGCAAATGATGTATGAAAATGAAATGAAAAATCTCTTCCCAGGCCACTGTGCAGAGCAATCACTGCTGAGCCAAGCTAATAGCTGTTTGCTCCTGTACGCTCTGACATGAGACAGAGCCAGAGAAGGCAGCAGTGCAGAGACTGCAACAACCACCCAAAAATACTCTGGACAAAATGCCTGTAGATTCTTCATGCAGTCTTATTTTCAGTGGTGGTGTCCCTTAAAGGGATGAAAGGGAAGAGACCCAAATATTTATGGCCCTTCCTGTAAAAGTCAAGTGGCTTACTTGCTCACAGTAAAGTGACATGTTAGATAGCGATGGTGCCTTTTTGGCTCCTGCTTTTTCCTGTCTCTGTTTCCCAGCTTTGCTTGCTGTCCTCTTCCCCATCTTTATTCAACTGTATCTCTGCTGCAACATCAACACCCCTGGGCTTCAGGGCTGTGCAGGTAAAAAAAAAAAAAAAAAAAAAAAAAAAAAAAAAAAAAGGCTTGCATCAAATGGGTGTAATTAAGTGAGCGCATGTGTGTGGGTAGAGCTGACACCTGGTGCTTATGTCAGTAATGCAATGGGCATGGTGTCAAATGGCATTTCTGGTGACCCAGTTACTAAAAGGCTCTCTGCTATTCATGCTCCAGTGCAACACTGCAAACGATGATTATTAATACCATTAAAAATTAATGCAAGCCCAAGTTCTACAAATGCTCTGCCACGCGCATTGTCTCTGAGGAGATAAAGAGGGTGCTACAGCAAGTGCAGACAGCCAACGTCCAGGCTAATGATGCACTGGCTAGAAGTTGCCTCTCAGAGCTTTGGGCTTGATTTACACCTGTACCCTCAGGTGATGAACTGACCAAATGTGTCTGCTAACAGCCCCCTCTGCCACCCCCTTTTAGATGTTCACTATGCAGCTCTCTGCTCTCTTCCTTGTTTGCTTCTGCATGGGTAACTTATGCAAGTGTAAACTAAAAATAACACAAATTAAAAAATAATACAAATTAAACAAAATGCCCGTTGTGTGATACTTCTTCACAGCCTAGAAGCAAAGGGAGATGAGATTTAATTTAGGCTGGTCCTCTGCTACATTTCAGATAAAGGATTTTTAATCTCGTCGTAGGTTGATAAAAATACCCCTCTCTGATCCTGCAGGCAACTTTTTCTGCCAATTTTCTTTGCAGAGAGGAAGAGAGGGGAAGAAATAATTGAAAGAACACTGCTGCATAGAAAATGACACAAACAGGGCAGTGCACTTTAGAGCTGTATGCTCTGCCAGGTTGTTGTTTTCTATTATTTTTTTCTTCCCTTTACTTCAGAAATTTCAAGCTATTGGTAATCATCAGCATGATTAGGTGATTTTTTTTTTTGGTCTTTCCTAAAGACTAGCCAGGCAGCAGTCTTTTAAATACAAAATGATTTCTCTATTCTGGAGTGTTATTACAACTTTCACAGTACAGCTCGTTCTCTTCCACCCCAAGCAGAAAATTTTCAGGGTTAATTTATTCATCTAATTGTTGGATGCACATGTGGTATTGCAGTCCACAGTGATTTTATGGACTTAAGGCTATGGTAATGACTTAATAAACATGCATGTGTACATGATTTGAAGGCAATACATTCTCCTGAATGTAGCATTTCAGAAAACATGGCATGAAAAATAAAAGGGTGCCCAGAGGCATATCTCATTGGAGGCGTGAAATGCTGAACTTTTAGTATTTTCTCCAAATTAAGGACTCTGTTTAGAAAAGGCATTACCTGTCCAGTTTTCTGACAGTTCATGAGCACTTGAATAATCAAAACTCCCCACTTTTTTGGCTTCCTTTACCTCCATGTTATTCTTTCGAGCCATTCTTTAAGCTCTTAAAAGTTAATGTGTGTGGACTGACAGGAAAGCGGAGTCGAGCTGAATGAACAAAAGGAGTGGGACAGGTTTGGTGGACAACACTCAGAAAATGCATGTTAGAAAATCTCTGACACTGTCTGGGAAAGGGTGAAGGGGAAAAGGACAAGTTTCAAGGGTTGTTGATTAAGAGGTTGGTGAATTAAGCCATGCCAGCTTAAACAAAACCCAACACAAAAGCACCTCTGTTAAAATGTGTGAGGTTACACTGGTTTAACACACTGGTTTGGACTCTGTAGCTGTTGGGCAATTTGTAACTCTTGAAAATTAAAATGTTTTCTGATCAGCCCATTGGCGAGTATTAAGCCTGATGGTCTAGATGCAACTTCCCTCTCGGGAAGTCCCTGAACTGCAGATTGCCAGTCGCTGGGACCACATGCCAGGGGAAGGCTCGCTCTGTGCATGGTTTTTTCTTATCTCTTCTCCTGTTCACAGTGGAAACCAGGCTACTAGCCTGGATATGCCTTTGACTGATCCCATGTGGCAGTTTGTATACTCTTTTCACAGTCTAATAACCTAATAATATTTGCTTGCAGTGTATCATAAAGTTATAAGATTTTTTTTACTGATGAAGTCAACTTTCACTGGCAAGCAAGCTTGTTTTTTTTCAGTTTGAGACGTCTCTTGGTAACTAATGGGTTCTCTGGTGAGAGGGTTGGTCTGCTGACAACTTGGAGAAGAGAGCTGCCTGCAATGAGGAGGTGCTGTGTGGGTCAGTGGTTAGGCACTCTGGCAATTTTGGTTGGGAGTGCTCCGGTTCCTTATTCTCTGCTTTCCCAAACATTGAAGTGTTAAATTGCTTCATAAATTGTATGGAACTGTTTATTGCAGCACCCAGATTATTAAACTATGAGAACAGGTGCTAAATGATTGGCCATAACAGACATAACCTTATCTGAGTCCTGGAAAAGTCTAGGTAAGTATTTTAGCTATTGCCTGTCTTTGTCTACGCCCAGTACCTGCAATGTCAAATACTTTGGGATATTTCTGTCCAGAACTAGAAGAGGTGACTAAGTTTTTGAAGGAACTTAGATCTTCAGTTCAATTTTGAATAAAACTCAGCTCAGTTTTTTGAGAAGAGCCATGGTCTGGATAGCTGGAGGCTCACCAGCACTTAGTCTCTCTGCTTCCTTTAAGCTGTGATCAGAGAATGTCTCACTGCACCATTTGGCCATCACTTGAGATGGAAAAATCCTCTTTGATCAGTCACACTATACCAAGCTCCTGCCACAATGGATATTTTTGGCCTTGACCAGATGAGTTCCCTGTGGGATGTCTGTGAGCCCCTCAGCATGCTGTGGATTTGGTATTAATGCCACCTCAGACTGGTCTGGCTCAGGAGGCTATTTTGGGAGACAGGCCATTTTGATCCATGAAGGTGGATGTGAAGAAGGCCCAGGATCTACAAGCAAATTCATGGATCGTGGAAGGATGGAAAAGCTCATCCTAGGATCCAGTCCTACTGCCCTTGACTTTTTTATATGCATTTCCCTATCCAACCCCCACCCCTGAAACTTGGCCCTTTGCTGAAGGAGTGATTTTCATGTCTTTTTGGAGGTAAATGGAGATGAGTTCTTTTGCTTGAGCTGTGACATTTTCTCTCTGCTTTCTCAGATTATACTTTTTGGAAGAAAGGCTGGTGAAGAACAGCTCACTGCTCTTTCTGTTTTCCTGCTGTAGCTCTGAGACACAGTGGAGCTCATGCTGCTCCTCTGCCTCCATTTATTGTGAGCAAGAGAAGCCAAGTTTAACTAATCTTTCTATTAAAATGAAGTGCTAAGATTAAAAGCTGAGCATTGAGGTGCAAGTCCTTTGAAGCCTCTAGTGATAACAGCTGTTTTCTGCTTTGGTGAGGGCTGCATCATCCTCCCACGTGCTTAATCCAAAGGCAATAGGAGTATTAATATGGATTTCCGTTGGTTTTATTTGGTCTGGAAGAGGGCATGACTAAATGGTCTCTCACTTTTGTGCTTGCTGTCCTGCGTACTTAAAAGCTAGAGCAGTGTCTGGCCATCCCTACAGACCAGCTATAAGTCCTTACTCATCTTGCTTAATAACTACTCAGTGATGCTGCTAGCTTAAAGGTATTATCCAAAACAGTGGTGAGTTCCTTCTGCTCCTTGGTATGTGGCACCATGACTCCATTCAGGGTGTAGATCCTGTGCTGCTTGCTGCTTCCTAGGTTCATTATTTTTCATTTTGCTACTGCTGCCTTTGCTGGTAAGATCCTATTTGTCACAACTGCTTCATCCATATGGGGAACAGATTAGGTTGCAGGAGAAGTGAGGGGCACAACTTCACAAAGGAGGAAGTTATATCCACAGCATAAGACCACATCAATAAAGAAGGGAAGGTGAATGATAATATTTAAGTGAATGTCATTCATTATTTGTACATACAACCAAGATAAAGCTATTCCTCCCTGCCCTCTTGGGAGGTGGCCTTTAAATGAGGAAAAGGCAGGTCTGTCTTCAAAGAGCAGACAAGCTAACCAAATGAGGCAAGGATAGGAGAAAATAAATATTATCTTGACTACTGAGATAAAAAGCAAGACTAGAAGATGTTAAATGATTTGCTTGAGGTGATACAAGCTGTCTGTAGAAGTGCAAAGCTAGGAACTGAAGCCAGAGTTTCTGACCTGGTGAGCAGTGTCCTCTGGGGTAGTATTTGGTTAAGAAAATTGCAACATCATCAAAATCCAGCTGTTCCCTGTGAACTCTCCCACCTTGAGAAATAGTGACAGCATCAAAAATTATTGTTTGCTTTTCTGATAATATTATCCTCATGTCAGAATTACTTTTTCAAAATTTTAATGGTTATTTGATACTGTTACTGTATTTAATTGCTGGGATGATTCTTGAATCTAAATGTTCCAGAATTCCTGTGCTCGGAAACATTTGCAAGTTAACTCCTTGTTCTGGTTTTGAATGAAAAGAAATTAGAATATGTTGGCATTTCTCACAGGACAAGCCTTCTTCTGGCTGAAGAATGAATCTTCATACCTTCATCATTATATCTTATATAGTTAAAAATAGCAGTGATATTCATGGCACTGGAATATATGCCCCTCAGTACACTTGTGTGGTTATCAGAAAGACTCAGTTCTTAATTACCTGTAAAACCCATTTATTGCCTGATATACTCCGGCACCATGAACGTTATCCCTTAATTAACTGCCTTATTTCATCTAAATTAAGGAAAGATCATTTAAAATATTACCATGAACATGTTTTTGTTAATAACACCAACTGTATCCTCTGTGTCAAAAGAGGAAAAAGTTATTTTATTCTTTCCTGGAGCTGAGGTAGAAGATTTCTTTTTTCTTGGGTGAGTGAAGGAGAGCTTGATTGTTAACTCTTTGCATTTGTAAGAGCTGCTCAAAGTGGAACACACCCTGGGTTCATTTTTTCCCCTGTGGTTACAGGCTATGTTGTCCCAAAGGCTGCTCCATTTGACAGAAGTAAGTTAAGTAATTGCCCCTGGCAGACCTCCCTATCAACTCTTCAGAATTGGTGCTGTGTTGTTTGGTGGGAAAACACCTAAAGTCAAGACAGACAGGTACTAGAAACAGCATTCAGGTGGTCAGAGGGGGTATCTGGTGTATCGAATGGAAGCACATGAAAGAGTCAAATCGAAAGGGAATAAGGAACCATTTTATGGTTGTGTAACTGTGTTTCTCTCTTGGCTACTAGATTTTCCCTGGAGCATTAGCCTGCTATCCGGTAGTAAAACGCAAGGATTTTTGTTGACTTATATTTGGCTCAGGCGTGAAAACCCTGCCTTGAGGTTCAGGGTAATTACTACTGCATAGCAAAGGCATGTGGGGCTGATTAATTCCAGGCTAGATAGGGAAAGAGGATGGATGGTTCCAGGTAGAAATGGAACTGGGACAGATGTTTGCTGCTGGGAAGTGGGAGTTTAGGGGGAGGGCTAGTTCCACACAAAGATTTAGGTACCCAAAGCAGGACAGAGTTAAATTTAGGTACTGCAGGCCAAAACTGTAATGTAAATCAGCTGCTGCCTAACCCTGGGAGCACCTGGGTTCAGTATCTGTCTATCTTATCTGACCTCAGAGATCTCTAAATATTTGGAGCAGCATGTCTGTGTGCCCAGAACTGCCCTGTCTGATTGGGATCCAGGACTTGACCTGAGAGGATGCTGAACATGACTCAAAAACCCCTCTTGATGTGCACAGATGCCTAGTTCAGTTAGCTGAGAAGGGACAAAGGCCTTCTGGCGTTGGCTACATCCAAGAGGAGGCAGCAGTGGGATGGGTATTTTGAGGCCTGCATCTCTGAACTTTGGTAACTAAGCTCTGCCTGCCACCTGCTTTGGTACCTGATCTTGTTTCTGTATCTGCTTTTCACTCCACAGATGAGGAACAGCTGTCTGTGCTGGGAGTGGGAGACTAAGGAAAGGCCAGTAGCTACAAAATGTTATTCCTGTCAAAAGGAGTTGGGAAATTTTTCAGTGATAACAAGGATGCTGGTTAGGTTCTTTGGAGATGCTGTCTAGGTGCTAGGCTGCAGCTCTACCTGTGCATTCATGAAACACTAACAAAACTGAAACTGAGTCTCACCCCAGAAGAGGTGGTTAACCAGTCATTTTTTCATTGGCCTCTTTTTTTTTTCTTCTTTTCTGTTTCTAGGTCTTTGGTTTTACACTTTTCCATTACACTATTACATGCAGTTACTGCAGATGAATTAATTTAGTGAGAATGGCTCTGGCTGTCCTTTACTGATGGGGGAGGAGGGCAGGAGGAAGGATTTCTTTTAATTACCGGTCTCATTAATTACCCTCCAAACCAAGCAGGTTTTGCTCAGAGCTGTTTCCACAAGCCAGAATGTCCCTCTGGAACTGGTTACACCTGAGAGGGTAATTGCTTCCTGACTATATGCTTGCGTATTTCCAAAACCCAACAGCATCTCATCTAGCTTCATCACACACCTCCTTCCTCTGCAAAACTGGGCTTGCTGGAGTTAAGAAAATTCCTTATTTAGCCCCATCTTAAGATACTTGCCTGATAACAGCATAGGCATAACCTGTAGCTGGAATTGCTTCATCCTGTCCTCTTCATCCCCAGTATGGTCAAGCTGTTTGGTGTTATATCTTGAAATAACTGGGCCTGGCAAAATCCACACAGGCAGGGACAAAATGGACAGTGCTGTTCATGAATAACTGTGCAGCAAGCGCTCACACGTGAGCTGCTCCTGCTGAAATTGCCGAGTGCTGTGTCTAAGCCCACCGGATGTGCTGGTACCGTGCCAAAGGAGCAGGAGAAAAGAAAAAACCCAGCCCACCAGAACACAATTTTAAAAGCACTTTCCTTTGGTGGTCCCCAAGCAAATGTGGTTCTGGCAAGGAAGGAAGATAAAAACAATCCCCTGCTTGTGGGCGCGCTGCATTGGCTCAGTTCTGCCGCTGTGGTGTTGCTGCTCCATAGGCACTTTATGAGTGATGTGACAGCTTCCCTGACTGAAGTAATTCCAAGTACTGTAACATGAGGTGTCAAGGCAGACAGTAGAAAACATTTCAATCCTTTTCATTAGAACAAAGCGCTATTCTCTTGACGGCTTTCAAATGCATATTGTTTAGCTATTATGTGCTAACCTTGACTATTATATTCTAAGCACAATAGCAGTGGGAGCTTTCTGCTTTTTTGTTCGAGATTGTGGTAAGAGGATTTCTCTTTTGCAGGGTCAGTAAAATGTTCAGTTATAAAAGCAAAAAAAAAAAAAGATATATTTATGTTGCAGTAGCAGTGAGAGGGAAGTCTGAGGTCTCCTCCTGTCTCTCAATTTTCAGGTGGCTCAGACAGTTCTAAGCGTGGATTTTTAGCCTGGTGCAGCTTGTACTTCTCTTGACAGAAATCAAAGAATGAGAGTGCATCCTGCCTAGACTGTTCATATGACTAGTGACAAGCTGATGCTAAAGAGACTGTAATATTAGCTACTGAAAGCCTTAGGCAATGTACAGCAGGTAAATGGTTAATTAAAATGATTCTTCAAGGAGGCCTTTAAGGGAACATGGAGCCATTCCAAACCTCTGTGGGGAGTTACGGATGGAAATTGCTGCTCTATGTTTTCTCTCAGGGATATACAGATATACAGAAGGCTAGTTACCTAAACTGTTTCTGACATTTCTTCCAACTGACCATGAGGTTCCTGAGATGGGAAGATTAAATTGCTCCTGTAAGAATGAGATGTGGCACAGGTGAAGACACAAAGATAAAGATATTGAGATGTGCAGGGAACACATGAAATTTCATGATAAAGCCTGGGCTCTCTCCTAAGACCCAGCTGGGCAATACATTCAGGAGGGCAGAAGTTCTCCCCATTCTCTCAAAGCGTGAGCTCTGCTTCATAGACTCTCTTTGCCCAAAGGCCTGAATCTTTTTCTTTTTTTTTCTCCATTACCCATTCTCCTGAGCTAACCTTTTCCAGTTTCCACCAGTCCCATTCCTCATCCATTGCCCAGCAATCTCATTTTCTCTCATCCTTTGATCCACTTCCTAAACTCTTTTTTAAAATATGCAATTCCCATCACCATCCAAATCCTTCTTCCTGACCTCCTCCTCTCCTCTCTTCCTACCTGCTCCCTTGCACCAGCTCCCACTCCCATTTTTTCCTACCCCAAATTCCAGCTCTAAGATTACCCTTATCCCTCTGCCATCCCTTCCCCTCCCGTGGGTTCAGCTCTTCCCTCTCCGCAGTTTGATTTTTCGCCTTCCTCTGTGCCAACGCCTGACAGAGAAGGAGTCACTGATTATATGTCTTCATTGTAATTAAACTGGGCCAGAGCCCATGCTCTGGCACTAAGAGCAAGTGGCATAGCCTGGCTCACATCCACACAGCTAAACTCTCTTCCTCCCATAACAGGATGGCTTTATCCTTTCTGCCTATTGGGAACAGCCCTTGGCAAGTGCTACTCTCTGAACCTTGCCCAGACATAGTTTTTGAGGGTACTCCCTAGGACAGGCCAGAACTGTGCCAGGGAGCATGCTAATAATTAAACACTATGGCCTGTGTTACAGGCCTTGGTGCTGTTCAGTTTACTAGTAAAGATGCAGCTGAGAGAGTAGGAGAGGCAAAGCCCTTGTTTTCAGTTCAGTTATAGACTCACACTGCAGCTACAGGGGCCAGGTAACTGTCTCAAACCCAGTTTGGCCCATGCAAGGAAGGCAGACTCAGAAGTCTTAATGCGAGTCTCTGGGACTAGTTATCTTTCAAACTTAAACTTGGCTAAATATGGGCAAGTTTTGTTTTTTTTTTTTTTTTTAAATCTAGCGAGGGTGTGGGAAGCATGTCCTTGATTAAACTCCTGCCCTCCAGCTCCCATCCCAAACATAAGCTTCGAAACAAAGATTTCCTCAGGATTTTTAAAATATGAGTGAAAAAACATTTTCCCCTACTTTTTCCCCAGTAGGCAAGGATCCCAAATTTCAACAGAAAGCAAACACCCAGATGTGAAATGTTAGCTCCTTTAGTTAACATTTAGTAAAATATGCAGTAGCTGAAAGCAGGATCTTATTGAAGACAGTGCAAACCATTTTATGAATAAGTGATAACAACTCTTTCTACCACCTATAGGTCTGGGTATATATGCAGATTGAGAGGGGTTAGAGCTGGCATAACTCCATTGACAAACCCTATTTACCTGAGACCAAACTGATCCTGTATCAAAAGGAAAATCCTAATGTTTCAAAACTGGTTTGGGAATGATGTTTTGAATCAAGTGGGTGTGAGATGGCGCAAAGGGAGAGTTACTGCTGGCTGCTTGGCAGGGTGTTACACGCTAGGGCCTGTGCTCTGCCCTAGAGGTAAAAGAGATGTGGTAGGAGGGAAATCCTCCATAAGCAGTGACTCTGAGAAATCCTCCATAAGCAGTGACTCTGAGATACACCCATCATTTATTTATATATCCTGAAAGGATTTGAGATAATATGGTACATACACATCTGGGTGTGCAACACAGCTGGTTGCCTGTATGTGTGCATATTTATAAATTGTCAAAGTCTAACACCATTACATTGAAACGATTAAAGCAGTAAGGTGGGTTATTGCTGTTTCCACAGCTTTGGAAGTATTATATACAGGCAGTAGTAAAAACAATAAATAATGAATGTATTAGTTAATTCAAATGTTATTTCTGTAGTAACCATGCATATTTGCTTAAGATTTTGCCTGTCTTTTAAGTCTGAAATAACAGGCAAAAGTGTCCATCACCAGCTTGCTTTTTTCAAATACATATATTTGCAGTTCAAATCACTGGTTCTGTGCAGTAACAATGAAGAGTCCTGAAAACAGCTTTTCAGTCAGTGTTATCTGGAGTTTCTTTGGACAAAGATTTCAAATTTGGCCCTGCAGGCAGTAATGTCTGTTGCAGCATTCACAATCTCATATTTCATGTAATCACTTCCTTGTGCATAGCATGAGCAGGGAGGACTGAAATATGGGGATGACCAAAGCCTTCAGCGTGCCATTTTGTCCCCAGCTCCTCTTGTTTCCTTCTCCCAGGCTGCCACTCTGGGAGTTTATCCCTTCCTATTGCAATGATTGCTGTGTGGGCAGAAGGAGTTGGGTTCCTCAGCCCCATGTCTGGTTGTGCGGTCCAAGGCAGAACGGATGTCTCCTGCAATATGCCCCTTTTGTGCCAGGCTGCACACTTTAGCCTGGAGTAGAGATTATCCTCTGTCATACTGCCTTGTGCAAGGTTGCTTGCTTCTACAGTCTCCTTTTTTTTTTTTCCCCAGTCAAAAACCTATTGTCTTTGTGTGAAACCAAAATAGATGTTCAAATTCCATGTGTATTAGCATGCAGTAAGCCCATCCAAGACAATGGAAAAGCTCTGATGGGCCTATCTTACATTAGAGGCATAAGTTAATACTGCCCTTGCACACTGTATGGGAACTGACAGGACTGTCTTCCTGGGGAGATTGGCAGCAGAAGACCATTAACGTTCAGATAAAGAAAGAGTTATCTCCTGGTGTTGCTCAAGTCTGGCAAATTTCCCTTCAACTCCAGTGGAGATGGGAGTTGAGCTGAGATGCTTGCCTTTTTATGGACGGATTTTTCTTTTCAACTCGGAGATAAAGATTTTTGGAAGAGGAAGGCAGTGATTGTAAAGACAGAAAATGTCTCTGAAACCAGCAGTTGTGTTGGCAGATTTGAGTGCAGTGGGCCCCATACATAAAAGCTTGAACAGACAAGAGGAAGAGGTTTCCAAGCTGGGATCCTATCTGGAGATGAATAGGGCAGAGCAGCCAAAGGGGGAGCCAGGCCACCTGAGGACAGGTTAGCAGTGGACCAGGGGGCTCAGCACGGTGTAAAGAGCACCCAAATCTGAGATCATTGAGCTCTTCCTGATGTGTCACTTAGATGGCTCAGCAGGCTCACAGAAGAATGGTTATCAAAACACTGTCAGCCTCTCTGAAATACAGAGTCTGTAATTAAAGACAGATTCAAATTGGTATCTCAAACTTGTTCAAATAAATCTAATGTCTGCCATTGGTTCACTGCCCTTCACGCTTTCTCAAAGTCCCCTGTGTGAATACTGCAGCAATTTGCTTGTGAGAGACTCTCTATTTTCTCTAACTTGTGAACTGCTCTGGCTTTTGCAACTTTGCTCTATTTTGGCAGAATCCCTCCCATTTTCTTTTTCCTCCTGCCCTGTGTGGGTGGAAGCCCTGTGGGGAGGACAGGAAGGTAAACAGAGCTGAGCAGAAAAGATTCAGGGTGGCTTTCCAGTGGGGAAATTGAGATCTTGTGCTTAAAGCCAAGTGTCCTCAATTGGACCCAGTTTCAGCTCACTCTCCCCACTCTACCACACTCAGGAAGGATTTAAATCTTTCTAACACAAGCACGGGATAATAGTTAGAGGAGCTCTTGGCTTTCTGTGGATTTTGGCTGAGATCTGACCCCTTCTTTCCCCTCCACAAGGAAAGTGCCCTGATAGCCTGATTTGCGCACCTACCTTTTGGTTGGATTTTAGGAATGTTTTCATGATCTAGAGCATTTCCATCAGTATTGGCTGATCCCACTGTCTGGCAAAAGCATCTGGTCACAGCGATGACAAAACGTGTTGTGAGACGTGTGACTCTGTTCTCCCTCTTTCTTCTCCTCCTAATTCCTCCCATCTAGGCAATACTCCCCAGTGCTGGTTTAGGGTCTCACGTAGTTCTTCTGTGAACCAGAATTTCTTCTGAATTTGTTCTTCCATTTTAGTGAGGTAAATGAGCTCATGGGGGGATCTGATGAGTGTTGGAGTTAACACAAGCCTGGGACCATGGTGGAGAAGGGGGAGGATTGTGGGTGGGGTGGGGGGTCCCCCTTTTTGCTGTTAACTCAGCTCACCATGTTACAGCAACTATAGTCTCCCCTACACCTCTGTTCAACTTTCAAACTGAGTGAGAGAAGAAACTGTAGCGTTTTTCTGGCTTTATTTTTTTCCCCCAAATATTTGTTCTCTTCTCAGGTGTTTGCTGAGAACTGAGTTTATGCATTTATACAGATAACCATAGGGTAGAGCCTCAGTTGGAAATCCATTTATTATAGTGTTCTAATATTGTACTAAACTGCTAGTTTCCTTATGCACGCTTTGCTTATGTTAGGGCTGGGGAACCTGCTTTCTGCTGTGCCCTGCTGAAAGGCTTGAATGGGTGCTTTTTGCTTGTGTGTCTAATTCTAAGTCTATTCAGACCTGAGACAGATCCTATTTCCACAGGAGCACCAGGGAAGCCTGGTACGCGGGGGTCTCCATGGCTGGCAGGAGTGCTTATGATCTTGACATCCTGAAGTGTTCAGCCCCCTCTCCAAGCTGCATGCTATGCAAAGGCTTGTTGGACTAGGGCCCCTGCAGTCTCAGAATTAATTTGTGAACTGGTCTACTTAAAAGATGAGGCTGTTGTATAGCAAAGGGCTTAGCTCTAGTAGAGAACACTTTACCTCAGATATCCTCATCCAGTCACAGAATCACAGAATCACAGAATCACTGAGGTTGGAAGGGACCTCTGGAGATCATCTAGTCCAACCCCCCCTGCTCAAGCAGGGTCACCTAGAGCACATTGCACAGGATTGCATCCAGGCGCATTTTGAATATCTCCAGAGAAGGAGACTCCACCACCTCTCGGGGCAACCTGTTCCAGTGCTCTGTCACCCTCACAGTGAAAAAGTTTTTCCTCATGTTCAGATGGAACTGCCTGTGTTTCAGTTTGTGCCCATTGCCTCGCGTCCTGTCGCTCGGCACCACTGAAAAGAGTCTGGCCCCATCCTCTCGACACCCTCCCTTCAGATACTTGTACACGTTGATAAGATCTCCTCTCAGCCTTCTCTTCTCCAAGCTAAACAGGCCCAGCTCTCTCAGCCTTTCCTCATAAGAGAGATGCTCCAGTCCCCTAATCACCTTTGTAGCCCTTCGCTGGACTTGCTCCAGTAGTGCCACATCCCTCTTGTACTGGGGAGCCCAGAACTGGACGCAGTACTCCAGATGGGGCCTCAGCAGGGCTGAGTAGAGGGGGAGAATCAGTCAGTCCCATACAGTCAAGTGGAAGTCCCTTTTTATTTTTAATTGTCTATCTTCCAAATTCAGCATTTCCCTTTTATAGAGGGTGTGAAGAAGGCAAAAACATGAAGAAATTTACTGAAGAGTTTTCTCTTGTTGAGACTTTAATGCTGTAGCAGAATACTACATGTGGGATTCTGAAAAGATACCCAAATTCTCTGAAAGGAGATCATCAGTCTTGCCTCTTTCACTCTAGATCTGGTATTCATGAAAGAATACACAAAGGCATGTCCCAGTATGCCAGAAGGCTCTTAAAGCAATTAATAGTCATGGGATCCTGTGTAGGGTGAAGGATGGGAGTGGTGGGAAAGAAGGGAACATGCCCTGCTAACACATTCCTAAGGATGCAGAAGGGAAGGAGCCAGTGACACTGAGGTAGGAAAGTGGCTCATTATCAGGGAGCAGCGAGGGCTGGCTGCTCCCTAAGGCAGGTGAGCCAGGAGCCAAGGGTGACCCCACCGCAGGCAGTGTCCTCACCAACAGGGCACAGTCCCACAGGGTCTGAACATGGTGGGCAGAGCTGGGTGGTGATAACAGGGCTCATCACAGTCCTGGACAAGAAAAGGCATGAACGAAGTCCAGGGTCCAACCAGGGAGTCCAGTCAGGAGCAAAGGAGACAGGACTGGTGATGAGGTTACAGCTTGGGTCCAAAGTCCATCTAGGAGACAGGGCCAAAGGCAAGCCTGGAGACAAGCTGCAGTGTACAGCCAGGTCTATCTAGGAGACAGCACAGGTCCAAGGCCCATTCAGGGGACAGGGCTGGAGACAGGTTCACCAGCAGCATAGCTCAGGCAGGGCCTGAAGGCCCAGGACTGAGCTGAAATGGGGATCCTGTGCCCATGGGCATGTTGTGGGTGGGGGCCCAGGTGAGGCTGGTAGGGGCCATTAAGGCCTATTAGTGCCCTCAGGGCCTTGACACTCCTTATGGATGATATTGTCTGCTATTCTCTCTTACAGTGTATACGTGTTATTATTATACAGACAAGATTGTGAAAGCCTTCATTTTTGGCCTGCTTCTGTTGTAGACATCAAAGAAACTGGGCTTTCAGGAAATGCAGAGCAGGCATTAGCCTCTGGTAACCAGGGTGGACTAAGACCTCAGACATTGACCCCTGTGAATGGCCTGCCCTGAAGGGGACACGTCCAAAGGGCAGCACTGTGTGGTGAGACAGGCTTGGTTCTCAGAGGTAATGAGCCTGTGTTCCCATGGTGCTTCATAACAGCTAATTAGTCCCAGCCCTCACCTGAACTGATTAGTGCAACTGTCATTTTGGTGCTTCCAGTTTGGGAGATGGTGTGGCTGCAGATGGCCTGGGTGTATCAGGCTTGTCCTTTGGAGAGCTCAGGTACCAAAATCAGCCATCACATTTGACCCTTGGCAACTTGATCCTGGCAGTTTCACATTGTTTTGTGTTGAAACATGCATCTGAGGCCAGCTGTTCTGGCAACAAGTAATATTATGCCTCTAACAGCCAAGAATTTGCACTTGTTTCTTTTCTAATCAAGATGCCTTGTGATTCTTATCCTTCCAAGGTACTCCTGAGTCTTTGCTTTATAACCAGAATGCTTTGGATGATAGATGACAGGAGAATAATGTGAATTTAGGAGAATAGCATTGGTATCTTCCCAAAAATTCACTTACGGTAAAAATATCCTTTTTTTTTTTTTTTTCAGTAAAACATGTGCTGGATTGTCTTCTTTTCAAATGGAATTTCATTTAGGTTTTTGAATTTCTCTGACCTAATTTAAAATAATCCACAAACATGCTTAAAAGGAGTGGATTTTGGATTTCATTCCATGCGGTACCCAGGTCTTTGGGACAAAAAGACCTATATTACTTTGAATGTCATTATTAGAACAAAATAGCAAACCAGGCAGAGATGGGATGTTTCAAGTATTATGCAATATTTGTAAGATACAAGTGGATATTTTTATTGCCATGTGTATGTTCTTAAACTCAGATTTATCCAACATAACAGATCAGCATTCGTTGAACTATCTGAAGGACTGAATTATGCATGTTATAATAATGTCATACTTATGATCTATTTTCTTATGTTTTTTTGTCTGGTGTTCAGAGAAACATCATGTGACATGTAGAATTTGAGGATATTATTGGATATAGCAAACTCTGAAGAAGAATTGGCTATACACAAAGCTCAACACATTACCATTATCACAGGTAACATTCCTCATTTTGCAAGGTATTTAAAAGACCAGCATTATAAAAGCAAGTCATAGTTATTACTATTTATTCTTGTATCATAATCTCTGTTCCACACCAATGATCATGCTTTATTTATCAGTCAAATTTTGCATTATTAATGGAGAATAAAATTCAAGGCTTAATTTCAGAAGAACAAACCCTCTGCTCTTAGCAAAGCCATTAGATTGTCCCTCTAATTGTCTTGTTCACCTTTCCCCTTTGCATGGTACATCATCTCTTTTAGTGTGTGGAGGCTGGTGTTTTCCTCAGAACTGTTTGGGGTTTTTTTTTTTTTGTTTGTTTGTTTGAATGGACAAAGTTACCTCAAAAGGGACTTAGTGTTGTCTTTCCAGGCTGTGCAAGAGCAAGGAGAATGACTGCCTTCTGAAGTCAGCACCTGACAGAGATGGAGTCCCCCAGGTGAAAGGCATGTAATGAAATTGCACTGCAAAGCAAAACTCACCTGAGAGTGGAAAGTAGGGCAGTTTTGTCAATACAAAGTTGGGATTCTCCAAGGAGAGCCTGTGAGTTAATCATAATGAAGCTTTGGACTTTGCTTTCAGTCTCTGGGTCCTCTTGACCGTCTCTTCCTTGCCTTCCTTCCCTTGGCCTGTCAGGGCCTGCCCATGTGGACTTTCTTGTTCTGCAGCTCCCTCAGCTTTCACCTATTTGCAGTCTGTATGTGTGGGGTGTGTGAGATGATGGCCTAGATTTTGTGGCATAGCCATGTCACTAGCAGCACCTATGACTCCAGCTGGCAGTTTTCTTCCCTTTCCTTGTCTTCTCCTGTTGGCTTTCCACTTCTCATCCAGCAGCAGCACATCTTGGTGACTCTTTCTCCACTGCCATGGGAGCAGGGCTGCGTGATTCAAATGCAGAGAGCCTTGATGGCTCTACCTGGACATGGGGCAGTGGGAGGAGTAGGCTTGTGGGGTGGCTTACACTAAATTAGCTTTCTTGCTGCCCCATTCCTTGACCTTTTGTTAGAAGGTAGCACAGAAGGTAGCACCCCTGGAGCTGAGGCAGGGAGCTCTGGCACACATCCTTGGAAATGTCAGCTTAAAAACAGTCTGGATTTTCAGAGTAAGAGTGAAAAAAGAGAAGTTTAAGTTAGCGATCAGAATCTCTCCAGTACTACATAGATTCCCTGGCTGCTCTGGGAGTTTCAGATTTGTGAAATCAGGGCCTTTAACCAGATGCCAAGGACTGACTTTCAAAACAGGCTAGTGACTTCAGCTGTCTTAATACTGCAGTGCCTGCAAATGCAGTAAAGGGAGTAAGAGAGATTATATATAGCAGTGCATGGAAATTAAACAGCTTTGACATGTCTTTAGGCACCTGACATGGGAGCAGCCAAAACGTCTAATTACCTGAAAGTTTGGCTCCACAAGTACATAGGGAAGCTGAGCACTGGGCTTTCCTTTTAGAAGAGAGGAGTCTTAAATATGCAATGATTCAACTGTATTTATCTTAAAAAATGAGAACATTTCCATCTGCTTTTATTTTGCATACTGAGAAACTTCAAATACTTCCTCAGTATTTATTTTTAATAAATGAATGTATAAAATACATATATACATATATACAACTGCATAAATATATAATATTGAACAATGGAGGTGTATGTGTGTGTATACACATACATGCACACACATTTTGATGGATCCAAAACTACCCATGCATGTGCTAAACAAGCCCTACATTTCAGCCCTGAGCACAGGCTCAGTCCTTCAAAAAGTACCATTGTGCCAAGAAATCCCATTTTTGAACAAACAAGTCGGGGAACTTCACGTATTAGAAGGACAGGAAAGGTCCCCTCCTGCTGGATTCACAGCAGCTAAACACATCTTTGGCCGTGCTGGGAATGTAGCTATTGTCCTGCTAACCTAACTGGGAACTGCAGAAATTGCCTGGTGTGTATTTGGATCAGTCTGCAGTAGTTTTCCTATTCCAATTACTATATCACTTGCTGGCACACATATTTTCTTTGGCTGAAACCATCAGTGCCTTGGTGCCTGTATGAGAAAGCTGGTTAAACACTGGAACTTCTGCACACGCTACGTCTTGTGCACAGGATGAACCAAGGCAAATTCTAAATCATCTAGTTGCATTTGGAGTAGTGACAACTCTTTGACATGTGGAAAGGGGCCAGCTACCAGACCAGCTCAGTTTTCCCTATTTAATCTCTTAAGCATATTTTCAGGCTTAACTGCTTGAGTGGCAGAACCCCCATCAGCAATTTAAAAAAGCAATTATTTTGAATCTGTTCGGAAAATATTTCTATCTGCAAGATTCTGCCCAGCTACTGCATATTAGAAGTGGTATGAATCACTCTGAAATATTAATTGATAAGATTTATGACCTTAAAAACATTAATAAGAGCATGATGTAAGGCATGCGCAGTTTCATTTTGGCCAGGGGGACACAGTATTTTAATGAAAGAGTGTTAATTATCACGAAGATGGTGGAAAAATCTTTAGTGGAAAAGAAAAGTTCCTTATATGATCAGTTGTGCATTATGCCCTTCATTTAGAACAAAAAAATTACTAGATGAATTATAACTCTCTGCAAATCCCTATTGGAAAGGTCACACTTACACTCTTTTTCATGTCACTATGCTCTTTTGAGCCACCATAGCAGTGGTATGAGTGACAGTTCTGTTTCCTCTAATCTTTCTGTTACTAACAGTTTATTTTTCATAAGAACAAACTATTCTGTCTGTAGTTATTGAATGACATTTAGGAAAATTTCCATCTGTATTTTACTGTGCATGCAGTGAGACTTCAAACATCCTCCACTGGTTATCGTGCCGTCAGAGATCAGAAAGACCCACTGGCTCGCCTAATTCACTGCGCCTGCTTTTCTCCTGCTCAAGCTTGTCCTGTCTTCAAAAGTGTTTACCTGATTAATACATGCACTTCTTGATGTGTGCATAAGGCTCAGTTCAGGTTTTGGATGTTCCCTGAACCTTTCTTTCTAGATCAAAGCTCCCAGGTCTTCCTGCGCCAGATCAGGGTCCTGATGAAGCCAGTGCGACCAGGGCTGTTAACGCCGGCCTGTGAGTGCATTGTGGGAGAGCAGAGTTAGGTGTGGGCTTCAGAGTTTTGCTGCATCAGGACCTTTATTAGGAACAGAATCTGAACCTTCGTGTTTTTACATTATCAGTCACTTGTGAATTCTTTATAATTCTTTTTAATGACTTTTGCAGAGAGCAGTCAGATGCTATTAAAGTTTTACTGAATTAAATTGGAGAAACTAATTTTGCTCTTAGTATTTTATTTCAGTGTGTAACTTGATTTTTAAGAAGCACTTTGTATTGCGTGGCCATTTGCATTTGCTTTATAAGCATAATATAAAGGTTTCCCTGGAGTCATGGAAAAATTACCTTCTATGTCCCCTATCTAATTAACACCATGTATGTTGCCTAACTCCTTATAATTCATTCTTGTGCACAGTATATAGGACATGACTGGAAAAATAATTTGAAGCAATGAGAAAAAAATGCCTTTTGTCACATATATGATATAGCCAAATACATTTCCAGTCAAATTAGATTAAAAAAGAAAGGACAGCAGCACTAAGATATCTGATGTTGGAAAGAGACACCAAAAGCTTAATTAAAAAACATGCCTATGTTTTTACAGGGGACTGCATTTAAAGACTAGAAGTGAAACCCTTCTTATTGAACAGCTCTGTGACCTGTCTGTGTTTGGGGCTATAGCTATCCAATCTCCTGGTGAGAGCCCTGATCCTGCGTTTGATGGGTCACAGATGAGCTGCTAAGCCCCTGGTGCATTCTGGTGGTTCATACGGTTCCAGGAGGGAAAGCAGCCAGTGCACAGTTAATTGCAGGACTGGGGTCTATCGTGAGGACATAGCCAGATGAGCCTCTGCAATTGAGTAAATCCAAGTATTGCCTCACAGCTGAGGGGGTTGTAAGTCTTTAAACCATTCTAACTAGATTGTAAGTGCTGTTTGACCAGGCTGTGGGATTTTTTTCATTCCTTTTTTTTCTTTTTTCTTTTTTTTCCCCCCTCCCTGTGGAGCCTGGAAAGCTAATATGATTTAGCGAGAGAGCATATGTCAGTGGACTCAACTCTTACTCGTACATCAGCAATGGAACAAAATTCCAAATGAAGAGGTTAACCCCTTACCCTCTGCAGATTCATTGAAGTTAATCAGATCATGTGTGTAAGCCAGGGCATTGCTGAAGGCAAGAGGCTTGATTTTGCACCCTGCATAAATTACACAGGGAGGCAGAGAGCTGGGGTACAGGCAAAGAAATGCTGTTCAGAAATGTCCAGTAGCAGCCAAAGGCAGCCTTAGCTTATGCTGCATGCTTTCTACAACCTTTCACAGCAGAGCTCTGCCCTTACCTGCCACCCTTTGCTCCCTTCATGGGAGATGGACATCCCCTCCTTCACCCTCCCTCTGGAGCAGAAGGGTTGGCTCCTGTGGGAACCCATGAGCATCTTGCCATCAGATACTGCTCCCTGGTGTCTGCCCTCTGGAGGGCTTGTCACTGCTGGTCATCTCTGGGTGTTTTAAGGTCGTGTTGTGCTTCCTTACCAGAGAAGAAGTAAAAACATAAATATATTATAGAGAGAGTGATCTTTTCTATACTTGTACTTTAAAAACAAACATTCCCTTTTTTGCTTCTGAGAAGAAGTGGTGTCATTTCCTGAAGGAGAAGGAAAGGGGAAGAGGGCTGAGAAGAAACGCAAGTGAGAAAACAAATGCTTTTGATTAAAAATAAATAAATAAATGTATGTATGTATTTTGTCCAAAAAAAGGAAAATTTCCATCCTTTTCAGAAACCATTGATTTTCTACTGGAAAGATGGAAGAAAAGAGCAAGTGGAAGTTTCTTGCTTGCTGATTGTTTCAGGGAAAGTAAGTAAACATTATACAAAAATTCTTCCCTGTATTGTTCGGTACCAGCCTGCTCTCTGTCCTTGCGCAGAGGTTTGGGGAACAGGGAAAGGGCCTCTCCACCCTCATATCTCCTTTACCCCAGAGCAGGGAGCACAACTCACTTGCAGTTCAGTGATTTCTTTTCCCCTGAGTGCCCCTACACCTGAATCAAATGCGCATGGGCCATGGGTCCTTGTCTAATACTACCTCACTACACCTGGCGTCTGGGCCACCCAGTTGCGATACTGCACTGCAGCGAGGCGCTCTGCGCTGCTCCTCCGAGCCTGGCTGGCTGGCACGGCCCCTCGCAAATACCCCAGCTGCCTGCCCTGGTGTGCGACAGATCGCCACACTACGTCATGCAATGGAAAAGGTGAAAGCTGAGAGCTCTGTCAGTAGGTATTTCCCAATGTGACCTGTCTGCATGTCTTTATTCTCCCCTTTCACTGCCGTAGAAATAGTAGTCTATAGTCTACTGGTGTAACTTCACGCCCCTGCTGACTTCAGCTCAACTCATCAGGTTTGCACCAGCTACTGATTTGGCCCTGGCCAGGGAATGGAATGTCCATGCGCATTGAAATGGCTGGAATCACTCCCGATTAATGTGCATGAGAGCAGAGACTGGCCTGCAGGTCTTGAAAATCAAATCTTTGAAGAAACGCTAAGTCTGCTAGGTTTATAATTTCACTCAGAAAAGTGGACTTCAAAGGTGTCTGATAGATGTCTTTAAACAGGGAAGGGAAGAAGAGACAGCATTTGACAAATTGGTTAGAACTTCAAAAAGCAGGTGTAAGGAGTAAACTGGTGGCATAGTCATGATGGTCTGAGGGATGTAGCTCAGACATTTGGGAAGAAGCATTCTGTACCAAAAAAACTAACTTGGTTTTAACAAAATGCAGCTAAAACAAGGATCTCTATTTAAACACAGCATGCCAAAATTAGCAAGGTCGTTCCCCTGTAGTGTAAAATAAAGGCATCTTCTCTACAGTCCCAGATATTTTGCATGCACAATCTAGGGTGAACTCTTACTTAAGATCACGCTTAAAATAGTACTGTCCCCTGCTTCCTAGGAATTTTGAATTTCTTCCTTCAGGGGGAATAAAATCTTTCCTGAACCTCTATTTTTCTTTCCATTCTCTTTCTCTTCATATCCAAAAGGCCCTGTCTCCCTTTTTCCTTTTGTATTTTCAGATGCATAGGATTTAAGATCTCCCTGCTCCCTTTCCGTCTTTGACCCTCACATTTCCTGAATGAGGTGTCTGCCTTTGGTGGGTTTGTCACAGCGCGATTTACTTGTGAGACGCTGAAAGAATCTGTGCTGGATTCAGAAATGCTGCAGATACTTGACACACTGAAGAAGTCAAGTGAGTAGTATCAGATGTTTATTAATTAGGAAATGCATATCTCATATGCCGAAATGGAGTGGAGAGAGAAATTGATTCACCGGGCACTGAAACACAGGCATTGCTTGCTGAAGTACATTCATCTTTTAGTTAAAAAAAAAAAAAAAAGAGAGAGAGAGAAAAGAAGGGACCAGTCTCAGACAGAATTCCTTCCTGCATTAGCCAAATTGCCTATTGCACTGGATACATCTCTTGTCAAATCAAATCTTTCCTGTGCTAAACTGCAACTGTCAGTTCTTGAATCGAATATATTGACTATTAAACTTATCACCTGGGAAATCACATCAATATTGTATTTCAAATGTATAGCGGTTATTTACCAATCTCTAAGCTAATAAATAAGATACAGAAAATACTACTATTTGGGATTACAAGAAATGCACCGAACACCTTCCAAACTGAATTGAGATCCACTTCTTTGGTCACTGTAAATGGAGCTTTATTGTGTGCAAAGAAAGTCTTCCTTTCAGCTTCACTTTTAGGGACACTGGTAAATTATTATGTACTGTTGTGCTAATACTGTTGAAATGAGCTTTCCTTATCAAGATGGTAATAATAGGCTGGTGAGCAGAGCTCACTAGAAATTGAAATTTTGTATTGAAAACATGTATTATTATGAAATGCAACAAAAATTACGTTTCAAGATTTTCCATAGTGTGGGACTGGGAGGTAAATGAGAGATGGACTAGTTAGTGTGAAAATTGAAACAAATCTATATTTTCATCTTTTGAAGACCTTTTTTGAATCCCACGCAGGCTGTGACTGTATTTATATTTTGGGCTAAAAGCATCCCAAAGGCCTGGTTTCCTGATCTTCTAGCTCAGGTATGTTTCTTGGCTGCGTGGCTGGATTTTCCTTTCATGGAAACAAGCATCTGAACAGGATGGTTGATGTGTGCCCAAGTCTCTCTTCAGGACAGGTTGAGGAGTTGGGAATTTGCACAGGAGTCCCTGAAGAGAAGTGTTGCCACATCACTTGCCCTATAAATAGCTTAAATTTCTTGGATTGCTGTCAGCTGTCAGCTGAGGAGCTTCAGAGATAGTTCAGGGATTTTCAGGCTCCCAGTGCCTTGCAGCCTAGAGAGAGACTGAGAAAGCCTGGAAGGTAAATTGCCAAGCAGGAAAAATGGGCAGAATGCTGTAATACTGGAAACATTTTAGGGCTGGTTTCTCCCTGACTGTTCATACTCTGCAGCATGGTGACATGGTGCCCCATGATAACAAGTTCACACTTGTTTTGCTCTCCCTTTTCAAGGGCATGGACAGCTGACCAGGACAGTGGTGACTTAGGACTTCTCATTTTAAAATATATTACCTTGAAAGATTCCCTGAAGAGTTTCGAAAAGAATCTAATTCATTTTTAATGTATTGAGATATTCTGACAATATCTCAGCTCCTGCAGGGCTATGAGGAGTACAAAGCAGCCCTATGGAGCTGGTATATTCACAGGCAGGGGAGGAAGAGGGAGGTCTCTAGGGCTCTGTTACCATTTCTGTTTTGCACAGCTGTAAAGTTGGTCGTGTGCATGGGGTGGCCCTTTGGCCTCTTTCATAGAGCAATCAGACTGGCTAACCTTAAACCTTGTGAATATTGTAATAGTAAAAAGCAAAGCAATGAGCAGATCTGTTCACCAGCCCCCTGGTTTCTAGCACCCTGAGTTTTGATGGGGAAGTTTTGATTTCTGAAAATAACTTTTATTCTTTTTGAAGGGCCTCTGGTTTTATATGGATGGGTTAAAAAACAAATGCCTAAACTCAGGAAACCAGGATTTTGGTATACTGGAGAGCCAGTTGCAAATACTGTATTTGGAGCCTTTCTAATACAGATCCATGGACAGCTGCTCAGCTGTGCACAGTCAGCAAGAGCCATTGCTGCAGTCAGGAGCTGGGTTCAAACATACAGTTGGGCAGGGGCTCAGTGAAGTGGGGTTTAATTCCTCGAGCTGACATGGCTTTCCTGTGTGATTCTTGGCAGGTCACCAAATCTCCCTGGGCCTCATTCCCTGTCTGCAAAATCACACCTCTCTGACCCACTGCCTGTTGAGAGAGCTGGGGAGAGGCCATCCATTACTATGTGTTTATAAATTGGGGGTTCTCCTTTTGGACAAGGCCCCCAGACAATCTCATAACACCAGTCGCGAGATAAAGCAGGCGGATTATCTTAAATAGTCTGGCAGATGTTGGAAAGACTCCAGCCACGAAGCGGTTGGGAGGTATAATGCAAGCTGCTTATTCAACGCTGAAAAGATTCACTGTCCTTTTGTAGCTCACCCCCTTGTGAACAATCCATGATTTATTTATTGAGGAGCAGTTTCTGAGTCACCTTCTTCACCACATTATGAAAACACTGAGAAAGTGAGTCATTTTGAGGAACACAGCCCACAGCTCTCGGTTCTCGCCCTGTTTCCTGGAACAGGAGGGGAAGAGAGAGCCCAGCAGGTGGGCTTGGAAGAGAGCGAGAGCAAGAGATTCAGCTGTCTTCTCTCCAAGACTTTTTATCTGACCTTGGGAAAGTCACATAACCTCTTTAGGATTTAGTCCGTAAACTGGGGATAATGGCCCAGCCTTGCTCAGAAGGGTGTTTGTTATAGGATAAGGCCATTAGAGATGTGAGACTGTCAGCTTCTCTGATAACAGGATCCTTTCAGGAGCCTTGGACAGGGAGAGTATGAAAAGTGCAGATGCAATAACTAACTCCAGATATGTAAAAAGTGGCTGCAAAGACAGACGGAGTAATCTGCTCTCCATGTCTTCAGTGGATAGGAAATAAAGCAATGTACTGAAATTATAGCAAGGGAGGACATAGGTTAAGTGTTAGGAAAAAACCTGCTGGAAGTAAAGTGTAAAATGCTGGAATGGATTCTCTAGGGGGAGGGTGGACTCTCCAGCCCTGGGATTTTAACACTGGTTAGATGCACATCTGTTTGGGATGGTTCAGGTGGAGCTGCTTCAGGCTGCTTTTTTCTGGCTCTGTGCAGAAAGGAGTTGACTGCATTCCCTGACCAGGCTGGCCTTTAGCAGATCCCTCCACTACTGACAGTCTCAGCATATCAGAACGCAAAGAAGAAAAATATTGAATTTGCCTAATTATTTGATTCATTCAGTTCTGTCCGACTGTTCTTTGATATCTTTCCTTCTACCAGTGTCACAGACAAGAAAGCCTGGTACCCTCACCCATGTCTGTAAAATCTGCCTCTGCCTCCATCCATTCATCAAAACCCTCCTTTGATGCTGACGTTTTTCCTTGCTGCCTTCTGGTCCATCTCCAGTTGTAGGACTACCTCTACCCTTCAGGCATCATGTAGCTGTTCTCGGCTGCACACATTTGCTAATCAAGGTATTTGATAATGCTTGGCCTTCAGTCTTCTCCTGTAGCTGTTGGATTGTTCATTGAAGTATTCAGGCTTTCCAGCTGCTGCTGCTCAGCTGCCCAGAGTTTGGAAGAGGTATTAGCAAGGCTGGGATCCTGGAGTCCTTCTGAAGCATTAATCTAGGAGATGGGAGCTCTCTGCTAATGAATGAACAGAGAATGCAGCACTGAGATGAAAGTCCACCTCTGAGGCTTTCTTTCACTTTTCTCATGGTTTGAGCCAGAACAAGTGCCTCCTCTTTGTCCCCTCTGGCAGAGCTTCGCTGCCTATCTCCCCCCATGCCCTTCCCAGCAGAGTGTCCATGTAGGCCATTCCCCTTTTGCCTTCTCTCACTCCTACTCTGTGTGACTTTAGGCTTGGGGTTTTGCTCTGGCCAGGCACTGAGCCTCCTCCTGCCAGGGCTAACACTCCCTGTCCAGCCCTCTGTGGCAGACCCATCCCTCCCCTCCCTGTTAGCATCTCCCAATGGACCTGGGAGACACCAAGGAAGCAGTGTAGGTAACCCTGCTTCTGTGAGGTCCCCTCTGGGGACTTTGGCTCTCCTGTCCTTGCCTGAAACTGTGAGGCAATATCTCCAATTTGCTTTTTGCCTTATGAAGGTCTATAAATCTCTAACCTCCCTGTGAGGAGAGTGAGGGCTGTCTACCCATCTCTTCCTCCCAACTGACTTTACAGGAGGCCACTGGAGCATTAGAAGTCAGGGTATCAGTGAGCTAAAGCCACTCTGAAGCCACCAATCTTTCAAGAGAAAAAGAGGTAAAGTCTCTGCACCTAGAGCACTGCATATGCTAGAAAACATTCATCCATAGTGCCCTCTTGCACTTAGGAACACAGCTCAACAAACGGGTTCTGGCCAGCACCGCCAGTGGCATCATGTTGCTTGAGTCCCCAGGAGATGAAGGTACCATCGATGTTGTGTCTATGCCACTGATACAAGTTGGAACATCAATCTCAGTCTGCTTCTCTTTAGGGTTTGGATCTGAAGAGAGGTGATAAATTTGGGTACAGAGTATTTGCTCTCTCTGCTTGATGCACAGTCAGCCGTCACTGTACAGGAAAAGGCTTGTGGAAGACTGTGTGATAGTTCCTGCACACTGGGCAAGATCTCTTAGGAGAGCAAATAAAACTCAAGGATGTATAAAGAATGGGGTAGAAAACAGCCCTTAGGATTCAACCTTGAGAGTGTTTCACCATTTCACAGATCAGTGGTACTGAAATTTCTGCTTCAGCAAGGGCATGGAGGAAAGTGTCTTTCAGGAAGAGAGGAGAGGAGCATCTCTCTTTCAGTCTGAGTAAGGCGGTGTGAGGGGTATTCACTGCTCTCTGTCACTGTGTCAGCCGCATACAGAGCTGGCGGGTGGAAAACCTCTTGGATGACTACAGGGACAAATGGTATTTGGCCCCTAGGCAAACTTAGTCTCAACATCAGCAGGTAGTGGTTTCCAGCCATCAGAGCTGTCAGCTTCTGAAGCAATGAGAAGGGGGAAGGCTGCAAACTAGTTTTAAGATGGAGCTTGATGGATTTTGAATAACCTCTTACCAGTCCTACATTTCTAAAAAGATACTGGAGAAAAAGAAGAATGATAGAGTGGATAACAGAAATTCTGAGACACAGCAAATTGCCTTTGAAAAGAGACTGAAAATTGGTAGAAGTGTGGGAAGAGAGAAATAGGAGGCAGCCTGGTAAAAGTAAAAAAAAGTAAGTCCAGCAAAAAAAAATCCCTCCTCCCCTTTATCAAATGGCACAGAGAATGTAAATTGGGCTTTGCTACTCCCGCTTCTCAGCAGACAAGAACATCCAGTAACACTGAGAGGCAATACATGGCAAGCGTCTCCGTTCAGACCCTTGGCGATGCAGCGCGCAAGTAACCTGTGGGAAATTGCTGCCATTAGGCATCACTGAGTCAGAGAGTCTGGCAGGAAGGATTAGAACTGGATAGGGCCAGTGAGAGCATCTGTGGTTATATATGAACGGATAAAAATAAGCATTATAAACTCGCATGCTTCCAGGCACAGACAACCTCAAACTCCTCAGGGCTAAGAAACTTCCCTTATAAATAGGTTATTCCATAACTCTCTGTGGCATTAGCTACTGTCAGAGACAGGATACTGGACTAGATGGGCCCCTGGCAATTCCTCTGGAGAAACTATATTTCCAGAATAAAGACCCTAAAAAAATCCCTGTAACAAAGAAGAAATTATTGAGTTGTTTATTAAATAAATTAATTTGAATAGGGAGAACAGCAGCTCCTTTGTTTCCCCCTCAGTTTGAACAGTGGATCTCGGAAGGGAAAATGAAACCACTGCTCCAAGTAGCAGAATAGCGTCCTCAGCGCTTGCTTCTTCCAGAATAAAAGGCCTATATTTAGAGGATTCCAAGTATTAGAGATATACAAAGCTGGCAACTGTTTTGGGCAAATTTCCAGACCCATCTGATTTTCTGCATAAGTTAGACATTTCAGTAACATAAGAAGTATCAAGAGAGTCTAAAATAGTGTTTTGCTATCTTTACAGCCCAGCATGTCTTATTTTATACAGTTTTGAGAGGAAGTGTTTGATAGAATTTGATGCAATTAATACTAAAATGCATCTAATTTTAGAATGGGTGTGTTTTCATGCATATACTTATGTACACATGGACACATACACATTCTGAATGTATATATATGTATATATGTATGTGTATATATAGAGGGAGATTTCCAGGCTTTTCTATTAGGTTCCTTGCTTGCTTAATTGTGCGTTCACTCATTGTCTCTTGACATCTGTCTGTCTTCTGTCTGTCTGTCTATCTATCAAGGGACTGCAGGGGTGTATTAGAGTAGGAGTTAGGCTTTAAATTTGGACACAATTTAGTGCCTTTGATTTAATAGCTCTAATAACTCTGTTTTAAAGGAGAAATACAGATGCGCAAGACAATATGATAAAGATGGCAAATGCTATGCCATAGTGAATCACTGTAACAGTCACAGAGTCAATAGTCTGCAGATACCTCAGGCTCGTCTGACAACCATGCTAGGTAAAAATTGCATCTTGCTTTAAGAGAGGTGTTTTTTATAGCTACCTTCCAGAGTATTATAGTGGAAATAACAGCAATTGCTGCAGTGAGCATTCCATCGCCCGTTGTAATCCTCTCTCCTTCCCTCCTTTTTTGACTGATCACACATTTTGCATAGGCCCTTTGGGCTGGTGATTCCTATGCTTGTTCTCTATCCAAAAGTCAGTCTTTCCACATGAAAATTATAGGTGAAGTTTCTGAGTTCTGCATTGGCCTGGTGTGGTCCAAAGGCACTTTTCCTTCTTCAGCTCTTTTTAGTGGTACCTTTATTATGAAGTGATCTTCCAGGTGCGGATTGAAGTTAGATTCATATTTCAGTCTTTGTGTGGCTTGTGTTTCATAGGAGCTAGACACAACTGAAGGCTTCAAATCAGCAATAGAAAACTTTAAGCAAAGAAACTGAGGTGGAATTTAGATGGCATGAATCTGGACTGCAGTGTTTTCAATCTGTAATACACAGAAGTCAGTGTACCTGAGATACTGCAGCGTATTAATAAGGACACGTGGATTTAGGATTAGAAAAACAGAATCCAAACACACCCATAATCAGAAACATATTAGTGCAGCTCAAAATGTATCAAGGTGTTTCCTGTAAAATTCATTGGCTTGCTCGGTAGATCGCAAGTGGTAAGTTTTTCTGGTCATGTTGGCGTTTTCCTGATGGCACGCTTCTGTCCTGTGTCCACCCCACGCGCATACTGAGGCACGTGAGCTGTCTTTACTGCAAACTCCCTGTGAGATGTAGGCAGAGAAACATAGGGGTAAGTCAGGTAATCTATCATCATGAGCGCCTGAAAGTCATTCATTCCTGAGCGACAGGACTTCCTGTCAGAGTCCTTGCCTGATGTGTTGGCTCATAGTGTGTGCACGCACAATATATTTTGGAATAGGTGCCTCTAAACAGTCAGCAGCTCTAGGAGCTGCTTGGAGAGGAGCTGGCCTATCAGACCTGGGAAAATTCAGAAAATCTAGCAATGCTGACAAGTCCAGGACATCACGAAGTCAAAAGAGAGAGAGTGGTGATGCATTTGAGAGATGTGTTGTTTCCTGTGTGACTCATGAACACCAGGGCATCTAGGATCTACTTTGAAGGGGCTTTGAAAAAAAAACTCCCTGAAAAGCAAGTCTATTACCAGTGGCACATATATAATGCAGCTATTATTTTTAATGCATGTATGACAAAGATTTTACCCTTTCATTAGTTAGGAACTATTATGGGGCCATCATTAGCTAAATATTATCTCCATTTTATCATCCTCTGGGATATACAGGTTGACATTTCTAAACTATTCATTAATTTTAGTGCAGAGTATGAGCATTGCATAGGAAAAATATAATTTTTTTTTCTCCAAGCATTAGTAAAAAGACTGATTTCAACATATTTTTAAATGTTTTACTATTTTAAATATTTAAATATTAAATAAAAATATTTTAAAAATTTAAATGGGTTTGTAAAATATTGTATGTAAAAAAACCAGTGAGCTGCTAGAAGTAGCAGCTTGGATCAAATCTGTGTTGCTAATACGTGATTTGAGCAAATGTTTAAATGAAAGCTTCTCTTTTAGATAACTCAGAGATTAGAATGTGACCTCCAAAACTATTCAGTGGCAAGTAGTTTGACAGAATCAGACTGTCTACGCAATTGCCTGTACTTTAATTCCTATCTAAAAGGGACAGATAGAAGCCAGGATAACTCCCATCTTCTAGAAATCCCTTCCTCGTGAATTCCTTGTCCTACTCATCCTTGTTAACGTTCATCTCATCCTGCATGTCTTTCCGGAATCTGGCCTTTTAGACTTGTGAAAAGATCTCCTAATATAGCCATCTGCAACTTTAACTGCTTTTAGCATCTTTCACTCTGCTTCATTTTCCTAATTCCTCCTTCATTATCTTTTATTTTTGTTCCTTCTATTTTTCTTAGGAAGGAATATATTCTGAGTCTAATGATGTACAACTTTTTAAATAATATGAATATTTATTTAAAGTCTGGTTCTGTTCTCTGAAGTGATTCTGTGAAAACAGTGTTCTTGGCTGTCCTGTTTGCTGCTGAAAAATATCTGAAACAGATCTTACTGGCCACCAAATGAAGCTTTTTTCTAATCCCTGAAATACCAGCCTCACAAATACATCTGAGCTCAGAAAGCTGAACTGTGTTCTTTCTTTCTCCTGCCATCAATTAAGAAATTTGCCATTATGAAAATACTATTGATGAGACATGAGTTGAGGCAAAATGGTGCTTACTCTCTCATAGCAGAGCTAGGTGGAGTAAACATTTACTAGAGACCGTAAGCTGAACAGATGCCATGCAGAATGTATGCTAGGTCCTGATTCTGGGCTTATGTGCTGCTATAACTTGACTTATTAAATTCAGAAGCAGGATCCCATCATGTGCTCCACAGAGTGTTACTGTTGGTGGAAGTCAGTATAAATAAAACAAAAATTATGATTAGGAAACAGCTCTGTCAAGTCAGAAAGTGTCATTTTTCGCAGGCAGTTTTTATTTGGTTTAACATAACACCTCGGAGACCCGAAAAAACGTTGTTCCTCTTGAGATCCTGCCTAGCTCTGTCTGGCTTATGACAGGTGGGATTTTGGTGGAGGCAGGAACCCCAGAGTAAATAACGTGGTAAAACACACACTGCTCTGGCTCTTCTGCTGAAAGGGCTTTCTGTGTTCTTGCACGGCTGAACACTAATAACATCCAAAGAAACCACAGAGTAGCATGGAAAAAGGGGTCAGAGTAATTGCACAGGATGCTGTCTGGGTTAAAGCTATATCTTTAATGTGCTTGTCTGCCTGCTCGGTGTGACTGTGTGGACAGACACATTTCTGCACGCGTAATGATTTCTGTACGCAGGCCCCTCCTGAAGAGGACTGCCAGGAACGATTCTTCTCCTTCACTTGTTTTGCCCATCTGGTCTCAGATCCTCACATACAAGACTAACACTGAGGCATATTGCAGCTCTCAGCCCAGCAAGCATGTGCCTCGGCACGGTTTTGCACTTCTGGTGGTTCAGCGGTGTGTATTGCTCTCTGTGTTATGCTCAGATGACTGTGATTTGATCTCCGATAGTCCTGCTCAGACTTGAAATGGCATCCACAGTTTCCAGAAAGCGCTTTCTGTGTAACAAAGCAACAGGCCAGGGAGTTGCTTCACAGCAGAATTTCCCACAGGAAGGGAGATATCCGCGCTGACCTTGTGCTGATGAAATCCTTGGCTGATCCCAACAAGGTTCAGCTCTTGGACTATTAGCAGCAAAGTTGACATCCTCCGGACTCTGTGGAGCATGACTGGGAACAGCACGAGCTGTGGAGCTCAGGAGAAGGAAACGCAACTAAATAAATACCCCCTTTTCTTGCACACAAAGAGAGAATTGATACCCCAGTCAAGAAGCCAAGTGCTGTTACAGCAGTTCTTGGTTATAGGCATGTGTTTATTGGCTTTAATATAGTGTCAGAGAGGACGCCCATGCAGATTTGTGGAACAGATATTAAAACATCCTTTAAAATGATTTGGTATGTATGGTTGATGTAGCATGAGGAGTCCAGTGTCTTAAATAACAAACGGGAGCAAAAATGCAAAATGTCTTGCTTTGAGGTTTTATATCACAGCTGATAACTTTACTGCCTATAAAGGATGGTGTAATCACTGAGTGGATCTGAGAGATAAGGCACCATAATCTGTGCCCTTAAGGGAGGTGGGCTGTTTCATATAGATACATTTAACCCTTTCATTTGATGAGGACTCAAACCTTCATCTGTCTTGGTCTAAGATCTCCAAAGGAAACTGCAGGGTCTGGTTGGTAAATGTGCAGTTGCACAGATGTAGCCTGCATTCGATCAGAGCAGGAGAGCTTGTGATCTCTCAATGAGAACAGCAGCATCGGCCTTTCTCCAAGCTGATAGTGGGAATAGTCTTCCCATGACGAAGCGAGAAGCACAAGCACTTGTGACTGCTAAATGAGTGTGCTTGAATTCACTCAGAATGAAAAAGGAAAGGACTGATGGAAAATATCTCCTGCATTGCTGTACTGACCTAGCTGCTCTTCTGGATCATATTTGATGGGGCAATCATTATGGTGCTGCTACAAAGATTAGTCGAAATGGCAAGTGTGGAAAATAATTTCTGTAGACAATTCAGCTAAGCTAACTTCACAGTTAAAGTCTTACCTCTTGCATTTTCTGACTGCTGGAATATCAGCCATAATCTTTCTCATTTTATTGTTTCTAGTAGCTTGTGACTCAAAGTGCATTTAATGAATGGGGCTGAATTGGGACCTGTGGGTGGGAGTCCTCCCCAGCCTGAACTTTGGAGAAGTCAATGCTTCTGGAGCACAGCTCTTTCTTGTGAAATTGGCTGCACTTACCTGGGAAGCCTGTAAGCTCCTGGGGTGCCAAGTACACTGCATGCGGACTACACATAGAGCCTGGAGATCTAGCGTAGGTGAAATCTTCCCTGCCTGGTTAAAGTCAGCCTAAGTCTTCACAGCTGCTGAAAGGCTAATCCCATCCCATCCCTTCATACTCATCCACCCTTCAGCCATGTGTTCACACCACCTAACTAACTAACCCTACCAAAGCAATAATGTGTTTGGTTTTCAGATGGCTCAGGTCTGTGAGCCAGCTCACCATCTGCTGAGTGCAACTGAGGAGGCAGGAATGTGCAGCTGGAGGTGGAGGGGAAGGCAGAACCTCTCCTCATGGCAGCTGTGCAGATTAGATCATTTTAAGGCCATCCATGAGCATCCTAAATGAACGCTGTGAAGTGGGGTGCACTGAAGGTGGTCAGTATCTCTCAGCACAAGTTCAGTGCTCTGTGACATGGGGCTAAGGGCTTCTGCTTGTTCCTGAGCCAACAAATGCTGACTGGTACATTCCTTGTTTAAGAACAGCATTTTGCTGCACAAGCCATCATGTCAGCTTTAGAGTCATGGTAATTTCTCCACGGCAAGCAAAGGAACTAGCCCTCAGTGAGGGATGTGGTCACGCTGTGCTTCGAACATAAGCTGATTTTGCTCTGGAAGTGAGATACTGCATTCCCCGGCACCCACACACCGAGTCTCCTCTCCTCCACGCACACATACAGCCATTTTTCTGCTTTGAATCTGCTGTATTGAGAATAGCGGTAGTCTAGTCCTCCTTTTTCCCCAGATTTGTTCTCTGTGAGGCATCAGTCATTTCCTCCTTCTTCAGAGACAAAACCTTTCTTTCCTTTAATCCTTTTGCACTGCAGAAGTGACAAAGCAGTGGAAGATGGGAGTGAAATTGCGTTCCATCTTTCGTGTAATTATTAAGTCCTAGTTCCAGAAGCTTCACCCCCAAAATGTACAGGCAATGCACATATGGCATTTCACTACAAATTATCCATCCCACCTGGGTCGCGACGAGAGGTCATGACGCACATGCTGAAAAAAAGAGATGATTTGATTTTGAGCCAGCCTGGAGTTTCAGAGTTGACAAGTGAAATCTCCTCATTTCAGCACAGGCAGGAGAACGTTACACGGAAAGAGAAGAGACCCAGTGCACACCGAACACGAATGTTCCTTTCACAGTCACTTACAGAATTACAGATGTCCTCTAAAATTACAGCAAATATATTTGTTTGCATTACCCAAGCAGACATCATTTTGAGAGTAGAGGCCTCTTATACAGTAACGGGCACAGGCTAAAAAGGTGACTGCTTCAGGAAGCTGCTGTTGTGTGAAGCAAAGCGACGATAATGAAAATTGTTTTGCCTTTAATTAGAGCAGTCACTATTGGCAACCACTCCAGTCTTATCTAAGGAATTTTCAGCCAGTAACTACATTTTGGTGAAAAGCAGATCTTCACTTTCAGTAGCTCTCCTTTTGAGCTATTTTGAGTGTAATTGCTTTGCTCCCAGTTGGGAGGGGCAGGGGAGATCCAGCCAAACCATTGCTCAAGCTCCAGCTGACTGGAAGGCTTTTTGGTAAATTATTTCCACCATGATTTGTGCTGCGTCAAGCTGGGATGTTTTACTGTGATGGACTGGTTTTGGCAGGCATTGACTGGGAAGGCCAGAGCATGGCGAAAAGAGAAGGCATGGCTTTGGTGCTTATGGTACCGGTTGGGACAAAGAAACCCTAGGTATCTGATCCTTCACAGGGAACGTAGAATAAAGATACCTATGATAATTCAGCTCTATAGTAGCCGTCCTGTTCAGGCTAATTTACCAGCTCTGTTATAGGTAGGCAGCTTCAGGGAACATACAGTATGTATGAACAGTAGTGTGTGGCATATATATTCCTTACGGTAAAAAAATAGTGCTTTGTCTCAGGCATAACAAGTGACTTGACCTTGGGTTTTCCACATCATAGGCCCATACAGCATCTGAACGCCAGTCTAAAAGCAAAAGCTGTTCTCTGCAAGAAGTTAAATGCTTAAAGACATCCCCTGGTCAGCAATCATCCTAAATCAATATTGGATGAGAGAAGTAATTCATTGAAAACATCATTCATTAATTACAGTGTGGCCTGGACCACAACAGCATTGTCTCTGAACACACTGATTTATTTATATTTGGTTACTTAAGGATATGGGAAATGGCTAGTGACAATTGTCAAGGATAGTTCATAAGGAAGGCTGCTTGCTGGTGTAAATGCATTAATTATTGAGATAAATTTAGCTGGCTGGAACACTGCATAAAACAGCAAATGGTCTCCAACTTTTATGGAATTAATCCCATTTGCATTTGCAGATTTCAACTCTCTGAACACCAGCTCCTTGGAGCTAGCATGAAGGCAACCCTAGGAAGACTTGACTGCTTTCAGGTTCCTGCTCAGCCAGATAGCAGTCAGAGAATTAATTTCTCCTGCAAAAAGTAAAGTTCAGTTGGATGGCACTGTTACAATTGCATTTCTCATCTGTTACTTTTCTGTGAAGATGTATTGCATATACTCATGGAACCAGAACAATCAAGTTTGCGCTAACCCAGCTTCCCAAGAACTTGAAATTGTTGTGTGATGTCTAATAAAAAGAAGTCGGACATAATTTTTACTACTGCAAAGTGGCTGCAGCTCCCGCAGTCTCTCACCCTTCACCTTTGTCAGAGTCAAAGTAGAGCATCGCATGCCATTCTGGGAAGTTTTCTGACTCTGTGATGAAGTTTTCCAGCTTTGTGGTGTTGGAGATGAAGCCTACCATGATTCTTTTATGTAAAACTGTGCATTGCATTTGCTATTTGTCCCTCCTTGTAAAATAGTGATCAGGAAGTGGAAGCAAAAGGAAGGTTAACATATGGTCTGACTCTGAACTGGAAGAGGCAGCCAAACTGCTGATGTTAAAGCCCCATCTTTTTGGATTGCTGCAAAGATGACCTTGGACTCATTTGTGGTAATGCTATATTTGCACTTACCCTCATAGAGATGTAGGAAATTAGACATCCCACTAGCTTCCTCTCAGAATTACTTCCAGAAATAGCAGTCCTGGGAGGAACAGTACCTTTTGGATACTGCTTGGGAATGTGATCTCTGTCTTGGACTCCTCAGTGTGATGCTAAGAATGTCCCATTACTCACCTGGCACAGAAATCAAGCACAGGGATTAACTCTACCATTACTGATTACCAGTCCATTTAAAGTTTCCTGTGCTGTCCAAATCCTTTAACTAATGTGTCTTCTGCTGGTTAAGGAAGAGGAACATGGATATTTAGGCTCAATTCAGGAAAGTACTTTAGTGTTCATCTAACAGCAAGCATACAGGCAAATTGAATTTTGAGGGTAATGTCTAAATACCCTCTTGAACAGGAAGATGGATAGCTCTGTACTGGTCTAAACAGCTCTTTTCTTCATAAATAGTTTTTTAATCAAACCCTTACTAAGTTAGTCACTTAGCGAGAATTTCTGAGCTATCAGCTACAGAGATAACTGCATAACCCACTGGGAAATATGCCCAGCTGGCAGAGGACATGTGAAAGGCTGCCTTGGTTGGTGTATAGTAGCTCTTTAGTAGAAACAGGCAGCTAATGCTTTGGCTCAGAAAGTTCTCAATAAAATCAAAATTGTTTGGGGAGGCAGGGGAGTCTGCCACTGGGAATCCTTAAGAATGATCTGCAGAAATGGTGTACATTGAGCTGATCCTGTCTCAGAGCAGGATGATGAACCAGATGACTGTCAGAGGTCCCTTCCAAGGGATTTCACTCTCCCAGAAGAGCTATTATCACATGAATAAAAGGTCAAATGGTTTACACCTCTGTGTGTGTGCCCTGTAATGGAAGAGTAAAAGGCAACAGTTAAATCAGTTTTTATTGATAAATCACCAACTATCACTTAATATTTTAATCTGTAGGTATGGATTTCACAATAAGGTGGAAACCACTACAAAATAAATCACATTTTCAAGCATGCAATGGAAAAATTTTCATTCTTGTTTGTTTGTGACCTGAAGAATTTGGTATTTAGGGTCAGATTGTAAGAAGCAGCTTCTTATAGTCATAGATTTTTTTGATACACACAGATCTGACAGAGGAGCTTTTATTTCTTTGTTGGATTGACAGTGTACTCCCTCACACTGACTGGTATTTTCAAATTGATTGCTAGGAGCAGGTTATTCATTAAGGGGAGAAGAAAGAGACAGTAGAGCCTGGGGAGACTGATACCACATATCACATCACTGATACACAAGGTTGCATCGCTAGAATAGACTGACCCATCAACTCAAGAATTTATTTTTTTGGAATTAAATGCACTGAAGTAGATGTTTTTAACAATCGGGGCGATGTAACTTGAAAAGTAACTCTTTCCTTCTTTCTGGAAAAATCTGTGAATGACATGCATGCGATGCACGCTGACCAAGTGTAGTCATGCTTCTTACGGACAGGCAAATGACTGAGAAAACCCTTCCTGCTACATAATTATTACTCAGCCTGCATTTACATGGGAAATAGGTCTGAGAATAATGACTACTGCTTTGCTGTATGGAGAGAATTTGAATATCAGCTACCAGTTGCAAAAGAAGCAAAACTCCCTGAACATTCCTCACTTTGTCTTTTGAAGTCATTGCACAATCAGAGTGAAATTTGTCTGTATGAAAAGCAATGAGTTTAATCCTAACCTGGGGAAGAGGCAGCGTAGACACAGAAGGTGGCTTATCATCTCCCATTGTCCTGGGTAGGTACCTGTCTTCAGGTAGGCTGGGGTCAGAAGACATCCTGGATATGAGTCTACATCAGTTTGCACGTGGGTCTGGGCCAATGTTCACCTAGCATCCAAACTGAACTCTCACTCAGGTGAGAGCTGCAGGTGAGCTCTGGAGCACGGCTGGAAATGAACTTGGTGCTTGTTTTGTCTGTTAGAGTGGAGCAGGGAAACACATGCTGGAGATGATCCCAGTCTGCCACAGGCCTTGCCATGATGTCATGGGGGCCATGAAGGGCAGGAAATTTGTCTCTGAGGATAGAAATAGATGCCTCATCCCAGCCTGCTTGCAGAACTATGTGAGCAGGCATTGGAGGCTTCCCACCAACAGGCACATGGGAAACAGCCACAGAGCATGATGTTTATCCCTCTTGCATGCCTGCCCTCTCCCTAGTGATTTTGGGACAACTCCTGAGGAAAGGAAAGGTGAGGTCTTTAGATGAGTCAGGGAAAGGCTGTGGATTGAATGGATCCAGTGTACGAGCACAGAACATCACTGTCTGTGACCGATGAGCTTCCTTCTTTCTTGGAATAGCATCTGAGAGCTGAATAAACTGATTTCCACCTCCTCTCAGTTCTGGTGGGCTGACCTCAGAAGGGAGTGATAGAGAAACCAGCTGGGAGTAACTAGTTGTTTAAAATGGATCAAAATCATAACTGGGAAACTTCCTGAAAGGGTTACTGGGGAGGGGCCTGGGAAACACCCAGGATATTCAGAACCATCTAGCCAGTGAACTTGGAAAAGAAACAGCAAAGCAAAGCATTCTCTCCTCCACTAATCAAAAAAAAATAAAGAACTGAAATACCCCCTGGAACTTATGGAAAATCAGGTCAGGAACAGAAATATTCATGCATTTGCTCTATTGGAGGGTAAGGAATTTCCAGACCCAACTTCTTTTGTGGAAACCTGGCTCCCTAAGGCTCTGAACAAGATGCAGAGAATGTCCCACTGCATGTGGTGTGCTGGTTCAGGATCCCTGCCAGGGCAATCAGTCCCAATAACAAGCAAAGCAAAACTGAGCTGCCAAATTTCAAATGTTCCTGGGAAAGGGAGGCTCACGCCTGTAGAGAGAGCAATGAGGAAGTATGGGTTCATTTACTTCCAGATCAGTGTGACTGTCCTCACTTGTTTTGCCATTGCCTCAGATAACACAGGTTCAAGAGCAGTTTCTCATTGTTTTAGGAGCTATACTAACATGGAGCCCAAGGAATGTACACCTAAAATTTAAGACATGAGACAGCAGATAGATTGATACACAGTGGTAGAGAAAACTCATGGAACAACAGACGGTTTTGGCCATCATGGGAGGCAATGCCTCAGTTCTTGTACAGTCTAGAAGCAGACGTGCAGACACGAGATCCTTCTATGGAGGACAGCCTTTAAGTCTGTGCAATACATTTCTTTTCCTTGATCCTAGATGCTCCCTCTTTCCTACTCTTTACTTCTGAGGGCTTCCTCCTGCATATCCCTTCTCTTCCATAATTACCCTTTTCCTGCCAGTCTTCTGGCTGATGTAATCGAATGCTTGCAATAGTCTGGGTTCAAGTGGGAGGTTGCACTAGAGACCTCCGCAGTCCCTTCCAAGGAGCACTGTTGTGATTCGGAAAGGGTGCTGGGCTCTGGTCCACTCCAGAGCTGCCCTCCAGATGTGCAGTCTTGTAGTGGTTTCAGTTATTTGCTGCAGTGACAACTGTTGGTAGCTGTCAGCTCCTCACTGTGTTTAACGGCTGTGCAACGTAACAGAACAGGCACCCAAACAGCCTGACCCATCCATAATATGCCCTCTGCCTCCTCTTTCAAAACATGTTTTTGGGTGATATTGTCTCTTTCTCACTATTTCAGTCTTGCTTCTGTGTCAAGGGTGTGGAAAGAAAAGAGGAGCAAATGATCTTATTTGTCTGTGCTCTGTGTCAGCCTGCAAGGTGAGTCAAGGATGATTTAAAAAGTTGTGTAAGATACCCCAAAATATTTTAATGGCACTCCATCTGTATTTTAATCCTCTTATATAAAAAAAAGAAAGAGAGAAAAAAAAGAAAAAAAAGAAAAGAGTATAGTTGGCTTTCTGTTATCTGTAGGCTTTGTGCTAAAGAGGCTGTGCCTCAGGGGTGTCTGAGCCACTAGGGCAACTGTAGTGGTATCTCTATTTTGACAGCTTGTGCATACTCCAGTCCCTGTTAAACCTGACTGAGAATTTGCTATATCGGCCCAACTTCTCTTGATTTTGTAGCATCAACAAATGTGTTCTAGTTCCTCCTTCAATATAAGACTCTTTGTCTTGATCTCTTCTTCCTGCTGTGATGAATCACTCCGTGGAGTCGCCAACCTCTCTCCAGTGAATACAGGGATGCTTAGGCCATCTCAGAGGTTGTGAACTGGGAGGGGAGAATTTATGAGCCCATGTGCTGGAACTGGTAATGACAGCCATGCCCCAGGAAGGCAAAAAGGGGAGCAGCGCCGCCGTCACCAGCACCTGGCAAACGTCACCAGGGGACAGCGTGCTTGTTGCAGCATGGAAGCTCACGTACTGCATGTTCCACGGAGGCAGGTTGTGGCAGGACCAGGGAGAGGCCTCAGCAGCCCCATCGTGCCCAAGACAGACCAAGCTGTGACTCAGACAGCAAACAGATCTGAATGCTGAAGCCCAGGCTGGCCTTGCTGCAGTAATCCTGAAACTTCTGTTTGCATCCCAAGGGGATTTAGCAGGAAGGGAATAACCAGACAAGGCAGGAGAATGGCAGATAATGTTTGATATAAATATGCCTCCAGAATAGCATCCTTCAGTGCTAACGTTCCCATAAGAGGGAAACAATAAGCAAACCAAATTATCACAGGATAGCCAGAAAATAGTAGTAGTAGTAATAATAATTCTTTCAACTAATCTTTTATTTTCTTTTGCAAAAGGGGCTGCTTTGGCCTGACAGGAGCATGAAGCAGGGAACGATGCTGCGTTACCTAAGGAAAGAGCAGGTCTTGTGTTTCTCTGATTCTCCTTTCTTTCCGGTGTCCCATTAGTGTTTTGTGAGGCCAGCACAGGACACACAGGAGGGAGGCTGCGCAGGAATCCCATATTGATCTCATGGCCCAACTAATTATTTTGTAAGTGAATCCAGCCACTGGGAATTGAGGGTGCTTTCTGTGAAACGCAATTTCTGCCTACTTTGTTGTACAGGACATGCTGTATAAACTTAGCATGATCCTCTCGTAGAAACTGTGTTAAAGATGTATATCAGTGGGTGAAGACACATAGAAAATGTCCCATGGTCCAGCTTATGTTGGTGTTCTCATACAGAGGCAAAAAATCCCTTCCCTCCAAAAAACTACTGCTTAAAAAATACAGTTCTTCAGGATGACATTATATTATCTAAGTTCTGATTACTGCCCTTTGTGCAATAATTGCTATACAATGTGAAAAGAAAAAAAACAGCCTTAATCTTTCACCATTTCTTGCATTAGATATTTAGCATAATTTCTTATTACATTGTGCAAAAATTCTGCATAAAATTGCCTAGCGTCCAGACACTGTACTTTACAGGTGTTGTAAATGTTAGAGGGTCCACCTGAGAGCTCTGAATGTTTTCATAGGGATAAATATAGGTGGAAGAATTGTTCGTAATGAATATCATTCAACATACCACATCTTCCATTTGTGAATTGTCCGTGAAGAGATTGTAATTTTCTTGAACTGTTTGCTGAATCACTTCTGGAAATTATTCTTCATTGGCAGCTTCTTGGAGAGCAATTTCCTGGGAGCATTTCATATTCAAAGTTTGCAACTTGAGCTATTTTTATTAGGTGTGTCAGTTCCCTGGTAGAATCTGTTCCCTGGTAAGATGAGTGTAATTTCTGAAGTTGGAGTTTCTATTCTGAGTAATCCCAGTTATGAATCTGAATTTTGATACTTTGCAAAAGTGTCCTGAAATATTTGTTTAAAATCTATTTGAAAAAGATTTGCTATTTTGGCAAATGTTGGTAAAACATGGAAAACAAACAACAAGTTTGAAGCAAATTGCTTTCAGAAGAATATCATGGCTGCTCTAAGTTCCTGTAATCAGTCCCAGTACTTTCACTGTACTAGCTGGTTTGTGATCTCTGACTTGTCTTCTTGGGTCTAATGGTTTTTGGAAAACTGCATTATTGAAAAGGTAGGGATAAAATTAAACCTATCAGAGGTCAGGCATAAGCAGAAAATTCTATCTGTGGTGGTGATCTGGTGCTTCATATGACTTATGCAGAATTACTTAGTGCTTGACCCTGATCTTGCTCAAACACAGCTGTTCCGCTGACTTGGACAGAGCCTTTCCAGGGGTCTTTTATCTCTGCTAGCAGCAAATTCATTTCTAAACTTACCTCAGCTGAAACAGCTGGCCGGCTAGAGATTACCTTGAAGTAAGGTCACCTGGGAAGAACAGCCTAAATTCTCTAAGAGAGACGGTTCAAATCTAAAGCTCCAATGAAGGCCCTAGTGGTGGACAAAAACATAGGAGAAAGATTTATGTTTCTATTGGCAGTATTTTCTAAAATTGTTCCAAAATGGTTTATATTGCCAAGGATTGTTTTTGTTCAGCCTGGGCTTGGCTTTTCCTCTTCATGTCTTCACGATGATGGTGGCTTATGCTGAAGATGAGGGAGGGTGGAGCGGGTGAGAATCAGTCAGAGGATTGTTTTTTCCTCGCAGCTACTTGGTACTGCTCCAAGTTATGCAGTGCTTTGGAGGAGAGGTGTCCCTGAAGAGTCAGGAAGTGAAGGTAAGGGTCAAGAACGGTGTTCATACAGAAAAAGGGGTCCACTCCTGCCTCCCTCTTAACACCAGATGCAAATGGTTGGTAAGGCCCTGCACACACATCTTTTACAGGAGAAAGAAGAAAGCTGAAAAGGTTTGAGACTCATGGTATGAGACTCACAGGTTTGTTGAACTGGAAGGAAAACAAAACCTTTTAACCCTTTCATCTGTGCTCTTCCTATCATGGAGAGAGAATGTGAGTCAGGGAGAGGTGTCACCCCAGAGAAGACCTAGTCCCTGCGTAACAAAAGAAGTATTGACAAGGCCTCAATAATCCCAGGAAAATCTGTTCAAATAAAAGTTAGCACAACAGAAAGGTGTGAAAATTTGAGGGTTTGCAGCATTTCTCATTCAGTCAGGAGTTAGCGTTCCCTGAGAGCCCAGTGCCTCTTCCAGTGAGCCTACAGGAGACAAGGTACCACGAGCAGATCTCTTCTACCTTGTGGCTGACAGAAACAAGCCAGGTGCCTTCTCAGAAGAAATGAGCCGAGGGTACTGAGCAGTTACTGAAAATCCTCAGTATTAGATGCTCAGGATTCATCCCGGAGCTCCTACTAGTGGATGCACTGTTGGCCTTCCTCAAACTAAAGATCTGTAGTTAAAAAGACAGACAAATGAACTACTTTAGCCCAGTAATGATTTCATAAATGCACGTGTCTGAGTAATGACTCCCTGTACTATGCCTTCCTCCCACTTGTATTAAGCCATCACGCCTGGGTAATCTAACACTTTGCATTAAGCCCTCCTAGTTTACCCGTTCTGCACTGAGAAATTCTGCTAGTATTCAGCAAATTGCTGACCCCTATCAAGTCCTTACAAGTACAAAATCATTCGCTTTATTTATATGAGTCATCCTACAGGCTAGATTTATATGGGAGACAAAGTATATGCACCTGTCTTTATGTGGTGGTAATTTTGTTGTGTTATGTCGGGGGAGTCTGCTTAAAGCTGGTGACTTTCATGGGCAGTTTGAATGGGGTTTGGCTATAGAACAGCACAGCTGGCCAGCAAGCAGGGGTGAAAAGGGACAAGACTGGATTTGAAAGTAGCTTTGGTGACTCTTTTGTTCCTAATAACCGATATTAAAAAAAATAAAAAATCCATTTTGAACAGGAGGGAAAAAACAGTCATTGGCTGCATTAGGATTAACAAGGTAGTTTACCTTAATATTTAGAGGGGAGGAAGTATTTTTATGGAAATTATCCTGGGGAAGATCATTGTTTTTGCTTTCAGTTGTTTTTTCTGCCTTTCTGTTGTTCCTTTTTTTCAGTTCTGTTGAACAGGCCCAGAAAGCAGTACAAATCATATTATTTGTTAATGTGCCAGAGTGGTAAGTGTAGAATTTTTAGTGGTCTGCAAAGAGAGCAAGCGCAAGTACTGTTATTTGCTAATCAGTTCTGTGTGCATAACTTTCAAAGACTGTTTTAAACATTTATTCTTCTTTTTCTCCAGGAATTCCTATTTGTCATGTTTAATTCCTTTCTGAGCCCAGATTTAGGGGGCATATAGAAGATAATTCTCACTCGGAATGATTCAGGGTTTTCAACTTGCCATCGCACTGCGACTGCACCAGTGTTTCTGAAATCTGGGGAAAAAATCTCAAGTTCACCAAAATAGTAAAGGGAAAAAACCTGTTTTGTTTCTGTCAGCAGCTTCATAAAAATCACCGTTTAGCCTTACTAAGAAGAAACAGCTCTCCATGGCAAGTTACAACAGTGCTATCTGCAAGAGAGTGGAACAGTCACAGAATAAGCCCTGACTTGTCACAAACTTTTGGTGAACCAATAAATGGCCAGCCTTAACTCATCGTATTGTAGCTATTATGCAAATATACCAACACATAGACAGCCAGGCTTGTTTGTTTCTTAGTCACCTTGTGCGTTTGCTCAGTAGACAGGAAATGGCTTAATGAAATTAGCTCCAGACAGACTTTGACTCCTTTATTTTTTCTTCCTAATATGACACTAACTGCTTGTGATAATGTCAAATTGGTTTTTAGATGGTGTAAAGGACCTTTAAACGAGTGATTCTGTATAGATGAAGAGAAGACAGCTTGTGCCTCAAGTCCTGATGAGATTTTTGGGTCCGGCTGGACCCCGTCAGAATTCCCTAGATGGAGTGCAATTGCATGATGACGTTTCTGTATGGGATGAATCATGAGAAAAACATTCAAATGCCACAATGATTTATTTTTTTGATTGAAAGCACTTTTTTCAGTTTGATAATGTTGGGGACGTAAACTAGTTATTCTTCTCTGTGCAAACAGCTTTGGCTATATGTCATGATATTTGTGTGCCCTCAACATCGCACAGGTTTTATCTGTGTGGTGGAAGTCTTCATTTATCATTTGATAAGGCCTTGTTTTAAAGTGTCCATCATCCAATCAGGGAAGATAAGCCTAGTGACTGAAGCCACCAATTATGAAATCTGTATACTGAATACCTAAGGATACAGCTTGTAAGCAGCCAGCTGATGAGGAAATATTGTGTGTCACTAATCATAGCCTGCTTAAGAATGACATTTCCAGGAATCAGAATCAATTTGCCAATGATTCACTAGCCCTAGAAAGATCTAAATTCATAGCATGCGTTATTTGTAGTGAGTGTTTTGATCAGTTCAATAAGTATGAAGAGCTGCTTCTTATTGGCTGCAAGGGAAGGAAGAAATGAGTGATCCAGTTTTTCACATAACTCCTTTTTCAGTTAAATACTGACATCAAAAGTTTGTCAGACTGAGATGGGGCCTTTCTCCCCCCAAATTAAAGAGTTCAGTTTAGATCATTTCTAGCCCTGTGTTATGTACAGTGAAATGCCAGTCCCTCTGAAATTGGTGACAAAATTCCCATTCATTTAACCTCATGTCAGAGGATTGATTTTTATTGACACACTGGGGAGCAATTAATTATTTACCCATCAGCCTGAGAGAGCATTTCAAAAGGATTTATTTAAGGTGCTGTTCTTTAAGAATCAGTTATTCTGAGGCATGTGATACCTTATACAGTTCACTGTGCTTAAATACCTTCTACTCAATTAGCTCATGTTTTTATTCAAGAGAGGAGATGGATAAGTCTCTTCAGCTGGCAATGCTTTCAGAGTGTGTCAAGCCAAAGGGAACCTAATTAGAGGGAAGAGAGAAAAATGTGGAAATTACTGTTTGCAGAGGGCACTGTAGAGAGGAAACTTTGTTGTGAACAGTTCTCTCACACATTAAACATGCTGAGGCTGTATTCCTCCGACCATAAGATTAATGATGCCAAGCCAGACATTATACCCATGTCTCAAGGGTCACAAGCAAACTTCTTCCTTTATCATCTGTTTCTCGTTTTACTGGCCACTAAGGTATTTACTTAGGAATTAGTATATATCTATGTTTAAGTAGATTAAACTAAAACCATGCCACTGTTTGCTGCTCTTGTTAGTATAACTTGTTGCTGCTGGCATGGAGCAGCTTAATTAAAGTGATGACATGGTTTTTCTGTGAAATCAGTTCCTGGTCTCAGTGGGGCTCCCCAGACAGCTGTGCACAGCTGGTCCCCTTCCTGGTGGCTGCAGAAGAGCAGCCAGGACTCATTGGACTCTGCCACCTTGTCAGTCAGGTGGTCTCTTCTGAAAGGTGAAGGAGAGTGCAATACTTCCACTTATGTTAGACCTGTCTGGATTTTGTTTCTGGTTGGTTTTTTTGAAGTTGTTCTCTATTTAGCCTAGCACCATTCATCACATTAATGACTAGTAGCACTGTGTATTTATTAGTGACAGAGGTGTGGGGTACCTTGGTTGGTGAGTGAGCAAAAGCAGGCAGAGGCCCTGGGATAACGATACAGGTACAGCTCAGTAAGCAATGGAGTTGCATTTAGTAAATCCTGAAGGAAAGTCTGGAGGAATTGTCTTTTCTGTTGCCTATGTGGGTGTTACACAGTAGTTTCCTAGTACTGCCAGTGCCCCAAAGTCCTGAGATGGGTTTCAGAAAATCCTGTGACTGTCTTGGAAGTCATGAAAAACTAAATTAACAGGGACATTTGCCACTTCTGTTCCCTGCATCTTGATGATACTTGGCAACCGTAGTCGGGGATTTTTTCCTGCAACCACACAGGTTAAAAAACTAATCTGGATCAGGAAATCACTTTGGCTTGTGAAAGACATTGAGGTGATCAATGCAAACTCGTATTCAAAATAAGTCAAAATCTGGTGGCCCAGGCACTATGGGATTTTGTGCAAGGAGCAGAATTTGAGATTTGCCCATTCTAAGTATCTTCCTTGGCCATGGGGCATGGAGTTAGTCCTTTCCAAGGGCAGTCCATCCCGACATCTAAATATAGGCATCTGAGTTACAGGTGTAGTTGCCCAGAGCTCCTTGGGATAGTCAGTAGAGGGAGGAAAGGCTTCTTTGGGGACTGACAGGAAGAGAACACCTTGGGAATGACCCCAACATCTCCTTTCCTTCAGTTTCACTGAATAATATAAATATTCCATCCTAGAGTGAGGTGACTCACTTTTTAATGGCTTGGAGCTGGTGGGTGATCTGAGTCTGACTGACAACACAATTTCTGAACCTCTCTCTCAGCTCCAACTTGGACCAGTCACTTGATGAAATGACACTGTTTCGAAGGGAAAGCAAAGCAGCTGTCATTTTTAAGCACTGTTGGTCTCTCTTCCCTGGGAGGAAAAGAAAATCAACCACATAGGAACTGGAGTAGTGTGGTTAAAGCATTTAATAACACGAGGCTTGTGGTGAAATTTGAGATCCTGGCTTTCCTTTCTTTCTGAGGCAGAAAGCACAGATAAGTGGCTATTTTCTGAGGTCCTTCCAGAAAAGTGCCTTCCTGAGAGGGAGCTGCTGGGCTGGGCTGGGCTGGGCTGGGCTGGGTGGACACCCGGCACCGGCCATGCCCCAGGCGCACAGAGGCCCAGTGGCATGTGCTGTGCAAACAAGTGGTGACACAGTTCTTGTCCCAAAGCATTTACAGTGCACATCTGAGATGGGGGAACTATCCCTTTCACGGCGATTAACCAGTTTTTGAAACTCTTTTGACTAGTCATCATCAAAGTACACTACAGGTTGGCCCAGAAAGAGTGGAAAAAGGCACTGGTGACTATGGGCTACATGAAACAAAGCAGGGGGCTTTAAGTGCCTCTAAATGCGCAAAAAAAGGAAAACAGGAGTGTGACAGACTTGAAGGACCCCTGCTTGGAGTCGCAAGGTAGCACAACAGCAGCCTTGGAGGAAAAACCAACATCCCTTGACTGTCCGGCTCACAGGTCCAGAAGCCACTAGGCTGAGCTGCCTCCCACTAGCTTGTTTGAACGAACCATAGATTTTACCCATTTTCTGTTTCAAAGAAGCTCCCCTCTATTTCCTCCTTGGCTAGCAATATAGATAAACTGTGGAGCGGAGCTGGAGAGCAGAGTCTGCAAGGAGGATGTGTTTGTTTGGATGAATACACCTTCCACGTATAAATGCAATAAAGGATAAAACTCTACATAAATTCACTTGCTGACTGTTTTGCTCCAGTGTCACGGCCCAAGAACAATCACCCAAACTCATCCATGTGTGAAAATTGTAATACTGGAAAAGGCTCCTGTGTTTGCTATCCATGGTATTTCTTTAAAATTACTTTCCTCTGTAAGTGGATACAGAAATAACTCTTTAGATTATGATTTGGAGCAGGGGGTTGTATTTGTTTAGTAGTGTAGCTGCATTGATTGGCATCACCCAGCTCAGGAGAAATGTTTTTAACCAGCCAGAACAACAAATACCGTTGCAAAAACCTACATGGGTTACACTGAGAGCATTCAAATGTAAAAACAGCTAGGTGTTTCAGGAGCCAAAACATGATTATTTTTAAATGGCTGTGGTTAGGAATGGTTATTATTTATTGTTTGAACATAGCAGCACCTACTGGCTCCAGCCAGAAATAAGGACTTCACCACAGTAGGTGTAAAACAGAGTAAAAAGAGGGTTTCTTCTCCCTGAGTGGCCTGAGTCTAGACAGGAGGCAACAGGCAGGTTCGGAGAGAGGAGAGCGAGGAGGACGCGCACGGTGCCGTGGGAGCAAGGGAGCTGTCGGTGCAGAGCACGGTAATGGGGTGGGCAGAGCTGGTTGGAGAGCGGCCATTGCATTTTCTCATGGAAATGAACTGAATCAGAGGTAAAAAAAGAAACAAACTTTTTTTTTTAATTCTGTTTTTTTTAATGGGAAGTGCTTTCCAAAAAACTCACCTTGGGAAAAACAGAAGCTAAGCTGTTTGGCTTGGCAGATACCTGGCTGGGAAGGTTGTGCCAATTTTGCTTCCTGCCTGTGGGACGCAGACGCCCTGGCCACGTCCTCTCCCACCCAGCCCCAACGGCAAAAGGCCAGGAGCGAAAGCGGGTACTGGTGCTCCCCCTCTCTTCTGTCTGCCCAGCCACACGCCCCAAGAGCCAGGGCTCTACCTTGCCTTCCCAGCAGCCAGGATTTGCAGAGGAATTTGGGCACTGTAGAGGTGAGGAGGCAGGTGCACAGCCTCCCCACTTTCTTCTGAACCTGGCTGAAAATATTTTCGTTTTCTGGAAAGCTGTTGGCCGTTCATCTTCTCCTCCTCAGAGAATAACACTGAACCTTCCACAAGAGTTTGATTTTTTTTTTTCTCTCCAACAGAGAATGGAGATTCTCTGCAACACTGATTCTTTCCTCCACATATTTTGTTTGCTTTTTGCCAAAAGAGCATTTTTTGTTTGGAGGGTCATTCTGATGGAAACCTTTGTGGCCATAGTAGTAAAAGTGCAAAGTCAAGAAAATTTTTGCAGCAGTGCCTTAAATAGATAAGAGGAGGTCAAGAAGAGCTTTGTCTAAGCCAGGAATCAAGGAAAACAAGAAATAGTTAAAATCTCTATTCAGTTCCATTTTAAGATCTCTCTTTTAGAGCTGTCTCTGTATAATGGCTCAGAAATGTCCAGGGAAGTTCTGTCATTTCTGGTTTCCATCTCAGACTGAAACTGAAACAAGCAAACAATCTTACAAGAAACCTTGTTCTTATGAAGAGATTTCCAATTTCCTATGTTTTCATCCTCATGAGGTTTAGATAAAACATCCAGATTTTTCCTTTTTTAAACTGAAGCCAGACTCAAAACCTGCTGAGGTTCTCCCATCACTAATTAGAGCATGTATGCAAAATTATTTGCTGTGAAGGTGAAGTGTAGTGTTAAATTAAAATCAGATGCATCACGAACAACTCTCTTCTACCTTGGCAAGTGTCTGGAGTTGATGCTCTGAAGAAAAGTTTTCATTTTGTCACTCTACATTTCTTAATGATCCAGATGGGTGCAAAAGAAGGATTTTTTTTTTTTTTAATAAATATGAGTTCTAACTTGGAAGAAAAAAGAGCTAATTTTCTGTTTCATCATTGAATTTAATTCTCCCTGCGCACACAGGGAGAGATATCCTACAGTTCGTGTCTCCTGCAAGGGGAGATGCCAAGCGAGGGCAGCTTTTATTTTTAGCCCATTGCTGGCAGGATGAGAGCTGTGTGGTGTGGGGCTTGCTTGCTGTCCAGGGAGTGATGGCTGTGTGGGCTGTGCTCCTTCCCTACTACCCTGGCCCTTCTCAGGCAGCAGTCGAGGTTTCTTGGCTGCAGCTGGAGCCACAACACTTCGCCTAGTCGGATTTCCGCTTCTTCCATTAACCAAATGTATTTTCCTCGCAGGAGCTGCAAGCAAAGTCCAGTGTCAGAGAGAGCTGGTACGATGCTCCAGAGATGAAACACCAGGGTCCTCGCTTGGCAGCCAGCCCAGTTTTATTAAAAACCACATTACAACATTCATTGACTGCGTGTATGGTTCACTTAAGGGAAAGCCAAGCACCAGCCTTGTATCTCCACCCTGAAGCCAGCCACTTACTTACAAATCAAGGTGGGCACCTTGTTCTCTATGACTAGCCTGCAAGCTGTATGGAGAAAGAACTAGGAGTATTGCTGAACCCTTTCTAAAACACTGAACAGCAGGTTTCCATGCCAAGAGCTGGTCTGGCTGGTCCCCGGGCAGTGAGAGCTCTCAGGGTGGGCTGGTGCCCCCTCTCCATTGGGCAAAGCTGGTGGATTCAGCTCTGGAGGGTGCATGGGAGGTGATTTGTCTCTTGAGCTTCCCACTACAGCTATTTCCACTATGAAGCATCACGTCACACAAAACCATGTGTTTTGCTTTTGCGTCTGTGCTCTACTCAGATAGCCAGTGCTTTGGGAGCAGAAGAAGGTAGCGGTCCAGTCTGTTGTTTTCATCTCAGGAACATCACAATAGCTCTTCTGCTTTAATGAGACAAACTGGGTACACTGGTTCCCCCTAATTTGAGAGTTATCCTCTTATATGAAAACATAGCAGTCTGATTTTAATCTAATTTCTTTGTCACTAAATTAAATTTGGTTTGTACCATTTAAAGTTCATTGATGTACCACAGAACATCTCCTTCAAAGTTATGGGTGATGGTTGTCTCCCTTGGTGATTTTTAGAACAGAGCTTTGCAAAAAGTCATATTTGTTATTTACTTCTTAATGGCAGCAAAGCTTCTTGAGTAACAAAATCTGGTGGCTGGGAGTTGATGTTAAGCTACTTCAAATTAAAAAGATGTAAGAGTACCTAAGCACTCGAAAAACTTACCAATTGTAGAGGACTTTCCATTCCTCACCGTTTTAAAATTGTCATTGGATGGGGTCAGATGGGATTCCTGAAGGGCTTGGTCTGGAGTGAATAAAAGTGAAATCTTGAAAGACTTAAAGACTTGTGCTTTTAAAATCTGTGAATGGTATGTGGGAAAGCTGTCTTGCTTTTCTTTGTGTTGACAACATCACTAGCCTTTGAAAATGGCAAAAGAAATCTGGTACCCTGTGCTCGGTCTGAAAATGTCATAAGAGAAGTGGACCCAAATCACTTTGTGATTATTATTTTTAGGGTGGCAATTTTAAAAAGAAAACAATCTGTGAACTAAATTTACTTGATATTGGCAAACATTTTGATCCCAGTGACACCAATTATTACGAGCTTGGAATTATATCAGTTACTCTCCATTACTACCCAAGGGCTTGCTGCTATAGTGGTTAATAAGCCAAATCCTAAGGTGTCCTTTGCGTTTGTGGGGAAGGTCAAGTGCAGTTTAGAAGTGGAGGATCTGTGGCGAAAGCAGCACAAGCAGAGTAGCGGGGTGGTTTGTAAATCAGGGTCATATCAGTCACACACTGCAGGATTTGAGCAGAAGTTGGGCACTGCCTGATGTGATCCAGGCTCAGAGGCCTCTGGAAAACAAGCACTCCCTCGATGCTACCTGCACTGCAGAAGTGCAGCTAGTTGCTGCAGCTCACCAAGGAATGCAGGGTGATAACTGGATTTGGGTCTAGCTAATGCGAGCAGACACGCAGAGAAGTCACACGACTTGACGGATTTTTAAATTTTTGTGCTACTTTTCCATGAGGTGGAGAAATTATCACATATGTGGACACGCTGTTCTAATGCATAAGTACCCTCCATGTTACAAGCATGCCCCATATGTCTAACCCTATCTTTAGTTTCAGTTTGTGTCAATCATGAGATTGGGGTACGGTGTGTACATCTGATTGTAGAAATCTTCTCATCAGGAGGAGGTCAAGCCATCTCTTAATGTGACTAGGTTATCTTGAGCTTCCTCTTGCCAACCTTGCCATCTTTCACTGAATCTCCCCTTTAATTTTTCAAAATTATTTTTGCATTGTGGATGTAGAACTGCACACAGGAAACTGGACTATCCAGACATGGCAGCTGATGTCAGCAGAGTTAACTTTTTCAAACTTGTTCATCTCTTAAAAAAGACAGCATCAAGTTTCTTTCTGACCAGACTTATTTTCCATAAAATCATCTTGATTGCATTAATTATGCTACTATCCGTTAATTATTTCCTGATTTTCTCCCATATCAGATTTTGCGTGCAGTCAATTTCCGATGAACCAACTGACAGTTATGCAAGCTGTATCAGTGGCTTCTTTCTATACTGGCACAATACCATCTCCCAGGCTTCTGGGACTCCCCTAATCTTCCAAGAGTGGTTATGAATCGAGATCAGTGGCTCAAAAAGCTGCTCCACAAATTCTCTTAGAAAAGCTGTGATCTGCATTGTCTCAGCCTGCAGACAAGCTTAGGAAAATCACGTCTTCGCATGCAAACCCCTTCACATGGGACTTTCTGCACTTAGCTTTGGTTATCTAAAAGCCAACATCTAGCCTAAGCTTGTCAGGCTGACTCTCTCCGATGTCTGTGCAGAGCAGGAAACACTGCCAGAGGGTGATTCCTTCCATCCAAGGGAGCCCAGACCTTTGCAGATGCCTATCTCTCTCTACTGACGAAAGAAAGAGCAAGTCCAGTTGGCTCAGAGTACGTGGCTGCTGGTTAGTTTGTGCTACAGGTAGGATGTGTTTTGACCTTGTCCCCCAAATCCCACAGGCTGCACCCTGAAGAATTCCCTGGATTTCTGTTTCCCACCCCATGACTTAGATAGCCACCAGATCATGACTCTTAGAGATTTCTTTCTCACATATGTTCTCACGAGTCCCCATGTCCTGCCAGCTATCTCTAGCAGTAATCACTGATATTAACACCTTCCAGGACTGATTTCAGTTCCCCTAAGGCCAGATTTTGCTCTTTTTCTATTTTTATTTATTTCTTTTATAAACTCACTGCTTAAAACAAGGTGCTCTCAGCCTGTAGGCTTTTGTATATTTTTCTGTCTGGTAACAGACACACAACCACATAGATAGACATATATATGTCTGAATGTGTTGGAGATGTTATTCTAAGAAATAATAGAAATCAGTGATTCCTGGCACATTTTCCACGAGCAGAGTATCATTCCCCTGTAAATAAACACATTAAGCAGGCGGCACTGTGGTTGTATGCAGTCTCCCTTGCACATCTCAGCCTGTCATTGCAAGTCCTGAAGGAAGTTCTCCAGAGAAAAAGGCCTTTGTCTCCTCCTGGACCGTGTAGTTTGCATAATCTGGTTAAATAAAACTAATACACATGCGGACAAAGAATTGGGGGGGAGAAATGGTAGTGTAAGTAAGGCTGAGTGTTCTGCCTAATCTGACAACAATATAATATATCGTTTATTTGTGTACACTGGAACAACTCCTTGGGACTGCGGTCTGTTCCTGTTTCCCAACAACACTGTCATTAAAACAATGGGCACTGTAATTACTGTGATAAAAAGCCATTATTGCTTCAGTTCTTCATCTGGCCCATGTGCAGAAGGAAGAGGTTTTCTTTATAATCTCCCTGCACAAGGAGCACAGGGACCAGAAGGCTCCTTCTCCCACTGTCTCTGCACGTACAAAAGATTTCTCCACACCGGAGACGGCGGTGTGAGAGCCTTTGTCTCAAATGAAAGGGCATAATACAGGCCTTCTGCCAGCACTGGCTCCGAATGAAAGCAGAGCCTTTATGTCCCGGCTAACTGTTGAACTGCATACAATACTGTAAAATCTGCACGCTTCTATTACCTCAGCCGCCTTTGCGTTGCTGGAGCGCTACTGAGCCTTAAAGAGAGGCAGGCTCCGTGCGTGAGGTTGTAGCTGCACAAAGTCGGTGTCAGTGGCAGCGTGTAAAATCTGCTGGCCCAGCACAGCCATCCTGGTGAGAATGAGGCGGGTGGGTCGGGCGAGAGATATGATTAATACCTCGAAAACAGTTGTTCAAGCTATTTCTGCAGCTGGGCCATTTCGTTCTAGCAAACTGCATTGTAGCTTCTCTTCAGCTCAGTTTTCGTTTAAAACCTGCTCGTTTTTGCAGATCGCTTGTTTGCTGTGAGCTTGCTGCCCAGCTCTTGTAACATCACTGCAGGAGATAGCCCAGAGGCGGGCGTTTTTGGACTAGCCTTCATGCCAAACTGAAGTGTTTTAAATGAGCCCAATAGCTTGCAGAAAATCCGCGAACACAGCCTATAGAGCCAAAATGCTGGCTAGTCTCAGGCAGTGCCTCTCCACTGTCTTCAGCAGTGCTGCATCGACCTTCGCCCCCAGAAGCTGACGGTCCATCCTTAGCATGCTTCCAAGTGTTTAAGCAGTCGCTTAAATACTTCAGGTTGCTTAAATGGGGACAGAGTCTGGCTGCTATGATTTTAGCTTCCATAAAGCATCTCCCTTTGAGCTCTTACAGTGTGAAGTACTGACTTCATTAGGGATGGAGGAAACTGCTCTTCCTGGATGCATTGGTCACTGAGAAGAAGGCACGCTGGCAGCAAAACATTCCCCAGCTGTCCGAAGCGAGTGACTGCCGGACAGTGGGGGAACAAGCGCTTCCTTATCCGATGCGAATTGCAAAAGAATACCCATAGGTTGCTGAGATGATCATTGCTATTGCCAACACCCTCTTTTAGAAAAACGTTCAACCCATTGCAAGCATAACTGATGTAAATGGAGTATGTCAGGCGGAGTAGAAACACCTACCCCCTCCCTTGGAGCTCCTCTCCCTTCCTTTGGCAAGGTACAAACAGAAAGCCCGCTCACATGTGAGCAGAGAGCACCAAACATTGCATCAAAAAGCAGAAGCCATCCTGTTCCAATCTGCTGCTTGTCAGGATTTGACAGCGTTGTGAAATATAAATGATCTCTGAGATAGCAATGCCTGCCTCAGTCTCCAGTAAACAACTCCCCTCATTAGAGATGCTTTAGAAATGACAGCACCAAATTATGTTAATATTTTTGTGAAGTGCTCTCCAACCAGAGATACCAAAGCAAGGTTTGCCATTCAGTTGCCAAAAAGATTTCTTTGCAAGCAGAGGGCCTCCCAGTTGAAAAACAGAAGCCATTTAGCAGACTCCAACTGGACAAAAGTGGGCCTATTAGGGTGTAAGAGAAAGGACTGTGAGGAAGCAAACAGAATTTTTATAACACTCCCTTTTCCTGCAGAGTATTGACTGTAACCTTTTCTGACCCATAGATTGTCTTTGGTTCTGAGTTTGTTCAATGCCTAGTTCAATATCCTTAGCCATGACAGTAACTCATAGGCCCTGTCCTGCAATGCAATCTTGCTAATGATTGTAAACGGCTGGATCTGAAACCTGCTTGATCCGAAACCACCTTCTACTGTCCAGTGCCCTCTACAACCTTCTCTTTAAGAGAACAGATTCAGAAACAACCCTGGGGAAGGAGTCCTGAGTCATCCTGCCTTTCTCTTCAGCATTTGGATTCTCTTTGGAGACTTTTCAGTTAGGTTTTTGCCTTGATTTTGTTTATCTTTAAGATCTGCTGAGATTAGAGTCCAAGGCGGAATGGCTGCAATGAAATCATTAGAGATTCTGCCCGCATCCTGCACTGAGTCACAGGGAAATTAACAGGATAATATAGGCTGTATGTATTTCTCAAGTGACAGATTGCTGAGATCAGACTGTGTCAGAAATACCACTCGTGAGACTAGGCTACAGGCAGCAATAGAAAGCATTTCATAAGACTTCCAAACTACTTTGGGGGGGGGGGGGGATGAAAATATTTGGTCCTCTTCTTGTCAGCGTGCTTTATCTGAGCTTCTTTTATCGTCACATTCGCCATTGAAGGTTCAGGCCCTAAGAAGCTGCCTGCTCCTTCCCTTCATGAAAGATTTGGGCTCTCCTTGTGAAGAAGGTGCTGACTGCTCCTCGCGCTGCACCGGACCAGCACTGCAGTGAGGCGCTCCCCCATCACCGTCTGCAACGGGAAGCCAAAGCAGAAAACTCTTTGGCATTTTTGACGTGAAAGTGTGAGAGTTATTTCTGCTACTAAGAGTTTCCATCAGCCCTGGTTGTCATATTTCCATTGCAATGTTCAGCTACTTATTTGGGAGAGGGTTTTTTTTTTCATTTCCTGAAAATTTTTTTAGCACATCCCTTCACCAGCTGGTTAAATTCTTCCAGCAGGTAATAATTCCTCCTCTTCCTCTTCCTTTTTCCACTCAGAATCTCATATAAAAGAGAATTACATAGCTGGCTGCAGCCATTTCTATACAGTTAAAAAATATGGTAATAAAATCTACCTCTGTATCTGAAAAGACACACAGGCCAGGACACTCCTCTTTTTTGACCCTTTCAAATTAGATGTGTGAGTTTAAACAAGAACTTCAAATTAATTTTCTGCCAGTCAAGCACAGAATCACATGGGTTTTCCTCTCTGTTTCATCTAATTTTCTACCCAGAAAGGAAATATGCTTGAGTATTTTTACAATGCTGCCCCAAATATTACTACTTCCATATTTACAAGCACAGCGTATGGATGCTAAGTCTAGGAGTAATCACAGTCTTTTGTAGCAAAAGAGGATAGTGTTTTGTTATGGAGTCCACCAAAACCTGGTATATGATGCAATTACCCCGCACACTGCTTTCCTTTTGGAAATGTTTGGTTGCTATCATGCCCAGGACTTTTGATGAGCTAACAATAAATTACCCCCATTGTTTGTATAAAGGGTAGCTGTTATTTGTCTTTGATAGTTTTCAGTTTATAAAGAGTTTGGTCTCCACAAACCTGCCAGAGAGATGGGGACCTTTCCTTTGCAATGGTGTAGAGTTAAGCAGGACTCTCAGCCCCTGACAGAGAGCTTCGATTTGCTCCACCTAACCATACCCCAGGGACATTAGTGTTTCTTCTATCAGATGCAGACAACGCACTGTCCTTGCCAGTGGAGTGTTGCAACGAGTATCTTCAGTAAGTCCCTGAGTGTCTAAATCACTTGGTTCACATTGGGGGAAGGTTTGAATATGGAGGAAATGTGTATTTAAGGACATAACCACTCCCAGATTGTGTCAGCAGTGTCACAGAGCACCCGAGAGGCAAACGGGTGCTCTGCAACACAGCTGCGAGAGCCAGGTCCTCTGCCAGAAAAGCAAGTTTGGGAGGCATGTCATCGCCTAACCTACACTGGCTAGGCTACCCTGGGTTCATCGCGGGCTGGAGAAGAGGGTGTCCACCTCTGCAGTATCTACCACAAGCTCTTAGCACATCTCCTTTGGGTATGAATTTCTGGCAGAGCAAACAATCTCTGAGTGCTTGGAAAACACTGAGACTGTATTAGACACCATGACAAATAAGTAACCAGCCAGTATTAGCTACATATGATATGAATATTTCATTGTATTCCTTGTGCGCAGAATTACTTGCTTAGGTTTGTGTCCCAGATCCCACTCTTGCTTTCAGGCTTAGTGGGATGTAATTAGGAACATACATTCAGCATCACTATTCTCATCTTTTTGCAGCTGGCATGGTTTTTAATACGCTTTTTTTACTTACTTGGTTTGAAATCAGACACGGAGCCCTGATACATCTGATCTGACAAGGAAGCCACAGCTGTCAAGATTTGTACTAAGGTGTGAATGAAAAGCTTATGCTGACAAAGGAGCCCAGCCTGGCAGATCTGATCTCCTCGGGCAGGTTCAGCTGCAGCCTGCTGCCAGCAGCCAGGCGTTACACAAGAGCACAGCTCCCCGCCAGGTTCCCTTTCTGAACACTGCGGTGTTGTCCTTTTCTTTAGTCTATCGTCTTTAAAATAAGGAGAACCATCCTTCAGAGGCCAGACGTGAGACAGTGACTTAGAAAATACAGCCTGCCTGAGCTGAGGAAGCTTCCTCCTCGGAAATGCAGGACTGGTAGGTCTTGGATAACATTAATTTAAGTCCCTGGGTAAGGAGCCTGACACCGTTCATTGCGACGCCCATTGAAAGTTTTGCTAAGCCACAGTAAAGGGTATAATTTATAATGTCTTTCCTGCAATAGCTTCATTAAATTACTTCATGTTGATCAGTTCATACCAGCAATTGGGATTTACTCAGTATGAAGTGGAAGATACTCAACCTGTTTAGAAAAAGACTGTAGCAGAGCACCTGGCAAGTTGTGGATTTGAAAGCAATATAGTTTAACAGTGATGCATCTCCCGCTCGACTTCAGGGAGCAGATAGAAGATGAAGGTGCTCTAGGTCTGAACAAAACCTTACAATCTAGGTTTACCCTTGGATTCCGCATCACTGATCTTCTTCTGATGGAGAAATGGAAAGAAGTCAGCCCCTGTCGCTTAGAAAGCCTTTGTGTTTATCCTGTCTCTGTGGATAAAATCCATAGCTAGAGTCTCAATGTCAGCGGTTGTAAGGGAGATGATAGACTGAAATTCCAGCTTGCAGCTCCCAAAAGTAGCTCAGAACCACCCGTTTCAGAAATCATGGCAGCAGAATGTGATTTTTCTTCCCACTGTCCTACCAGGCACAGCTCTCACTTCCAGCACGTTGGGACACTGTGGCAATGCTGGCACATAACGTCTCTGCGGGTGGCTTACGCTGGGGTGAGAGTAGGAGGATCACTAACGCTTCACGCTGCTTGCAGCCCGTGCGGCTCGGAGCTGGAACGGGCCTGAGGGTACGGGAATGTGGGAAAACTGTCCAAGCCCTTGGCTGAAGCCCTGCTTGCTGTTAACTGATTAAAACCCCCCCCTACAGCTGCCCATACTGTAATCTCTAGCAAACAGAACCATTGCTGGTATTCTGGCTGAATTGTTACATCTTTGTAACAATAATACTTGTGTATATTTTTAAAATATCTAAATACTGTTTACATACATCACAGAAAATAATGATGTGTGTAAGGTTAACTCTGCAACAGACTTCTAATACACCAGCAATTGAGTGTATAAAAATACACCCACACTCTATAGTTGCTCCTTTAAAATAACATTATTTTTTTCTACAAAGCTCAATTAAACCAACAAGAATTCCACCAAGAATAGAAAGTACTCTGTCCTGACAGCTAATATATCTTTCTTAGTCTTTTGAGAGCCCTAAAAGCAAAATTTAGTAGTTTGTTTTCAGCAACACTCTTTTACAAGGGAGAATGGGAATAATTTATTTTTGATTCATACCAAAAGTGGCTAAGCAGGGGATCACCAGCTGGTATTTTGATGACTATCTTTGTTAAAGATATTATGGACTTTAATTAAGTGAACCCTCTCACATGTCTAGAGAGCGCGTCGTTCGGCAGTGGAATCTCTTGCCTGTGGATGGGGATGGATCAAGCATGTAGCAAAGACAATTATGTGTGCAATAAGTCTATCCAGAGCTCTTATAGTAAATGCCAGATAAGGTTTCAAAGCATACAACGTGTTCAAAGGAAGGCTTTAAGATGAAGCCATGCTTTGCTTTTTTTTTTTTTTTTTTTTTTGCTTAGTATTTTTTATAGAAATATATAGCATCATTCAACTAATTTGCAAGGACCCTGGCATGCTGTGTTTGGGGCTGTCTGCAGCCAGCGAAATGTCTCTTGGGAAGTTGTTCTTCATGGTTGACTCTGCGTGACGCAGATGGTGCGGTGACCAGCTAGGACCTCAGCTCACACCGGGACTGTGGAGCGAGAGGGAAGGTGGCGAAGGCTATTTGCCCTGGGGTGGGAGATGGGGCCCTGTATGGGCCTGCGTGTGTGGGTGTGCAACGAGGGACAAGTGCCTTTAGACGGAAGAGAAATAAAATACCAGCTCTGAAGGAAAGGAAATGGCAGAAAATCTTCCTTTTTTTCCTTCCTTCCTTCCTTCATTCCTGCCTGCCTTCCCTCCTTCCTTCCTTTCTTCCCTCCCTCCCTCCTTTCCTCCCTTCCCAAATGGGCCTCTTTAATATAAATACTCCCAAATAAAATCAATCTCTGTGTCTCAAAGACTGCTTGTCCAAAGTGTCACTGCTAGCTGGGATTTTGATTCATAGTGAAATGAAGATCCTATGATCTTGCTTTTGCTTTTTTTTTGGTCTGGACAACCTTGAAATAATGTTCAATTGCATTAAAACAGCACATTTGGGCTATCATCATAAATAAGATGCGCTGTACATGTCAAAACAAGTTCTTATGTAACAAAGATCTCTGTGGTTTCATTTACTAGTAACACCCTTTGTAAGTCATAACAAGGAATGAAGCAATCATCTCTGTGATATGGAAATTTCTTCTCAAGTGCATAAATTATGTCTTAATGCTTCAATTGCTTGAAAAGTGGGACAGTCCCACAGGTCACCATTTCCATTCCAGTGATAAGATTTGCAAATATTAACAATGATTTCTATTTTATGGGGAGGATTAACTTTACAGACATGAGGGGTCCACTTTAGGTGAATGGGGAGGGGGAAAAAAAAAACTTAAATGCAATAAATTAGCAAAATCAAGTAATGAAGAAAGTTTTACTTGGTCATAGCAGTTTTATAAACTCCCCCAAATCCAAAATTTCATCCCAAAGGCTGAAGTGTGCACACAGCTCCAGAGTCAGACCTCAGTGCCTTCACGTTCAGCTCGGGCCTCAAGGGGAAGAGGCTCGTGGACTCGCACGGGGAAGAAGTTTGTAGGATGCTAAACTGGGACCTGCCCTCTTGCCTGCTTGTGCCACAGGCTTGCTCTGACCCAGCCTTGGGAGGTCCTTTCTGCTGAGTTGCCTTTTGAGACCCAGACCTTAGGTAGGCCCTGGATATTTTCACCTTTGATCACCCTTGGAATTGCGGTGGTTCAGCATCTCTCACTGCTGACATGACTGCAGTTCCACGGGAAGATTTCTGAACCTCCAAAAATATGTGCAGATTTGCTTCACTGTACTTATTTTTCCTTGCTTGAGCACTAAAAATGCATTCAGGCAGCCTCTTAAAGTCATACAAATAGCAGTCATTGAAATGGAAAGCAGCAAAATGATGAATATTGTATAATGCAATGTTAAATTGCAAATAAATAAAACATCTGGGGCCAGATGTTGCTTTCGGATTCCTGTGTGGAACTGCCATTCCTTTCAGCAGGAGTTGTGTGTGCACTTCTGAGAGCAGAGTTTGGCCCTTGATGTAGAAAAGCAGGGCTTTTCATTTAATATTAATGCATTATGATTTCTCCATTAAAAAATAAGGCAACTTGGTAGATGAACAGATTACCATATTTCATAAAAACGGTTGAGGGTGTCTCAGCAACACACTTTCATAATGCTGATGTTTTAAAGGTTAAAAGGTTTGAAAGCAACAGTGAAAGAAACTGAAAAAACTTTTACAGAGTACCTATGGTGAGAAAAGGAGCAGGCAATACAATAAACTTGTCTGAAGCCAGCCCAAATGACTTGCCAAGTACTGAACTCCCATTTTTCTTTCCTGTCAGCCTGTTGAATCTTTTCACCAATGCTAAATTTAGTAATATGCTTGGGGTGGTTACAGACCTCTGGAAACTTAGGAGAAAGTTCCCCATCGCTTTTCAGTCACAGAGGTACGTATTGCTTGCTTGTGGAGACGTTTGCAGAATTTGACCTTCTGTAGGCTCTGAAAGGTCCATTTCTCCCAATTAATCTTGAGGCTGATTTCTCGGTAGGTTCGGGTGCTGTGTGCTCACCTGTCTGTGGTTGCAGGGGCTGCTCTGTGACTGCTCCGCCACTTGGCTGCCAGTCGCGGCTCCCCTCTCCTGTATCTGCCTGGGTTTGTTTGCCACGGGCTTTTCCGGAGCGGGCAGAAAGCCCTTGAGAGCGGTGGCTGTTTATTTTGAAACGTCCGCGAAGGGGTTAACCTTTCAGGATGCACATCTCGTTTTCCCGAGGGGCCCGGGGGAACAGCGGCCGTGCGGTCTTGCTCCAGCACAAGGCACTTGGCAGCGTGCAGCACACCCGGGCTCAGCGCTGGTGGCTGGCTTTGCGGACGACCTTTTCTGCAGAGCCTTTTAGCCAGACCGGGCGCCTCTGCGAAAGGAATTAAAGAGCCAGGCAGTAATTCGCTACTTTCTGCCCATTTTTTTGAACTGTGTTCCCCCTAATTGCTGGATTAGTTAATCTGGTGAGGGTAGGGGTCTGGCCCCGAGTCCCGGCGGGAATGTGGCAGGAGTCAGAGATGAGCACAGCGGTCTGAACTGGATCTCTGGGGATCTTACTGGAGGGCAAATCACCAGCAGGGGTGACCCGGACTCGCTCTGGGTGCTGTGTTTCTTCCCGGAGGCTCACATACACCTCTCGGCCCCCTGGCACAGCCCTCAGCCCAGCTGCACAGCTCGTGATCCCTCTCCTCTCTCTTCTCCCAATCCAGTGCTGCTATGGATGATCTTTGTCACTCCAAAAAGCCCTTAAACCTATGCCAGCAACCTGGTACCCGGGCTCACATCCAGCTGGGGACCAGCAGCTCCAGGCAGCCTGTGAGCTCCCACTTCCAAAAGGAGTGCTCAAGTGTGCTAAACTGCATTATAAAAGCAATAGCAGGTATCTTCCTCTGGACACGTATCAGCCGGCCATGCCTTCAAAGAGACAGTGAAGGAAGGAGGCATAAAAAGCATCCACCTTTGCTGAAGGATATTTATTGAACCAGAACCCAAGCAGTCAGTGACCAAGGGGAGGCTACCGAGAATTTCATTTATTGGTGACAGAGAGGGAAACTTGTCTTTTGCAGTGTCCTTAAAGTTTTACAGTCCTGCCTTCCTGCTACTCATTACTCTTCACCTCTCTTCCTTGACTCCTACCAGCCTGTGGAAATTCAGTCTTCTGTCCAATGTCATCTATCCACAGTGTCTTCTAAAAAAGCCAGATGTTGGCCCGCAGGTCTTAACTTCTCATTTGAACCTACCTATGGATGGCAATTTCCCGGGGTCAGGGCAATAAGCTTTCCCTTCCAAACAACGGAAGGGATAAATCTACGATCTGGAAACTCTCTTCCGCAGTGCAGCAGGAGCAGCACAGGGCTGGCATTTACCATTTGCTAGTTTGCATTTCCTTGCAATGAAGGAAGAGCTATGAGAAAAAGACCATTGAAGAGTGTTTTGGTCAATGCTGTGTGAAATGACATCAGCACTAACCTAGCCAGATGGGGCTGAACACAGTGTCTGTGAAAATGTTCATAGGAATAGAGAGCACCTTCAGACAGACGCTTTCCATTAGACTAAACACAGATATTCCTTTAAAAAGTGCGCAAGGAAATAGAGCTGCAGACTGAAGCCAACAGTTAAACACAGCTGTTCTTTTGCCTTGCTTTGGAAGTTTCCTCTCTCCTCACACACCCAGTTATTTTTCTTTCCAAGGTGTAGACTGAATTGGATGGAAGGAAAAATGGCTGGTAAATTCTACTTATGTCTTCTTTGGCGCCTCAGATTTCATAGGCCAAGCTTTCAGTTTCCCTTTCAATTTTGCTCATCCAAATTTTATATACACAAAATCTGACTGTTAAAACCGAAGGGGAAACATTGGGCATGCCACCCTTCAGGTGTAAAAAATTGTGCCTGAGCTTTTACAGGCCCCTTTAAAAATGGTGTTTCAAAATAACAACAGCACTATACATTTTATATGTCAGTGTTTCAAATTATGAGGTTTCCTTTGGCAATTGCTGAATGCTATCCTGGTTTTTATATCTGACCAGAGCCCCTCTGCAGCGTCTCTGACACCGTGGAGCTCAGGGTGTCAATAAGGACCACCTCGTGCTCGGTACGGTCCCCGGGTCTGACAAGGACGGCTCTGGGCATTAGAAATCATTTTTCTGACTTGAGTGGAAAATGATGTTCCTGCACCAGGGGACTTTTCTGAGAATTCAATATTTTCTCCTCTTAGATGGAAATAAAACATGAGCTGGTTTTGTGACAGATGGGTTTGCCACAACCCAATTTGGGTCTTTATCAGTTGGCTTGGACTGTGCTGTCATTCAGTCTTTACAGCTGTCGGTGACATCCCCTCCTTCACGCAGAATTAGCAAATGAAGTGAAAATCGAGAACAAACGGTGCCAGAATAGCGCGGACTCTTTGGTGGGCCCAGCACCTTTGAAGAGGAAGAGGTGGCAGTGGCGCGTGCCTGCCCGTCCCTGGGCCTGGCTCTCTTTCTGGGTCTCCGTGAAAGAGCAGTGTCTCTCTTGCAGCTGAGAGGCATTTCCCAGCTGTTTTCTCAGAACCAATGATACCTGCCAAAAGGCTTTTTTCCCTCAAATCAGCATTTTCTGACAGGAAAGAAGAAATCCCAACCCTTTCTACTTGAAATAAATAAATTGATTGGACAGACAGCCCCTGGCAGAGAGACTATCACATTTGGTTCAGTGTGGGTCTAAGAAATATATGGTAACTGGTTGGCCTAATGGAAGAAGATCTAATATTTCAGCATGGAAAAGAGGTAATATTTTTTTAAACGATTGCATGTTTAAAAATACATGTTTCAGTCCTCTGCAGCAGCCTCATGCTTACAGCATAGAGTTTTTCCAGGGCCGTAATTGTTTCTCATCAAAAAGAGAAGGTTGCATTGTCAGAAATTTCAGCTATTTCCCCTGGCTAATCTAGAAAGAGAATCCCAAACTCACTGAAGTGCCCTGGGCAGACATTTTATAGCAGTACGATAGCAGGACATTTTATTGCTGGAAGCAAGTCTATTATAGCCTTTTAAGCATCATTCAGTCTGAATTATCTGCCTAAGACATGTATATAAATCATGTTATATTACACAGTATTTTTTTCTTGCCCCCCTTCTTGAATTTTACTCCTCCAGCGCAGGTTCTAGAAAAGAAGCAAATTATATTTCCTTCAGTTACTCATCACAGCTAGTGGGATGACTGAGTTATGCCAGGAATTTTTAGCCCAGTTTGTCATGTTCACAGGAGTGAAATTCTATCTATTGAAGTGGGAGAGGTGTTACAGATAGAGGAGGTAATAAGTTACTTATTATTACTCACTTTTACCCTTCTGCTTGATTTTCTGTCATTTAACTAGCTGTGTATGCTCTACAGAGTTGTAGCACCTGAATGGCCCATTAATTGATCTCATCCTCACAACTTCCCTCCTGAGGGAGGCTCACATCTTAAAGATGAGGCCATTAGCAAAAACACCATAATTCATTCCAGGCCTGATTTCCACATATTTCATACAGGCACAGTTCTGTCAAGGTGGTTAAACCCCACTATGCGTGCTGGAACACCTCCTGTGAGTGTGCAATTCTAGTGTTTCCAAAGCAGACGTGGGATAAAATATGGAAACGTGGAAAATATGCATAGAGTAGGGAAATGAAATGAGAGCCATCTGTCTGGCTGAATGCTGTAAATATCAGGCTACAGAACTGATCTTCTTCTTGCATGCCTGTCCCTGCCGTGGTCAGGGAAGTCTCTTGTTGCCTTTTGCATGGGGGCAGTGCTTCAAGAAGAAGCTATGCCCTCACTTGAGCCTCTCTGATGCTTTGGGCACTCATCTCAGTGAAAGAAGGGAATCTGAGTCCTCTGGCTGGAGAAGGCATGTGGTAAGAGTCTACTGCTCTCTGAGCTAGCGCTCTTGCCATCATGACTTGGTCTCCCCAGCCATAAAAGCAGGGACTGCGACTTTGTTTTGTAAGTGTTTGGGTGTGCTCTGAGAAAAGCTCTTTGGAGGAGCCTCTCAGGAGACTGGAGCAGAGGAGCACTGAGACCAGGGTCTGCTACAGATGGGGAAGTCCTAGGCATGCTGGAGGCATCCAGGGGAGTCTCAGGTTGAACATGGACATGCCCAGTGTGTCTGGGAGTCTCCAGGATTAGGCAGGAATCAAATCCAACTCAGTCCTTTACTGTGTCTTACCCTTAGTCACTTTCAGTGAGTGGGAGGCAAGCTATCTATGTCTTTTTTTTATCTCTGTGTGTCTGGCAGGTTTTTAGGATCTAGGATTAAAATGGTCACAATTGCTGGAGCTCCAAGCACTGCCTACATTGCACCTAATCAGGGCAATTTTCTCTTTTTTTTTTTGTTTTTTTTTCCTAATCTTCTTTTGAGTAGCTCTCCATTTATTTATGTGCACCTGTCTTCTGCATCCTTGCTTCGGGCCTCCCTGAGCTTTGGCTGTTGGTGCTTGGAATCCCAGTCCAGATTGTGAGCAACAACCATGAAATTTCATGCCTGGCCTTGTATTTGCACAGTGAATTTCCTCTCAGATCACAATGTTGTCCTCTACCAGATAGGAAAAGGGTAGGTCTATTCAGGTTGCAGCTGCTTTTTAACATCCAAGGGTTCTCCTCTAAAAAAACAAACCCTTGATGGCAAAGACAAATCCTGATTTCCCTCATTGTTTCACTGGCTCATCTGTAATGGAGAATGTCACGGGAAGCCATGCACACAATGCTGTCAAAAATATAGATCGGAGCTGTCTCTTTCTAGTGTTTGCCTAGGGAAGAGGCAGCGGAAGTCACTGGGAAATGGCACATTCAGGTATTGCAGGTTTAGGTATTGCAAATAACACTTACAGGAACTGCAGATTAAAAATTAGTTTCCTGGTAGGCCCAGTCAGCTGGGCCTTGTCACTTGACATTCCCGCTAACACAAGGCACTGCAGCTGGGTATGGCCTTCTCCTACAGGAGAGGAGAATGGTGCCTGGCCAGAGCTGTGTGGGAAATTAGTGCTACTCCATCCTTTAATTCAAGCCAGATCTATGCTTCCTCATTTTTAGGAGCTTTAAGCTAATCTGCTTTTGGCTCTGTCCTTTTTAAGGTCCTGTAGACTTCTCCAGCCTTGACATCATATCTGTACCATGACGTAAATGCTAGTTTAGGTGAGATACTGCATTTTTATCACCATGTTGGCCACCTACCAAGGCTAAGTTAATGCTCAGATCTTAGATATTGTGTGAAAATTGGAAGCTAGTCTGAGGAGAGATGCCTGAATTAGAGTGGATTAGAGAAAGAAGCTCCCTAATGTGTGTAAGAAAATCAGCAGCCACTTGGCCAGTCAGCAGGCTCCAGCTTAGCATATGCTAATTCATGGTACAGACATTATGAGAGGGAGAAGTTGTTGTGATGACTGGAGGGCAGAGGACACAAATCCATAAGAAACTGGGTTTCATTAGCTCTACTCCTCCAAAAAACAACGTATCAATGTTATCTTTTGGTGGTGGTGCCTATAGGACTTGGTCTTAATACATGTGACTGTGGGTGTTAAACAGCCTTGGGGGTGTCCAGCAGTTGAGAAGACACTGTTCAGCAACCCTCGGGTACCGCAGACTCCAGCATGTTGGCTCCTTACGGACGGCAAAGTGCCCAGTAGATGTTAGAAACTGAATGAGTTGACTGGCTCCACCTGTCCCTGTGCTGCTGCTGAGCTGACAGCCAGATAAAAGAAGCAGCAGCCATCTAGAAATCTGCTTGAATTAGGTCTGCCAAAGCAGAGCAAGAGATGGCTTCTACCTCCTCTGTGGGAAGGGATGAAGATAGGGGATATCTTCTTCCCACAGTCATGCAGGGCCTGTTTACTGTGTTAGGTGGATGTTTCTGTCTGATCTGCACACCATCCACGCAGTCAGAGCTCCCTGACTGTGCTCTGATGCTTCGCTGGCTGTGCCCAAAGCCCTCAGAGATCAGGATGTGAAAGGGGAGTCAGCCCAGGTTGCGAGATGCAAAGATTTGAGGTTAGGTGATTGGGACATGCTGCAACCTTCACCACAAGAAGTGCAGGCTGCCCGCGTGCGGTGTGCTGGCAGAGGAGTGACTCACACCCACATGCACACGCGGTGTAGACAAGTCATGTGAATCTATTCCTAGCTGACAGTGAAGTATGAAAAGTGAAATTCTGGCAATGAGTAGCTAAGATGCAGTGATGTTTACAGCCCCTTTCCTGCTGAAACCAGTGCCTGGCTGTGGGTCCACGGTCCTCCCAGTCTGTTGAACGCCAAAGCTTCTTTTTTTAGCAGTAGGGTGGACTAGAAGAGAAGCACAAGTCCACTGCCTGCCTGTTCAGCATAGCCATATACCTGACAGGGTGTTGGGACACCTGGGACACAACAGCAGGCTAAGAGGGTCTGAGTCCTATACTAAAGCCCAGGGGAACATGAAGATGTCCATATGGGTCTGTGACCCTGGTCACTGAGTTTAAGTGTGCTAATTACTGAATTAATCTTCTTCCCTGAAGTCAATGTCCCTGAAGAGTGTTTAGGTGACATCTCTGGAGTCTGAAGTTTGCTAGAGATGTCCAGCAGCATTGACACTGGAGGTCACGCTCTTCAACGATCCATCGCCTTCCCTTAGATCTGAAGAGCAGGGGCTCCTGCTAGGAATAAGAAGACAATTTTATTTCCCTAAGAGCTGGGGCCTGTTTTCTGAGGTCGCCAACAAAAATACCAGGCGAACTGTGGTAATGTTTGTATGATGCTGACACATGCCCACTGGGAGCACGGCTGCCACCACCAGCTTGTTTCACAGAGGCCATCGACAGCTGTCAGATGATAACAACTTTGGATAATTAGTATCCTGAAGGGCTTGAACTGAGGACTCAGAAATGAAAGGCTGTGTTAGCAAACAGGCGGTCTGCCCTCACCCCTCGAGACTGGTAGTATATGTTGAGCTCAACAATAATATAAAAAAGTTTAATACTAAGAAAAGCAATATAGCAGGCTAGATTGTATTTGCTGCATCTTGGGCTTACGTTTCATTACAAATGCATTCTTACTCAGGGTACAATCTTTTAAAGTCATTAAGACAAATCCTGAAGTCCTTTCTCAATTTTCACTCATACCTCAGATGCTTTCTCATTAACTTCAGTGGATGTGTCTTTGTCTGACTGAAAACTGAAAGGAGGCCTTGGGATTTGAACTACTGGGAATTTTGCTTGAGTAAGCAGTAAGAAATGTGACCATGATAATAACCTTTTCCTTTTTCTTTCTTTATTTCCTGTTGGTTTTCTGACAGCTCTGAAAGCGTGGGAGGAAAGCAGTTAGGAATCACCACATCTTTTGGGTTGCTTTTGAGGATTTGTGAAGTGTTTTTATTTTTGATTTTTCTAAGCAGAAGATCATTTCAACTGAAAAGCCAGTTTAATTTGGATTAAAAAGGCCCAAAAAGTTTTAACTGAAAATTTTGTCCTGTTCCAATGTAAAACTCTGGCTAAATCATTCCCTGGAGACTGTGCTCAAACAAGGACATGTTTACAAGTCTGCTGCTGATCATACAAGATATTCCTGGATTATGGGATATGCTGGCTTTACAGCCATAGAGAATGTCACGTCTGTAGGATCCCATTTTTCATCTGAAACACGGGCTACTTAGATAACAGCAATGGCACTCTTATTCTGACCGCACAACAAAAGCTTTCATTTTCAAGGAGAAAGTGAGACCAAGGGCAAACCTGCATTTCAGCACTTCTGGACACTGCTGAGATGCAGATGCTGCCCTATTTTTATTAACAGGGAAGTGCAATATCGCGTGGGAAAACTTCATGCTCAGAAAAGTTTACTTTAGTCTATTTTAAATTTGGTTTAGAAATTACTAAAAAGTTGCTAAAACTTTGAACAAAAGTCTAGTGGTTACACAGGCTTAACAAAAACATTCAGAAATCGCACATGCCCCGGAGGGGTTGTATAAACCCAGGTAAGTCTGCGTTGCTTATGGGGTATAACCTCGAATAGAAAGGTGACAACATACAGCTGTAGGACAACAGCAGCTTAAACCAGCACAGACACCTCCGCAATTAGCACCTGAATGTGCTTAATCTTAGCTCCAGGTACCTGTGGGTTTAACCTCAAACATTGTCCTAACGTGCAATAGGGCAGAGGATCCCAAAGGCGCATGGCTCAGCCGGCTGGCATGTCTCAGCGCAAGCACACGCCGTGCGCGAGCCCTGCGTTCAGTCAGGGTGACCCTTTATTCGGAAGAAATCTGGGTGCACGGTTGTACCGGAGCTCTCCACCTCCGCAGTCTGCCAGGCGGCTTCAGCAGATGCTGTGGCAGAAATGACCGGGGATCCTTGGACTACGCACATTGCAGTCTCCTCAAAATAGGTCCTCTCTCTCGTACGCCACACTATAATAACGGACCCTGGCCCTTGCTCAGCCTCGTTTAATGACCCCGAACTGAGTTATTAATTCATGCCGTGCCTAGAGATCTCATGTGGAGACTTGTTTTACCATAGGGCACCTGGGAATGAAAACAGCAATAAAGGTCCAGCTTTTAACCCACCCATTTACAAAGCCCCATGATATTATTGCTTCCATGATCAATTTAAATGAACAGGTTGGAAGGTTTCTAGCAACCTTCCTGTATTTCATGCCTCAGTCCATATTTTTTCAGAGCATTTACAACTTGTTGGTTTGAAGGGGACAGAGAATTCCCAACTGCAAAGTCATGCTGTTATTTAAGGCTTTAAATGTGTTCAAGAAGGGTCTTGTTGAAATCTAGCCCTTTTGTGTTCAGTGATGCAGTTTATTATCCAGCAAACTCTTTTAAGCTTTGGGACAGGTTAATACTTCTCGGCATTAGTATAATTTTTTTTAGTCTGCGTTACTGTATTTATATGAGGAGCTTCATTTTGCTTTGGCAGCAGAATTTCTTTTCTGCTTCTGTAAATTACAAAAAAGAAAAAAACCCCTCCTAAGCTGGATTGCTTTGCAGCTGTGAAAACCTATAATAACTTCAGTTGGATTACAACTACATCAAAGGTATTATATATCCCTGAGTAACATATTTACTGGGCTTTTCAACAGCTGTATAATTAGCTCTGGATCACTACTCTTTCTCCTCCACATCACTAAATATCTGTATCTCAAAATTCACAGAAATTCAAAGGGAGGGAGGTTTTCCCCTTCAGAGAAGGTGCAGCCCACCAGATTTTTTTGCAGTTAAAAAAAAAGAAAAGAAAAGAAAAGAAAAAGGCCTTAACTTGCCTCTCTGTGTCTCCTAGTAACCAGGCTCGCGGTATCGGCCGCCCGCCGGCGCGCTGCATCGCAGTGATTGATGAGGGGGGCGATGCGGGACGGGGCCGGGGCTGGGGCTGGCGCGCGGGGGCTTTGGGGCAGCAGCTGTCCGCGGGGGCCGTCACGGTCTCCTCGCACAAAAGGAGGGTGGCAGAAGGCGAGGGCCGAGCTCGTGCCGCCGCAAGAAGGAGGAAAGCCTCCATATGTGCCGGGCCCCACCAGATGCTCCCGCGGGGCGACCCCCTTGGCCGCCTGCCCCGCTCGCCGTGCTCGCACCCGCCACCCGCCACGCGCTCACGTTCGGGGCAGGTGTGGGCCCGGGGTCGGGCCGGGCGGCGCGTTAAGTCAAAAGACCCCTCCTGCTTTGCTCCTGCACCCTTCTGCCGTCTTTCCTTTAGAGAGGCTTTCGTCAGGCAGTCACCTTTATCCCGGGCACAGGGAGGGAAAGGCAGCTCTAAAATTCTCTTTAATTCTAGCTGGGTTCCCTTTTTGTGTTGTTTTTTCCTTCCCTCTATGGTGAGTGTCAGGAGTAGGTAGCACTTCAGCGTCTACGTGGCCGGAAGGCTTTTCCCCCCCCAAGAATATATCACAACTTGCTGTTTTTTGTTCTGCTGATTCCTCAGTCTCATAACCAGGATGTCAAAGGAAGGTGTGGGAAAAGCTTTCACATTGCCTCTGAAGAAACGCTGATTTCCTGCTTTAATTTGTTCTCAGCTGATGGGACTTTGAACTCAGTTTTCTCTTTGGAAAGTTTTCCTGCGACGAGCTACTAGCCCGTGTTTTTCTGTTCCTCGGAAGGTTTCATTATGGCCCTGTGATGTGCTGTCTGCACGGCTCTGATGTGCAGTAAAGACCCAGCTGGCTGAGCGCTTTCAGGACAAACAGATAAGACAATTTACTACCTGATTTTATGGGAGTCATTTACACTTTGCAGATTTTTTTAAGCAGCCAGTCCGTAAGAAGCATATTCTTAGTGTGGTACCTCGGAGAATTGCACACACATTTCCTGTCAGCAGCTGGAGAATAGTGTCTAACACCTGCTATGAGAAGCCTGAAATATACTCTAAAATGACTTGATTGCTTTGCATTTCCCTTGAGATGAGATGAGACATTATGGCGCAGTTTTCTTTTCTGCAAGGAGACCCACTGCAGACGCTTCTCCAGCGAAGCTCTTGAGCAGCGTGACCCAGTCGCGGCTCTCTCGGGAGTGCCCGTGCTTAGGTTCACGGGGATCACAGCTTAAAATTTAGCAAAGCTCAGAGGGACCCTCAAGATCAGTAGTCGGGGAGTAGCAGACACTGACCATGGGCAAGGGTGAACAGGGTGATGCCCCTAGTATGGCTTAAAAAGTCAGTTCAGAGCAGGGATAAATGTAGGTAGAAAAGCCTCTCCAATGGTCTGTGCTGCCAGCACATCCCTGTGATTTTGCAGTGTCCGGTCTTTCCTTCGTACTGTCCTGGGCAGCGCTCTGAAAGCCAGCAGTGAGAGCACTGTACATTTTGCAAGAGAAATGAAAACATCCACCCGGTTCCCTGGTTGCATTTGGTTTGTCAGATCATCCTACTTTTCCCATCTGGGTTTGCTGCAGTGACATAATGATGAAATTTTCCTACTCCCAGCCAGGTAAGACACAGACACCCCTGGCCTTTGATGCTTGACCTGTTACTATCGACAGCGATTAATCAGCTGTTATGCAGTAAGTATTTGGCTACCCCCAAATTGTAGGTAATTGTAACCAGAGCACTTTCTATACAGCATTTCCAAAATGCTTAAATCCCAGCCTCTTTGATGCGCAACATGTGGAAGGGAGGTGTATTGAGAGTGACAGGCACTTACATAGGGAACCCTTTCATGCCAACATCTTGAATGGGAGCACTTTACCAGCAGTTATTTTGCACTTTTCTCTGCCTCCCCCACCATGCACCCACCCCATGGACTGGTTTGTAATTTTTTTAAAGACGCTATGACTCCAGCTGCACTTGGTGGGAGCTGGGAGCTTTCGGACCCATCAAAAATCCAGTGCAATCCAATATCAAACTGATATGAAAAGGAAGCAGACGTGATTTACTATCCCAGAATGTTTCTGTTTTCAGAGACTGGAATATACACTCCATAAAGAAGAGAGGGAACCTATTAGGTATGTAAATATTAATATTTATGAAATAAATCCTGAAGTTTCAACTCTTCTACGGTTGTGGATGTCTCAGAGCTTATTCCATGGAAGATCATGTTTTGTTGCTAACAGGTAAAATGGCAGAAAAATTCAGGACAGGCAGAAATCTGTTTTGCATTCAGTTTTACATTTAATGGGGAAAAAGCCCTGGAATTTGAGTAGCAATTTTTTGTAACTTTCAATGAATATTTTCAAAGCTTTCTCAAATAATATGGTTTTCTTTGAACTTCAGTTGCTGGAAGATACCCAGGAATTTTGCACAAAGATAACTAGCCTTTCTCCTCACCACCACTCCTCCACCAGGCTGATGGTTCAGCCTTTATTTTTCATCCCTATTTTATGTTCCTTGTGCTTTTAAGTAGACCTTTCACTACTTGCAAGGCTGCTGGACCTGGGTGCCACAGTCAGGCTGCTGGTGGGGCGGCTGGGGGAGGTGCAAATCAGAGTATCTTTAGCCCTGTGCATGAATTTTGCTCTTGCAAATAAAAAAAAAAAAGCAGCAAGGGCAGGTATGTGGATATGTAACGTTGGGGCAGAACTGCACCGGTGGGTGCATCAGCAAGGCCCAGAGATGGCCCTGCCCATCTACTTCTTAATGGTGTGGAAAGCACTATTTCACTTGGTATGTCTTATTACAGAAATTTTTATTTCATTTTTTTGTCTTAAATGTCATTATGCCGCATGTACACAAATTCACAGTCATTCATAACTCTGTCTGGAAAGTAGTAATTCTCTATGGGACAGCTTCAGAGGTTTTCTAATTATTTTTTGGTCTGCAGAGGAGTAAAAACTGATCCTTGCAAATGCTTTCTGCAAAATGGAATTGAGCCAAAATGTCCATTTTTACTTAGGACTCCCTCTGTCTAGTAACAACAGGAAAATCCATCCTAGACCCTGTCAAAATGTTCATGAGAAGGCTCTGTCAAACATATTTGATGAGGACAAAACAACATATTTCAATTTTAACCTCCCTTCCTGGTCAAATCTAGTCCATTTTTTTGTCCCTGTGCTAAATTTTCTAGTCTTCTAGAAAGAAAATAGCACTCTCCATGAAAAAAAGTGGAAAAAGCCAGACTGGAAATCAATCCAGGTTGACCATGGAGAATTACCCTTGCTGTCAGATTTCTCTGACCACACAGCACTGCCATATTTATTCCTCTCATTCCCACATTTAGGGGCTGAGAAGAAGGGACATAGCTGATATAGTTCAATGTCTCATGGTTTCTGAATTACAGCCATAAGCAACTGGATATGAATCCTCACTGTTCCTAGGCTAGTCCATTAATTGGCACAGGGTGGAAGGTTTCCAAGGGGGTGTAAAGTCAGAGTTGTCCCGGCAGGAGCATGGCACACTCGGACCAGGGAATCCAGTCCTCCTCCTGGTGTTGGTATTGCTGTTAACTTCTAAAGCTCTACAGCTCTGAGTTGACTATAGTTAATTCTGAAAGCTGGGGAGGGCACATCTGTTGTAAGGGAAGGGCTTGATTTTAAGTATTTAAATCAATGGTCAGTTCCTCTGTTGTGGTTTGGCAGGCGGGGGAGTGGGACAGGGCCATCCGTTCCTATGCGTGAAATTCAATCCGCACTTCAAAGAGGCCCGTGCGGAGCTGCAATCCATTGCGCACATCTGAGGTGGACGGGCTGGTCTCCCGCCTCCCAGCCACCGCTGCCCCATCTCCCCTGAACGTGCACTGCGGTGCGCGTGGCCGTGTCAGACCGTTTCCTCTCTGCACCCGAAGCAGCGCGTGGCGTTCCCACACTCGCCTCCTGCAGCAGATGTGTGGCAGCTGTGTAGGGTGATGCACCTGGAAGCCCCCAGTTATTTACAGACTAATTAGCTTTTCATGGAATTATATCATACCTCCCAGGAAGGGCTTCCATCCCATCATCGGTGTGAAAGCATAGATGCCCGTATTCAGTGGTCAGAAAAGAAGGCAAGAGATGCTAATTGCATGTCTGCAACATGCTCGGGAGGAAAGGCATTGAGCTTCTGTTTGGTGCCTCAACATAAAAATAAATGATAATACCATGCAGTCAATAGTAATAATGAAAAAAAGGGAGGAAGTGAAAACAGATAAAATACACTACGTGGTGGCTTGTAATGGATCTGGCAATTCTAGTGGCTACTTCAGTAGCATAAACACATATTCCAGGATGCACTATGTTTTATATTGCACATGTTAAAATATTTAGTAACTACATTGCTATAAATATTGTTTTGATCTCAAAGTGCACTGTATTTTAAAGCCTGTTATACTCCAGGAAGAATTATATTCTCCAGCCTCCTTAATAAAAGCCACAATCTATGATGCTCTTGATGTGCACAGGCCCAGACTGCACAGTATGATGACATTCTTCAAGAGGCCTTTAATGAATTAATGCCTCTCCAAATGGTTTTAAGCTTACAAAAAGAAGATGTGTGCATGATCCTAAATCATTTGGAGCCATTTTATTCAGTGCCTATTGATTTTAGTGCCAGTAAACCTCATTGCTGCTTGCCTCTGATGAGTATTACATTATATCCTCCATAGCACACAGTGGGATTTAACGGCGCCAAAAATGTAATTTCAGCACAAAATCCAGAAGTTATTATGACATCAACTCTTCTTTTTTTTCAAGCTTAAGGTACCTGAGGATCAAACTTCTGAAGAAATTAGAGCCATTTCTCTGAAATTAATCCAGAGAACTTGCTTCTCCATCTTCAAACTAATCGTTGGGACTGGAATGGAGTTTGAAATAGGAAATGGTGAAGATGGTGGGTATTTTTTCCCACAGCCTTTGCACGAAGTGATTATTTGAATATCAGCAATGGCAGACAAGGGTTGTTCTCCTTGTGTTACCTGTGGTACATATGTGTAGAAGGAAGCTCTCCCTCCTTCCCCCAGTGCTTCCAGTCTACATGGGCAGGATGGTCTGAACACCAGTGTCTGAAATGACCATGCAGTCATGAACAGAAGTGCGAATGTTCACTCAATCCTCACGTAGAGAGAGCATCCTACATGGCGATGGCAGTCAGAGGAGGGAGGATTTCTGCTCCAGGTTGTGTGTGTGATACAGTTTCTGCTTTCCCAACCATGGCACACTTACTGATTCAGCACTTTGAAACACTTTGCCTTGCACATGGTCTTCTGGGGAATATGGGCAGTAACATCCCTGGACTAACGCTGGAGCTGTGAATCTGTTGCCAGTTGCAGACACAGACCCAAATGCTCTGAGCTCCTAACACAAGGAACGGATGATAAAACTAGTCATGTCCAAGTGCCAGAGAAGAGAAACTTTGGATGTTCATTTCATTTTGTTTCATTTTGTTTTATGTTCTTCCTTTCTTCCTTTCTTTCCTTCTTTCCTTCTTTCTTTGCTTGGGGCTCACAGAAGTAATGCCTCCCAGCCCACACAGATATTATTAAGCATTATGCTATTCTAGAGTCTCACCAGTGTGTACAAATGAAAGAAGAACATTCCCTTCCCAGTTCTCAGGGGCTTCCTCATCATGATGAGACTATACTGCATTTCCTGATGTAACGATGCATCTTGTTCGGTTGGGCCCGGCAGCCCAGATCAGCCCGGCTCCGCAATCCCGATGCAGCTGGTTACGCGTTAGAAGCACGCTGCTGTCATCCAGGCCACTAAACTTGGTGTCATGGGGCTGAGGGGCCTTTGGCTCCAAAGGGCTACAGGTCTCCCATTGTGTCAGTCTTCATGGGAACAACTTTGCCCATTTCCAGCAGGCAAGAAGAGAGAAGAAGGAGAGATCTCGAGAAGAGTAATTCTGCACCATGGGAATGCCCGTGGGTGCAAGACACAGTGGAGGTAATGGGTCTATGCCAAAATGGGTAGGAATATCATCCGGTCTACTTGATCTCCTTATGTAGCATCTGACCACGGGAGGAGAGCTGGGGTGACTTCACCAGCAAGTTGACCTCCTTGGGGGAGTCATATCCACGCTCAGTGTCTCGTCATGCTGGTGTGGAGGGGCTTTGCCCGCAGCCTGCCTAGCGAGGCTCCCGCCTTCCGGTTAAGTACTGCTGCAAAGCCGAGAGAGATGGGTGTACGAGCCTTTCAGCAAGCAATTAAAAGCAGAATGTTTTCTGTAATATATAAACAAGCCCATTAAGCCTGACTTTAATGGGGCTGAGATTCTGTGATAAATAATTTAAAAGAAAGCTTAAAGTGAATTTCAAAGATTTTTTTCCCTTTTAAAATGTATTTACAATACTTCAGTACTTTATATAGCTTGAATGTTTAATCAATTGTCATCTAGAGAGAGTTCAGTTCCTGGAGCTTTGTGATATATATGTGCTAAACAAGCCACTTGGATGTCAAAGACGCAAGGAGCAGCAGCTCTTGGTTCGAGATAGATTTGACACAGTTTGTAGTGGCTTGTGCCTGGGAAAAGCTCTCTTTCGAATTCGTGGCTGTTCTCTCTAGATTAAAAGGATCTTGAACCAGCTTGAATTTCTCCTGCTTTAGCATACAGGGCAGCGCGATAGCAGGCCTGGGTGCTGTTGCTTGTCTGCTCCTGGGTCCGGCCAGCAGCCGGCAGGCCTGACACGCTGCAAGAGTGTTTTTTGCTACCAGCTCCGAGGTAAAATCCCTACCCTGCTTCAAACAGGCCAGAGGGACAGTGTAAAACAAGCGAACGTGTGAAAGGAACAGCTGATGTTTATTGTGCACTAAACGTATTTGTCAGGTAGATATTGCTGTAGATATTCTGCCCGTTGTTGTATGTGATTAAGGATGTCAGGGGTGATATTCTATTCCCTCCTCAATGAACAAGCATTTATCCAGTTTCCATTAACACGAGGCCTGATGAAATAGGAATGTCCCTCAGTGCCTTTCAACATGCGTGTTTAAAATGTCTAGTAAATTAGCTAAGACTTTCCCTGCCCTGCTTTGGCCTTCCCCTCGACTCTGCAGATCCCCTCCCTGAGGTTAAACTGGCACCGCCTCGGGGACATCACTGGCGTTTTACTGCAGCCCCCACACTGCTGTTTGTTTAAAAACCCCAAACTCTCTTCTTGGTCCTTCTTACTCCTCCCTGAGCTACCTTCAGACCAGAATGATGCTGATCGTCATCTTGCAGAGAAAAAGAAGGCTCTTTCCAAACCTCAGAGGATGAATGTGGCTTTAAGTCCCAGAAGCTTTTTCTAAAGGAGATGGTTTGTGAAAGCTCGCAAACACATTTTAAGGTGCTGGAGTGCTTGGGGACTTGGGGTGTGTGGAGGCTTTGTGGTTGTGCAGATTTACACTGCATGCTGAAAGCAGCAGCAGGATCCGCTCCCCCCCGGCAGCCAGAGGTGACGTCACTGCCTGGACCTGGCACCGTGCCCAAGCTATATAACCTGCTGCCCTACAGGGCTCATTAGTTCAACCTCAGCACCGGGCACATCAGAGCCTGGGCAAATCAAGCCCATGTCTGTCTGCACAATGCCATGTAGATAGTCCCTGATTTCTACAATTGCAAAGGATTGGACGCGATGACCTCTCACAGGTTTCATCTCTAACCAAAACAGGACTCCCTGGGAAACTTTTCTTCTTTTTTTCCAGGCATTTCCCCTTGTCTTCCTCTAAAAGGCTCTGTTTCTGTCCCTCAGTGCTGCTGCTGGCTGGGGAGACTGCTTGCTGCCTGCATTCTCGGGGGTGTCAGCAGCAGCGACGGCCCACGGCGTAGTGGGGATCCAGCTGGCATCAGAAGAGTTAACCAGGAAGAGAGGATCTCTAATGTTTGCAGACTGGCACAGTATTCTCCCTAGGAAGGAACCCAGAAATGTCCAGATGGCTTTAAAAAATAATATAAATATATATATAAAATATGAAACAAAAACAAGCAAAGGAGTATGCACATTAGAAACTCACAGGAAAGGGAACAAATTCTGCTCCCAGCAACAGTGCTGGAAATGGCGTAATGTAATAGCCGCTTTACACCAGCGTGCCTGGAATCACACTTGGTTCGCGCAGAATCCCCTAATCAACGTTCCATTAACTCATATAACTGTGTGGGACTAGAGCAGATTTCTCAATAAAAATGATGGATAAGTAAATTGGGAGAAGCACTCTACCACTTAGCAGGTGTGAAAAGATTGACAGCCCCAGCGCCGCCGAGGGAGGATTGTGTGCGCTAACGTGAGGGTGTCGCCGTGCGGAAAAGCATGTTCATGACTTCCAGCAGCTCGGGAAAGCTTGACACAGGTCTTTGCAAGGGTGCAGGAAAGGAAAACACTGGTCCTGGAGCCAGCTGGGTGCAGTAGAGCTGCAGGTTTCCTGTGAGCAAGCAATGTGCATGGCACAGGCAGGGCTGTGCTTACAGCTCTACAGCAGCTGTGGGAGGACGGGCCAGTGGCCACCAGGTCAGAGAAGGGTGTGAAATCCCACATGGTTGCCCACGGGCGAGGGGAAGGGCCATGCACTTCTTCTGGTGTCTATTTAACTGTTGGATGGAAGCGCCTTCCACTGTATGCATGGAAAGTAGCCTTATTAATAAAGCGGTTATCATAGCAGCGGTAATGCCCTGATGCCCCTGTGTTGCACCTTGCCCGAGACAGCGGTGTGATCGGATGGCGAGGCTTAATTGGATAGAGAATATAGTCATTTAACAGGAAAACCCTATGGGCCTGCTCCTCCGTCTTGGTTAAAAGTCAGCCTGAACAGGCTGTGCTCAGGCCTCCTCCTCCTCCAAGGAGAAACAGGGAGAAAGCACACACATCTCCACTTCCCTCATTCCTGCTGGGGGCTGATGAGCTGCAGGGACTGATGAGGCTCCTGAGGCCCTGCTGCGCGATGACGTTTGGCTTCATCCTCACACACAGCTTCCAGCTCCTGCTAAAAGCCTGGTCTAAAGGAAATCTCTCCTTGGCAAACGAGAGCCCCTCACCCTGGTATCGAGGCTTGCAGCTCCTTTTCAGGCTCCTTTGAGCCCATGGCTGGTAATCCCTCCTTTCAGATCATCGGTGTCAATCCCATCGAGGCCCTCACATCCAGCAGGAGAGCATTCCCGAGCCATTACAACATGTTCGCCAGCTAATTAGCAAAAACCTGCCAATGACGCCACCAGCCTGGCAATCTTCTTGCTGGGTCTGGTGGCAGCTGGGGGTCTTGAACTCTGCCTGGGACGGTGTTTCTCACCAACGGCCCTGCCACGGGAGCGTGAGCGCTCGCCGGGGAGCTGCAGCACTGGGGGCACGTCCCATCCGGCTCCCAGCAGCGCCGCATCCCCTCTCCTTGCGGCGTCTGGGAGCACCACTGGCATCTGAGCTGGGGCCACAGGGAGATGCTAAAAAAGGGGGGGGGAGATCAGGACTAATTTTTGTACGCAGTGCCTGGTAGAATTAGGCTTTTTGTCGTCAAGATTTATTGACTGAGAAACAATGCTTCCCTAATCCCGTGGCAGGGGGAGCCGCCTCGGCTAACGACGGAGTGGTAATTAGCAGCAGGAACCCCCCCGGCCCCTCCACTGCTCTGCCTCGGAGGTGTCATGGGCGCTGCCAGATCGAAGGCTGAACCGTACCCCAGTGCTCTCCCGGTAGCAACCAGCCCATTTCGCCACCCTGAGATCCTGCTGCCCACTTGAGAGAGGAGGGTTTCGGGCAGGGAGTTCGCTGCTGCCTCTTCTCTCCCCTTGTGTAGGCAGAGGGGGAGAAGAGAAAAACAAAAAGGACTTTCCTGAGTCCTAGCATCAAAAAGATGACAAATAAGTGCCTGGCGCGCAGCTTTGAGCTGCTCTCATTCCCTGAGTGATAAATGTGTGAAGCAGTGAATCTCCTCCCGGCTGGAGGGCTGGAGCGTCACTGGAGCTGCCAGGAGGGAGACAGCGCTCCCATCCCGAGCCAGCGCCGACCGCCACGACTCATGTGGGTAACGGTGGCCGTCAGGCCGAAGATGAACGGATGGAAGAATTGAAACTGCCAGGCAAAGTCGGCTGCCACAAATCACGGCGGATAAACTGTTGGGTCTCAATAGCTGTCGCTCATCTCTTGCGGTGGCCAGTTCTCTTACAGATCCTGAGGCAAACAAGGGTGATTAAACCCAAGACGTGCTCTGGGGTTGCGAAAGAAGCAAGCAGAGCTACTGCTGGAAAAAACCCAAGGCTTGCTTAATTGCAAAGCTGATGTGCAACAGTAAGGAACGGTGATTGCCATATGGCATGCCACTGCCATGCATTTCCCCACTGCAGGTGTCCTCAAATTGGCAGTCAGGAAGGTAGTTAAGAAAGGAAAACGGTGTTTACAGAACAATTCTCCACTGCTTGTCCTGAGTGAAATATTCTAATCACTTACAGAAGTTCTGGTTATACCTGATCTTGGGGATTTATCCTCCACCTTTTGTTTTCTCCATAGCAACTTACCTGATGTTTCTTCGGAAGAAGGAGCGTCTGACTCAGCCAGGGGGGTTGGATACTCTTAAATAATGAACAGAATTTAGAAGCATGCAAGGGATACAGGTTGAGGTGAAAATATCTGCATCCTTCTTGGTGATAGAAGGCCTCCACCAAAGCTGACTGGTGCCATTAGGGACACCCACGGGAGTGCAGAGCACTGATTCCCAGCCTGGTTAAGCTCTGAGAAGCAGAATAAATTAGTCCAGTCAGAGATGCTTTCTCCCACCACTGGACTGCTGGCAGTACCTAATCAGTCTTACTTAGGACTAAGGTGGGTGTCTGCAAGCTATTCCTGAAATACATTTTTACAGTCCTCTAGCTACTCTATTTTTTAAATGACAAAGCTCTGACAGAACCACCCATGATATTCTAGCATGCCCAAGCCAAGATTTTGAAAAGTCACTAATGATTTAGGATGGCACCGTTTTGGGAGTCTTGTGAGAGTGAGTTGTTCAGGACATACTGTTCAGATCTCTTCAGATGTCTCACACTTTTGAAGGGCCTTAGCAATAATCTGAAAATCAGACCACGTAGCTTTCAAAGTCACATAGCTGGGATAGGTGGCAGACAATACCTTCACTTGTAAGGGATGAGGATCAGCCTGAAAGGATCCAAAAGAGAAAGGGGCATGGCTTGGAAAGAAATTCTGCGAGCATCTAGATGGGAATCCTACTGTCCAAGTTATATTTTCTTCCAACATCAGAAATGTTACCATGCTTTCCCAATGATGCAAAACAGGCCTTCTGGATCGTATCTGTGCTGCTCGCTTGATGCATGACTGAGATTTAGCATACAGGCATTGACAGCACAGGGGCTTTTCAATAAAAGAGAGTGCTCTGTCATAACCTTTTTGCTACATTTTCCAGCATTACTGCTGAGGTTTTCAGCTTGTTTGATATATTGTTAACAGTAGCTATGAAAGTAATTAACTGGGGAGAATATTTAACTGTCAATAAACCCTTGGATGTCTGCCCTTGTTCTTACAAATCTAGATATCCATTCTGCAAAATCTTCTCCTTCCCTTTCCCCTCCACTTTTCTCCCTTCCCTTTTCACAGCTTCTTGGTGGCTCCTCTTTGTTTTGTCAGGTCAAAGCTGTCTGTCCTTTGCATCAAGCCAAAGCCTGGCCAAGGCCCTGCCCATGCATCTCTACTCTTCTCCCTGTTTGGCAGGACATCCCATCTCCCTGCTGCTGTGCATCCTACACCCTCTAGTCACCATTCCCAGGAGGGAACTTGTCCCTGCTGAGCCCTTTGGGGCTTGTGATGACCTAATACGAAGGTTAACACAGACAAAAGGAAAGAGCTCCTAATGGAGAGAGCAAATATTTAGCATTCAAGCACCAGCTAGCTCCCAACAGTGGCCCTGAAGCAACACTGAGTCTGTGCTGAATGGTTTAAGCATTAAGCCACTTTAAAGTCCAGTTGCCTTTCCTCTTCTGACTTGGTGGGCAACAGTTCTTTTTATTCATTCATATTCCTCCTTAAAAGGTGCTTTTCAGCAAAGCTCATCAGTGCTAATGCTTATTCACCCATCCCCCTAGAAAAGCACCTTGTGGTTCAGCTGGTGTGTTTGTGCCTGCTCTGTGTGCTTGCCACTTTTGAAGGACCTCTGAGGAATGCAGAGTTCCCTTGTATTGTGCAGTGTACACTCCCAACACTTAAATAATACCCCATGTCTTTGCACAATGGCCCTATGCATATAGTGGCATTGCTGGGAACAACAGACGACTGTAGCTTTAGAGCAGATGTGTATGTTGCTCGTGTCATAGGTTTTGTGAAGGAAATATGGAAAGAGAGGGGGAGAGGCAGATCTTTTGCAAGAAAATATGCTGAATGGAACAGAAAAAAACAGTGTAGAGGAAAAGCAGCTCTGGTATCTTCATGTGTGAGTGGCTTCAAGAACTTTGCTAATTCAGGGCGGTTCTGAAATACATGCTCCTGGAATGCTTTCTGCATTTAAAAGGCAGACCAGAGCCTGACTTTTTTCTACAAAATTGTTTCTGAATTAGCACAGGTGCCCCTACACAAGCTCAGCATAAGGAATGATCTCTGCTGTCTCTGGAAGAAAGCAGCAAGGGCTTTGCTCTATGCAGCATTCCTTGGGGGTTGCACAATGACATAGTGCCCTGTATCCTTTGCATGTCTTCTTTGATTTAGTTATGCATGATTTATGTTAAATTATGACACTGTACATCTCATCTATCCTGAATGATAATAACAACCGAAGTAGGATATCTGGCCATAGACTTCTTTTCCAGTTGAATGTTGTGCTGACACCTTCCTGCTAGGTCTTTGCTTGAGTTTAATACATCTGAGTTTAGGATCAATAGCCCAGCTTTCTTTAACACACTGCAAAAGACAATATGGAAGCAGCAGCAGCCAAAATAGCAACAACAGAAGTTTCAGCAGGCAGTTTAGTGGCAGCAGCAGGCTCTGATCAAGCTGTTCTCCTTCTGTCACCGTTTTGAGTGTTTATTGCGTAACACTCCAAACTGCTTGCTGGTTACAGGGCATTACTAGCAAGAAGGGATAAAGGGCAGTGAAAAGTCTCCGTAAGAATGTATGAATCCTTCTGACTTCTCTGTGTCAGAGCTGGGCTCCTTTCCTTTCCTTCATTCTTGGCATTATTAAGCCCACCTGACTGCTGTCCAAGTCACGCAGGCTGAACGTCCTAGGGAAATGGTTGCTTTTTCTCTTTGATAATTTGCTTATAGGCCTGATTCCTGAAGACAATGAAGCTTATGCAGTTGCACAGTCTGTCTGGCTGTGCCCCCTGCCTCTCCCAATAACTTCTCAACCTGTTGGCCAATGTCAACAAAATCTGACAGAGGGCTAAAGGTTTTCAAGCTTCCAAGTTCCTGCAAGTTTTGGAAAAATAGATGGCTGCATTGAGGAGAGAGAACTGAATCAGTGACCTAGTGGAAGGAAGGCAGGCAAAACTATGATGTGGTCAGGAGAGCCCCCCAGGAAGGATGGTGCTGGGTTGAAGGTGCTGAAGGATGAAATCCCTTGGTTTCATAGGGGAGGCATGCACAAGGCTTTAGAGGCGAATCTGTAGGAATCCAGGTTTAATCATTTTTGCTGCTGACAGAACAACTTAATTATACACCAAGGGTCTCACTTTGTTTAGCCTCCCTGTGCCTCTCTTTTCTGCAAGCTCAGATAACTAGGAGTGCAGCTGAATGCCCTTTAGCTCCTTGGTTATCTCCAGACAGATTTCACTCTGATGTGCTGATACGGGACTGGCAGAGAGCAGCTGTTATTCCTGTTCAGGGACTATCGTAACCTAGTGTAGCCTTAGGAAAGATGGAGGTCTGCATGACATCCAGGTAACGTTGACTGTGGTGGTGTTTTGAGCCCCTTGTATTTCCCACCTACACTGCTGGCATAATGTGTCTATAAGTTACAATCCAAGTGCTCAGGCTTGGATATGAACAGTGGTTTACTCTCTCTTCCATATGAAGCGAGATATGAGCTGCACTGGGCATCTCCTGGTAGACTAAGTGCCCACTTTGCCTGGATTAGGCACAGCCTGCGCAGACCCTGTGGGCTGTGCTGGGCTGCTGTGCACAGGCTGGGCCACGGCAGAGACCTCAGCCCCAGGCAGTCTCACTGGTGCACACACGGCAAATCCAGCCCTCGGCACCATCCCGGATGGTGTACACTGGCCCCAAGCGTGCCAGCGGAAAACGGAGCGTTGGAAAGCAGGAGGTCTGCAAAAATGTCTGCCTGCAAAGTTGCCTCCTAATTTTGAAGCGGAGAGATATTAAGGTAAAATTGAATGGAAGTGAGTTTTGGTAGACCTGCAACCTTGCCATCGCCACAGACCCACAGGCACAGCCTGGAGAGGGGCAGAGGCACACAGGGACGCTGCGGCTGCTCCCTCCCATTCCCTGCCTGCCTTTCCAACAGGGATTCAGGCCATGGGCGGTGAGGAGGGAGGGAGGCAGAAGATGATGAAGGTGATACCACACTTCCCACTCTCTGCTGGAGGTGCAATGGCCTAGCGTGCTGTGGGTTTCTGTTTTGTTTTGTTTTTTTAATGGATATCTGCATCGTAAGAGCTTGTATGGTCTTTCAGGAGACTGTGTCTAGACTGTGAACAGACTGTGAAGCCCTATATTCAGTATGGACAAGAGCTGTGCCAGGCTTCGCCCTTCGGCCCGCTCCAGTCCTTCAAGGACATGCCAGAAGGCTTTGCAGCAGCCCAGATAAGCTGACAGTGGAGTGCAGATCTGAAATGGAAGATTTTTTTTCTTTCCCTCAACTTTGGAAAACAAAATAGAGGAACAAAAGGTTGCGAAACATCAAGTCTGCTACCAAATTGCTTTTTAAAATGTTTCCAACTCTACAAAAGTTGCACATATCACCATTAGCTATCCCTTTTACTGTTACCTACTTGCACCTCTTCAAAGCTGAATGGAAAAATTAATGCTGAACCTCCCTCCCCTCATAATCAAACATTATAACACTGAGAAATTCAGAGCCAAGATTACACTGAACAGTCATTCCACAACAATACAATTATGATGAAATCATTTTAGCATCTGTGGTCTGAGATGAGATTAAATCTATTTTAACGAGACATTAGATGGGCTTTTTTCTCCCATATTTTTTCTTCATGGCGCCATTACAATGCAGAGTTAATTTTTTTTAGTTGCCTCACTTTCTGATTCTTCCTTTACAATAAATCCACATTCCATGCGGGTGAACTAAACTAAGAATTTTCTTCATTTGTACCACTTGTTTTTGTCCTTAAATTACTGATACATTCCCTCCATTTTAGCTCCACTTGGCAATTTCTTTTCCTTTAGAATTTCCTTTGTTTTTGCAAAAAAAAAAAAATTTCGGATTTCCAACATAGGCAGGGCTGTTAAAGGCAGATTCACCAGGACCCTGAAGCTGCCAGAGAGCACCAGCTTGCTAGGCTACATTTATAGCAGCTTTGCGTCATACAGGCAACACAGAGCAGCCAAGAGAACTGGCAATGCTGGCTCCTCACTTGTGGTTTAGAGGGCGGTGTCAGGGAGAGGAGCTCTCTGTGAAGTGTGTCCAGGAACGGGGCCGCCTGTGGCTCCCAAAATCTCGCTGCTTGGGGGCTTCCCCACCATCCCTGCCTCAGTTTCCCAGGAGCGAGCGTGTGACTCGAGACCATGACGAGGCTTTCAGGGTTAGAGCCAGCGTAAGGCCATCCCTACAGAGCCTTGAAAGTGTTCAGCAGGGCTTGGGCTGCATAACAGTCACAAATTAATTCTTTGTGCTCAAGCTGGATGGTTGGGTTGTTTTGGAGAGAGGGTTTTTTTTTTTGTTTTTGTTTTCTTATTTTGATGGCAAAATCTAGGCTGATCTCAGATTTCAAAGTGAACCTAAGGCTCTTTAGGAACTGATATAGTTTGGAAAGCTGTGGACTGTCTCCATCTCAGCTGGGGAGTTTTTCTCTGTGCTTCAGTTGCCACAGCTTCTTCCCAAAGGCAACCTTCTTCCTTTGATCCAAAACAAACTCTGGGAAACTGCTCACTCGTGGATCACCTTCTGCGACATCCTCGGTGTGCTATCCAGTAAGCATCGCACAAGGGCAGGCCAGCTGCTTGCTCTTCCATCTTCTGTTTTGAAGAATCAGATGGACAGACAGAAATTATCTTTCTGGGGAACAAATCAGTTCTTTGTTAATCCTTTCAACAGTGAGGGCAGCTGGAGACTTTAATTTGGGTACCTCCGCAATGGATGGCTTCAGAGACCCTTTATCATCTGTTAGACCTAAAAGCAAGCTCCTGAAACACCAACTTTGTTGATAACCTGATCCATTTGGAGGAAAAATGGAGAAAAGAGAGCTTTATTCAATCATCAAAGGGAAGGGAAAAGGGATAGAGCTGATGTTATAGATCACCAGAAAACTGTCTGTTTGTGATGGAAAAAGGAATGCCACATTTTTTGTCTTGGAGGTTTTTATCTATTTTTAACAGCAGGAAAGTCTAATTAAGCATGTGCCAATGGAAGGGAAAACCCCATTTTCCATTTGAAGGCAGAAGGGAGTTTGCTGAATCTCTTGGAGTCCTTGAGTCAAATACATGTTGAGAGCAACTGATAAAGATAAAAAAACAATAATGGAAACTTGTCTCAGAAAGAGCAGGTAGGTCCCGACTGTCAACAATAATCTAAACCTATAACAAGCACTCTTGTTTGAAAATGAATCCAACTGAAAATGAAAGATTAAACAAGTACAACAACGTAAGAATAAATTACACATAAATCTCTCTGGTATTCAGGATCAAAGGAAGATTAAAGAACAAGTTATGGAAATGTGGTAGAGGCAAAGAGAACCTATTAAGTGATATCATTTAGCAAGTATACGAGTAATAGACAGTTCAGATCTGAGTTCAGAGGAAAAGGAATGAACCTGTAGCTACTAAAAGGGACTTCAAATGATACGTGGCATTGATGAATATAAGACAAATATAATATTTATGGTCCAAAACCAACAAAAATATGATCCAGAAGCTGAGCTCCACAGTTGCTGCTATGAGAAAACCTGCTTTCAGCTGAATTTCAAGGGTACTGGAGAAAGACTGAGTTCTTCCAATCCACCCTGCCATATTTTGAGAACGTGATGCTGCACATCGGTGGCATGACCTTCTGTTCAGGACACATGAGCAAGGGCGTAGGCTGCTCCTCAGAGGTAGTGGGTACCTCTGGGATCAGCGGAGCCCATGGCCTGTCCTCCCAGAAGTCATTTTTTCTTTTTGTCAGTCTGTACTGGGCTCAGGTCACAGCCTTTCCTTCAATGAGGATGCTTAGTAGGGACTGTTTTTCCCTCAGAAAACCACACTAAAACACGTGTGTGTGTGTGTGTGTGTGTGTGTGTGTGTGTGTTTGTGTGCATGTGTAGGTATGTGTATGTGCTTATGCAAGCTGTTTCTTTCACAGTGATGATACTAATACTGAAAGGCCCTGTGCCAGACCCTTTCTTCTCATATTTCATAACCTTCTGACTCTTACGATCTAAATAAACCAGATTGAGAAAAAGGGAACCCTCTTCTCCTGAATACTACAGGTGGCAGCCTGTAGAGTGCTCTCTGAGCATTTAGAGGGAGCAAGCATCTTGTCCCAGCTCATCCAGAAAGGCTGTAGCAAAACCGAGCCTTGAACCCATGAACCCAGAGCTTATGTCTTAACAGTGCATTGCTCCTTCCTTTGAAAGTGTGAGTATGGTGTTAGATAACAGCTACTTCTCAGCTTCCCAGAAAAATAAACTGCTTCGCTCTGCCACAGCTGACCCCTAGCCCAGGACAAGCTTTTGCAGCAGGTTGTGCGAGGGCAGTGAGTGTGGGAGGGCAGAAAGCAGAGTGGGTCTCCTTCGGCATAGCATTCACTGTCATACAAACCCCAGTCCCCCTCACTGGTGGGATTTCATGGAAATTTCTGACTCTTGGTGACTGGTCATGGTGCTTTTCCCCTGGGAAAAAGAAGTATAACCTGCGTGGTTCTTTGGGGAAATAGGAAGCCACATTCAGGAAATGGGGCAAGACATGTCACGTTAGGGGATGCTTCACTTTACCCCAGTGGGAAGGAAAGGTTGAAGTTTTAGCTGCCCGCTCCGCAGAGCTGATGTGGATGGTGGACGCTCCACCCTCATCATCAGTATATCAATGAGAGGAGATCTGTAGGCTACCTGTAGGTCTCCAAGAGACAAGGCAGTGAATCCAGTGACAACCTGAATGTTTGCGGTGATTGCAACTGTTTATCTATGCTCTGGATTCTCTTCTCAAGGATTTTTATTCCCAGTGTAGTCCTTTGCCTTTTTCTTGTGAAAACCAGTCAGGAGAGTTTATAGAAGGAAGAAAATTTAACAAGCCTTGTCCCATACTTTCCCATAGAGAAACCAGCTGGAAATTGAAAGAGACCAAGGTGAGGAAGGTATTTGCATGTGCAAAAGATGATATGAGAATAGCAGAGATTATATCAAAGCAAAGACACTACAAGGTAGTTAAAGGGAAGGTTTGGTCTTCATCTGGCATCCCAAACCAAGTAAATAGCAATCTTTGATAGCTTTGAAAGTTGTTTCTTGCTCACACCTCAGGTGGGTGTGCATTTGCTAGGCATATTGCCTTAGGGCAATTTGGTTTATGTTCAAATGTTTGTGGTACATGAGGTGCACGCAAATCTATTTTTATATATATATATATATATATATATGTTTCATATCAAGGCATGCAAAGCAGAGATTTTCAGCCTACAGTACACAAACCAGCTCAAAGCTGTGCCTGGCAGCAAAAGCCTTGTGGAGGTTCTGACCCAAGTCATTGTATAAGTTTCTCCATGCAAGTGCTTATCTCTGAGCAGCAAACGTTATAGGTACTCATACCAGTACCTCCACCTAAGTTACCTCTGAATCAGGGGAAAGGGGCGGGAATTGTGCTAGGTCCAAGGCTGGGAGCACGGGCGAAGTGTAACCATCGCTCAGATGGAGCACAGGGGGAGAGGAGACTCTTTGCGGCGCAGCACAAAGCCAAGAGCTGTCGCTGCGCTGTCACTGCTGCTAGGACCTGCCCCCACCACCAGCAACATGCTGCCACTGACCCGGTCATGCTTAAACCTGTCTAATGCACAGAAGACAGCTCTCAGAGAGAAAAGCTGTTAATTTAATGGACCCAGAATTTGCCTCCTGAGACAAACTCTCTGTTGCAGGGACTGTCTCTTCATGCTTGTTTGGAGCTTCATTGTTCTGGCTGTTATACAGTCAAACTGCATAAATAAAATATCTCCTGCATCCTTCATCATTAACGGAGTTCTCATAATGCTTTTCATTTTTAGACACTTCACCTTTTCAAATCACTGATTAAATATTAATGAATTAATCCCTCTCACACTCCTGTGACGCACTGAAGACATTTTCATGATGATTGACTTGTGTTCTGTTTTTTTATTTGAATATCAAATAAATCAGCTAGATGTATCATTCACTACAATTAACTGGCAGTTATAAATGCTGCCAGAAACCAAGCCTGACAAGCTGATTTTTGCTGCATGTGTTCAATTGGTGCTTAAACACAAGGAGTGAAAAATAAGGAACTAGTGGCATCATTGATTTAAAAAATGTTTGTGTTCTTCAATAGGTAGTTTACTTGTTTGTTTTTCAAGAGAGAGTTTATTTGTTTCTTTCTCAATAGATAGTTTACTTGTTTGTTTTTAGGTTGTGCAAGTCTTTTTAGCAGAAGTTATTAAAATCATTAATAAGGTCAGGAAGCTTTGCTGAGCTGAACGCTCACCTGCAGCCAGGCAGCATCTTGGAGGCAAGCGAGTGTCGGTGAGCCCTGGGGTAAGGGACTCTGCCAGCCACTCCTGAGCAAGGCAGGGAGTTTGGGAGAAGAGCCACAGATACAAGATATCTGTACTGCTCACTGTGGAAAGCCATGGTATCCACAGCCATCTCCAGGAGGAATGGAGAAAATGTACTTTCAGGCCACTCACTCTAATCCAAAGTGGTCAAAGTTTGAAACTGCTGAGAAAGTGAGGACACCTCTGGTCCTGGAGCCAAACACCTCTTTGCAAGCAGACAGCACTGTCTGTGCACTCAGGAGAGCATTTTCTGCTGGACAGTAGTGGTGCCTGGCTTCCACAGATGATTCTGATTCGATTAGCTTCAGCATAATCTTGGCTTGAGGACTTACAAATGGTCCAGCGATAATTAGGAAAAGTTGCCTCATTTTCAGACCGGGAGTGTTCACTTGGGCTACAAATCAGTCCACAGCAAGCACAGCCTTCCCTGACAGTCTCGCTCTGAAATACTGATGAAATCCTGCTGTGTGACCTGGCGAATCCCTGGCCTGCTGTGAGTAAAAGCTCAGTATGTAGATTCACAGCTCTGGGGTGGCTTCCCAGGCAAGCGTCACCGCCATGGCCCATGCAGCCCCTGCAGATCTGCCTGGTGAGGTTAGGGGCAGGCAGCAGAGCCTTGGGCTCATGGTTCAGCTGGAAGTGAGGTGAGGACTGTTTCTTCATTGTTTTCTGGAAAGAAAAAAAAAAAAAGCCTTGACATGTTGGGTTTTGCCACGCTGTGAAGCATTTCCCTGTGAAGATGACGTCCCTCTGACGGTGTTAGCAGGCTGCTGACCCAGCACGATCTCAGTGGCGATAAAATTCCCAGATAGCTTCGTGGCAGGAGGACTTCATTGGCGTTGCGCTGGCGGCTGCTGTCCTGCCACCCCATACCCCATGAGCTATCCTGCAGGGTGCAGGGGGGTCTCTGCCATAGGAACCATGGTCCCCCTTGATGTCATCTGCAGAGCTAGGGGGTCACTGTGTGCTTTTGCCCGACCTGGGTCTCACGCGTTCC